>NW_015090881.1:185620-189120 GCF_001431845.1 Calidris pugnax
TCTCTGATCCCCACCCCTCCCTGCCATGTGCCCGCTTTTCTCCATTCCCCTTAGTCTGTGCACGTGGAGGGAGATGGAGCAGATGAGGGCAACGTGAGGAGGAGAAAGGAGAATGTGTAGAGGGGTCCTGAAGATCTTGGAAGAGGACCTGAAGATCCAGAGAAGGAAAGAGAGTAGATCTTGGATGCTTACTAAGAATGATGGTCTGTGGGGGTGCTTGGGTGGGAGTGGAAGGGATCAGATGATGCAGAACAGGGTGTTGAGGGGATCTGTGCATGCCAAGGGGGAAGCAGGAAGGATCAGAGTGAGCTGTGGGGAAGAGAAGGGATCTGAGTGGGACTGGAAGAGATCTGTGCTCACTGGGGATGGGATGAGTGGGGATCAGTTTGCATGAGGGGAACCAAGGAACTGTGAGTGCTCAGAGGGGTCCTCAAAAATAATGTATCAGCCTGAGGACATCTGAGCGTGCCTTGTGGGGGGATGGAGGGCACCTGAACTGGCACAAAGGGCCACGGTGGGGATAAGGGCAGTCCCAATGGGATCTGCCATAAGGGGAGATATGGGATCTCCCAAAGGAGGGAACAGAGGATCTGTCTGTGACAACTAAGAGGATGTGAGCACACACAGAATCATAGAATCGTTTTGGTTGGAAGAGACCTCTAAGGTCATTGAGTCCAAACAACAACCCAGCACTGCCCAAACCCACCACCAACCCATGTCCTTCAGCACCACATCCGCCCAGCTTTTAGATACCTCCAGGGATGGTGACTCCATCGCTGCCCTGGGCAGCCTCTTCCAAGGCTTGACAACCCTTTGGGGAAGAAGTTTTTCCCAATATCCATCCTAAGCCTCCCCTGGCACAACTTGAGGCCGTTTCCTCTTGTCCCATGGCCTGTTCCTTGGGAGCAGAGACCGACCCCCCCTGGCTACACCCTCCTTTCAGGGAGTTGGAGAGAGCCAGAAGGTCTCCCCTCAGCCTCCTTTTCTCCAGGCTCAACACCCCCAGCTCCCTCACAAGTTCTCCAGACCCTTCTCCTTGCTCTCCAGACCCCTCACCAGCTCCGTTGCCCTTCTCTGGACCCGCTCCAGCCCCTCAATGTCTTTTTTGTGGTGAAGGACCCAAAACTGGACACAGCCCTTGAGGTGGGGACTCACCAGTGCCCAGTACAGGGGGATGGTCACTGCCCCAGTCCTGCTGGCCATACTGGTCCTGACACAGGCCAGGATGCTGCTGGCCACTTTGGTCACCTGTGCACACTGCTGGCTCACGTTCAGCCGACTGAATATGACTCGGATAGAGGTCATGGGAAAGGGCTGAGCCCGTCCCAGGAAGCCTGACCCCAGGGGCTGAGGAGTCCAGGCCAGGCACTGGTAGCCACAGGCCAGCACAGAGGGCATCTGGCTGGTGGGAAGTGTCCCAGAGGGACAGCTGTGAAGGGCACCCCCTAAACCCCGGAGGTGTTCATCCCATCATTCCTTCTGGCTCTTCCTCCCCCTCCACTCAGTGACTCCATCTCTTTACACCACACTTGGCTTCCAGGTGGACCCTCCTGGTTCCTCAGCTCCTGCCCCACGGGCCCCACTGGGGACACTCTTCCTCCCGGTGAGTTTCCCACGTGGGCTGGGGGACTGCAGAGAAGCCCTGGCTTCTCTAGTGCTGCCTTGTCCAGGCCCGGGAGAGAGGGGGGACCTGGGCTCAAACAGTCCTCTCTTCCCACTGAGGCGAGGCCATCTGAGAGGTCATTCCCAGACCATCTAAGGACCCTGAAGGTACATAAATCCATGGGACCTGATGAAATCCATCCACGGGTCCTGAGGGAGCTGGGGAATGAAGTTCCTAAGCTGCTTTCCATTATATTTGAGAAGTCACAGCAGTCTGGTGAAGTTCCTGCTGGCCGGAAAAGGGGAAACATAACCCCATATTCAAAAAGAGAAAAAAGAAAGAGCTGGGGAACTACAGGCCGGTCAGTCTCACCTCTGTGCCCAGCAAGATCATGGAGCAGATCCTCCTAGAATCTCTGCTACGGCACATGGAAAATAAGGAGGTGATTGGTGACAGCCAACATGGCTTCACTGAGAGCAAGTCATGCCTGACAAATGTGGTGGCCTTCCATGATGCTGCTACGGCCTTGGTAGATAAGGGGAAAGCAATAGACCTCTTCTACCTGGACTTATGCAACACGTTTGACACTGTCCTGCATGACATCATGGTCTCTAAACTGAAGAGACACATATTTGATGGATGGACCACTGGGTGGGTGAGGAACTGGCTGGATGGCTGCACTCAAAGGGTTGTGGTCAACGGCTCAATGTCCAAGCGGTGGCCAGTGACGAGTGCTGTCCCTCAGGGGTTGGCACTGGGACCAGTGCTGTTCAACGTCTTTGTTGGAGAGATGGACAGTGGGATTGAGGGCACCCTCTGCAAGTTTGCTGACGACATCAAGGTGTGGAGGGTCTGGAGGGAAGGGATGCCATCCAGAGGGACCTGGACAGGCCTGACGTGGGCCCCTGTGAACCTCATGAAGTCCAGCCAGGCCAAGTGCAAGGTCCTGCACCTGGGTCATGGCAATCCCAGAAACAAATACGGGTTGGGTGGAGAATGGCTGCAGAGCAGCCCTGAGGAGAAGGACTTGGGGATGTTGTTGGACGAGAAGCTCAACATGAGCCAGCAATGTACGCTGCCAGCCCAACAAGCCCCCTGTATCCTGGGCTGCATCCCCAGCAGCGTGGCCAGCAGGGCCAGGGGGGGGACTCTGCCCCTCTGCTCTGCTCTGGGGACACCCCACCTGGAGCACTGTGTCCAGCTCTGGAGTCCTCAGCACAGGAAGGACATGAACCTGTTGGAGTGGGGCCAGAGGAGGCCACAGAGATGCTGGGAGAGCTGGAGCCCCTCTGCTGGGAGGGGGGGCTGAGAGAGTTGGGGGGGTTCAGCCTGGAGAAGAGAAGGCTCCAGGGAGACCTTCAAGCCCCTTCCAGTCCCTCAAGGGGCTCCAGGAAAGCTGGGGAGGGACTCTGGATGAGGGAGGGGAGCCCTAGGAGGAGGGGGAAGGGTTTGACACTGAAAGAGGGGAGATGGAGATGGGATCTGGGGAAGAACTTGTTTGGTGTGAGGGTGGTGAGAGCCTGGCCCAGGTTGGCCCGAGAAGCTGTGGGTGCCCCATCCCTGGAGGGGTTCAAGGGCAGGTTGGAGGGTGTTTTGAAGCACCTGGTCTAGGACCAGGTCTTTGCAGAACCTCATGACCACCCTCCTTCATGGGCGCACCAGAACTTCCTGAGGGATAACCCATTCCCCCCAGGGCCGCTAGAGGGCAGGCCGGAGTCCCTCTTCCTCGACGCCACTTCCGCTTCCTCCGCCACTTCCGCTTCCGGCAGAGGCGGCGGCAATGTCGGCCTTGGCGCTCAACCCCAACAACCCTGTGGTCTTCTTCGATGTCACCATCGGTGGGCAGGTGGGACAAGGCGCTGGCGCAGCCCCCGACCCCGACACCGCCCCCGGCCCC
>NW_015090881.1:190923-206566 GCF_001431845.1 Calidris pugnax
CGGGGGAGTCTTGCAGTAGAGAACTGAAGGGGAAGGGGGTGGTGTGTGGTAGGGGAGCACCCAGGGGTGCATGGAGCTGGGGGGGTGCTTGCAGTGGTGCTTGGGAGGGGTTATGCGGGATGGGGGGTTTGCAGGAGGTTGAATTTGGGTGGAAGGTGCCTGGGAGGGGAGGCTGGTGTGTGTGTGTGTGTGTGTGTGTGTGTGTGAGTTCTGGGCTCAGAGGGCTGATGTGGGCACTGTCTCTCCCAGGAGGTTGGGCGCATGAAGATCGAGCTGTTCGCTGACGTTGTACCCAAAACAGCAGAGAATTTCAGGTGAGGAGCAGGCGATGGTCCTGCGAAGGCTTTATGGGACAGGAATGTCACTTGCCCCCCCAGAACCACTGCACCCCCTTTGCTCCTCCATTCCCAGAGAGATGGAACCGTGCAGCATCCTCATCGCCGGGGCAGCCCCTCTGGCTGGAAGCTGAAGGACTCTGGTCCCTCTCTATCAGAAGCTCCACAGAGTGAACACTCTCGCTGTCTTTATAATTATAAAGTCAGTACCTTAATGTCAGGGCAGAGCTCTCTGCCGTGGGCTGAAGGATGTACCCCTTGGACATCCCGCTTCCACGGGAGAAACGGATAATACCCTGCTCTCTGTGAGACACGGTGCCTGCTCCATGTTCAGTCTCTTACTGACCTCCTCCACTGCCCCACATACAGAAATCTGTTGGGGGATGGGAGTGGAGGGGAGTTACTGCCCCTTCCCGTTCCACTGGGGGTATCCCTGGTGCAGTGAGAAAAGCCCTGCACTTGGTGTGTGTTCACTGAACACAGCCCTCTGCGTCCTCAGAGTTCAGATGTGCCTCACACTCTGCTCTTTTTGTTTGTTTTCCAGGCAGTTCTGTACGGGGGAGTTCAGGTGAGTGGGTTGTGGTGCCCTTTTAAGGAGCCTCCTCAGAGAAACAGGGCTGGGGGAGTTGGGAGAAGGCTCACTTGGAAGTTTTTCCTACTCCAGCAGTACAAAGTGAAAGAGTTAGAGAAATCTGGGCTGCCCCAACGGGTGGGGGGTTGTGTATCAAGAGCAACCCCTGGGGACTCCAAACCCGGGCAGGGCTTTGTGTTGGGGTAGCCAGTCAGCTGTGATGATTTTCCTTTTGATTTTCTGGCAGGAAAGATGGTGTCCCTATAGGTTATAAGGGAAGCACGTTCCACAGGTAATTAATTCTTCTGTGTTTGTTCAGGCGCTTCAGTCGCGGTCTGGGTTTGGAGACCTGCCTCAGAGGTGGCAGTGGTCTGGGAGGCGTTTGTGGGTCATGGCTAATACCCTCCTTCTGTGGGTCTGGGGGGCTTGGGGGTGCTGTTAGCTGTATGAGCTGGGGTCACGGGGAGGGATCCCCCGTTCTGGTGTGCCAGGTCAGAGTCATTTCCTGGCATCTGTCACCCAATCTCTGTCCCTGGTCGAGCAGCAATGGGTCCCAAATTACCTGATACAACCAGTTGTTAATGTTTATTGTAGATTTTAGACTGTAGCTTTCACAGACCCTGATAACTTTGGTTGTGCTGTGAGGCAGAACTCCTTTTGATCACATATTAACCTTCTTGAGGCATTTTTGTCTACTGAGAACTAACTATTGTTTTACTCCTTTAGGGTAATAAAGGATTTCATGATCCAAGGAGGTGACTTTGTAAACGTATGTACTTCTCTATTCCTGTTGTATTTTTCCTACATGGTACAATATGGAACTGTTCCCAAGGGTTCCTGCTGATTTATGGGATCTGGTGGCTCTCTTGTACCCAGCAGTAACTGGAGGTTTCCTCGTGGTGTTGCTGCCCCAGACTATAATGTCTGGGAAAGAAATCTGGAGTCTTGGGTGAACATACCTTCTCCTTCTCAAAACATTTCCTCTCCAAAAAGCATGGCAGCTGGAGGCTTTCAAATTTACAAAGATTATTTTTTTTACTCTGTGGTGTTGCTGCCCCAGACTATAATGTCTGGGAAAGAAATCTGGAGTCTTGGGTGAACATACCTTCTCCTTCTCAAAACATTTCCTCTCCAAAAAGCATGGCAGCTGGAGGCTTTCAAATTTACAAAGATTATTTTTTTTACTCTGTTATCCTTTCCCCATCTCCTGTCCACCCCAAACAAGAAACTCTGTGAATTCTGTGAATTTTAGCTTTGTGGAGAGAGATCTGAAGTAAAGAACCAAGCATCTGGTGCAAGAGAGAATTTAAATCAAAGCTAATTTTTTTTTGTTAGTGAATTGTCTCAAAATAGAAAATTGCTCTGTGCCCACCACGGTGGTCACACGCTGAGCTGGGGATACGCAGAGTGCATGGGGACGGCTGGAGGACCCCGGGGTCTCTTTGCTCTCCTAGGACCCAGCAAAATTATTTCATTTCTGGAAGAGTTTCAAAGTATAAGGGTGCCATACAGCTTTTTAAATACAAAATCTCTAGAACTTGAAAGTCAGCCACACCAGACTTTTAGGTAGTCGCTAATTGTGATGCTGCTCGAGTGTCCCACTGGGCTTTATTACTTCCAGTGAGGCTCAACGAGCGTTATGGATTGCAGCTGTATTTGTAATTGATAAATTACACTTATTACAAAGCCACCTGGGGAGCAAGAACAGTCACACTGAGCACTGAGGTAGGGCATGTGCTCCTGTCTCAGAGCCAATGGTTTGGGTAAACCAGAGAGAATAGGAGGAAAAGGAGCAGGGGCTGGGCAAGCAGAGCAAAAGATGTGGAGCTGCAGACAGTATATTCCTGGCATCTTCTTTTCTTGTTAAGTTTGGCCTTATATATAAAATAAAGTACATTCTCCCCCTCTGCTCTGCACTGGGGAGGCCACAACTGGAATCCTGTGTCCAGTTCTGGGCTCCCCAGTTCCAGAGAGACAGGGAACTGCTGGAGAGAGTCCAGCGTAGGGCACCAGAGATGCTGGAGGGATTGGAGCATCTCCCTGCTGAGGAAAGGCTGAGAGAGCTGGGGCTCTTGAGCCTGGAGAAGAGAAGGCTGAGGGGAGACCTTCTTAATGCTGCCAAGTGTCTAAAGGGTGGGTTGAGGGAGGATGGAGCCGGACTCTTTCCAGTGGTTCCCACTGACAGGACGAGGGGCAACGGGCACAAGCTGGACCATGGGAAGTTCCACTGAAATGTGAGGAAGAACTTGTTTGGGGTGAGGGTGGCAGAGCCCTGGCAGAGGCTGCCCAGGGAGGGTGTGGAGTCCCCTTCTCTGGAGATCTTCAAGCCCCACCTGGATGCTCCTGAGTGATGTGCTCTGGGCAGCCCTGCTTTGGCAGGGGGTTGGGCTGGATGATCCCTAGAGGTCCCTTTGGATGATCCCTAGAGGTCCCTTCCAGCTCTGACAACTCCCTGATTCCGTGATACATGTTAAGTAGAAAGGCACTGAAGGGAGACAGAAAGGGAGAATCGACACAGAGGGGGAAATTACTGACCGAATAGTAAATTTAAGTGACCGAGCCAGAGGTGTGTGTTGCTTCTGCTGCTGCTTTCCCTGGGGGGGTCCTCACTGCAGCATCTTTAAGGCTGTCCCATTGAAGGGTCCCTGCTCGGTCCTCTTGGCACCACACAGGATGTCTCTGCTGCGCTGGACCAAAGGGCAGGGTGGTCCCTCAGCTCTCCCACAAGTTACGTGTCTTACATGAACCACAGCTCAGGCTTCTGCCAAGTTATAAACTCATGAGCATCAGAGCTCGTGTCTTGAGGTCTGGGTGGTAGGGCTTGGGGTCAGGACAGGATGTCTCGGCTTGGTAGAAAGTACAGCAAAAATCAGAAATTCTGTGTTTTAGAAGCTGTCCTTGCTGAGCAGAGACATCGCTTCCCTCTTCCCAGTAGTCACAGAAAATAAGGTGAAATGAGTAAGTGCACCATCAGCTGGCTTTTCCCACACAACCACTCTGCTTTCCTTGTCACACCAGCCCATGCTCCTGCGTCCCCTCCCTGTCCCCTGCCCGCTCCAGCTGGGTCCATCCAAGGAATCTCTAGCTCTGTCTCGCTCTGGAGGCTTGGGCTTAATCCTTACAGTCTCTGCAGGGTTCTGCCAACGTGTTGATGGCAAACAGTGTCCTGTGTGATTAGAAACCAGTCACTGTTCCTCTTCAGAAATGAAACATTGACTGTGTTCACCGCTGGTGTATTACATGGCAGGGCAGCTTCCATTCTGGGCTGAGCTTAACCCTGTCCTTTTCCTTGGGGATTTTAAATGGAATTGTGAAATGGAACTGTTCTGTAGCTGATTGGGCACCTCTCTCCTGCAGGGAGACGGCACTGGAGTGGCCAGTATCTACAGGGGTCCTTTTGCAGATGAAAACTTCAAGCTGAAACACTCAGCTCCTGGGCTGCTCTCTATGGTGAGTGTGAAATAGTGACATTATAAGACTAAAAACCGTTGGCACTTTCTCTGTGCCCTTTTCCTAAGTGTGTACATTTTTTGCCAAGCAACAGAAATCTCCGCTGTTGGATCCAAGGTCTGGAAGACCCGCTTTGTAACTGCTGCTCAGAAGGGTTAATGCTGCTCATGGGTTAATGAGTTGAGTAACACAAAAGCCCCGATCCTGCAGCATCCTTCAGTTTCACCTGCTGGAGTGCTGGGCGGGCTTTGAGTTGCTTTCAGGGTTGCTTGATTCTTACAGCTTCCATACAGTGACAAGCTGTGTTATTTTTTTTTTTCCTTCTCTGATCAAACACTGACCTCAGCAAGGATGAAACAAAGAAATTTGGGAGTTTCAGAGCTCTAGAGGCATTACAATGGTATCTTTATAAGATATGCTTCCTATTCAACATTATAGGAGAACCTGCAACAGTTGCAGGTCGCCTGATGGGAACAATTCCCTGACTTCTGTGACAGAAAGGTGGTGGAGCCAGAGCTTCAGCGTTCCTGTCCACAACAGGAACTGTCCTGTCCTGCTGCTCCCCAGCTGCCCTGCCCTTAGACCCACTTGCTTTGGGCATTCACCATCTGGATTAGTTATTCATCCAGTTGAAAATATGGCACCAAAAGAGGTGTCAGGACACCACGTACCGTAGTGAGGGAGCAGGGATCCCACACTGGTGTCCCCAGCCCTGTGTTGAAGTGACCCAGCTCTGGAGTCCTGCTGGCCCAAACCGTGGTCCGTCCCAGCTGGATCCCTCCGAAGCTGGCGAGCAATGAGTAAAAGATCAGTGTGATGGTGTCCTGGGCAGTCCTGCAGCTGTGAAACTTGCCCAGTTCACTTCTCAGCACAGAACATGCTTTAGTGCCACCTGGTTGTCCAAAGAGCTTTGAAAAATTGAAATAGTCTTTAGTGTTGCAGAGATGTTTGCTTAGCAGAGCGCAGATGCTCTGGGTGTTGTGTTTGGGTGTGAATTACATTTCAGCCGTGCCAATACGATCATTACCTTTCTCATCCTGCTCATCAGAAGAGACACCTGCTTTTTATATTCCCTGGAAACCTTACAGATAGCAGAAATCAGCTGCTTTTTTTTTTTTTCTTTTTTTGCCCTGGTTCCTGGCTTTCAGTTTTCCCCAGGACAATGCCGCAGCAGTAAGTCCTCATAGTCAAAATTTTAGCCTTTTTCTTTTTTCAGGAGCCCAGATTTCAGCAGAATCTTGTGCTGAAAGTGAAAAGGAGTATAATAAAAAGTTAGTGAGGCAGCTCTTGCACTCACTGGCTGGACCTGACTTGGTGACGTGCCACGTCCCAGCCCAGGGACACTCTCCTGCAGATGCAGATCTTGCTTCCTTCGGTTTGTGTAGCAATAATGAAAATAAACTTGGCTGGATCTAGAGCAACAGCTCTTTCCTCTGCCTCTTTCATCTGCCTTCAGTGTGGGGAACTCTTTAATTGTACACTTTTTATATTTTGCCATTCTCAATCCCCAGGCGAACAGTGGGCCCAGTACCAACGGCTGTCAGTTCTTCATTACGTGCTCCAAATGTGACTGGTTGGATGGAAAACACGTTGTGTTTGGTGAGTACCAGCAGCAGAGGGATCTCTGCAGCCAGAGGCTGAGGGGGGTCACTGGTGAAATGACATGTTTTTTTCACAGGTTGGCTTTAGATCAGTTCCTTGATTGGTGTATTGTGCTACCACGTAAAACCTTGTGCCAGTGCAGGAGGGGCAGAATCACTTCCAACCCAATGGGGTTGGAAGGGACCTCTGGAGATCACCCAGTCCAACTCCCTGTCACAGCAGGGTCACCCAGAGCAGGTCCCACAGGAACGTGTCCAGGGGGGGTTTGAATGTCTCCAGAGAAGGAGACTCCACCACCTCTCTGGGCAGCCTCTGCCAGGGCTCTGCCACCCTCACAGCAAACAAGTTCCTCCTCATGTTTAGATGGAACTTCACATGTTCAAGTTTGTGCCCGTTCCCTCTTGTCCTGTCCCTGGGCACCACTGAAAAGAGACTGGCCCCATCCTCTTAACACCCACCCTTGAAGTATTTAGAGGTGTTGATCAGATCCCCCCTCAGCCTGCTCTTCTCCAGACTGAACAGACCCAAGTCCCTCAGCCTTTCCTCAGCACAGAGATGCTCCAGGCCCTTGATCATTTTCATAGCCCTTTGCTGTCCCCTCTCCAGCAGTTCCCTGTCCTTCTGGAACTGGGGAGCCCAGAACTGGTCCCAGTGCTCCAGATGGGGCCTCCCCAGGGCAGAGCAGAGGGGCAGGATGGCCTCCCTCCACCTGCTGCTCACCCTCTTCCTGATGCCCCCCAGGATGCCATTGGCTTCTTGGCCACCAGGGCCTATTGCTGGCTCCTGGGCAACCTGTTGGCCACCAGGACTCCCAGGTCTTTCTCCTCAGAGCTGCTCTCCAGCAGGTCACCCCCAACCTCTCCTGGTGCAGGGGGTTCTTCCTCCCCAGGTGCAGCACCCTGCACTTGCCTTTATTGAATTTCCTCAGGGTCCTCTCTGCCCAGCTTTCCAGCCTGTCCAGGTCTCACTGTAAGGCAGCACAGCCCTCCATAATGTCAATGACCTCTCCCAGTTTTGTATCATCACCAAACTTGCTGAGGGGACACTCCATCCCCTCACCCAGGTCCCCACCTGGATGCTCCTGAGTGATGTGCTCTGGGCAGCCCTGCTTTGGCAGGGGGTTGGGCTGGATGATCCCTAGAGGTCCCTTCCAGCTCTGACAATTCCCTGGTTCCATGAACCATTCTGTGGTTCTAGGATAGTAATTCTGTGACACCCCACCTGCTCACTTCCCATGTGGCTGATGTCCCACTCGGTACTTCCTCCGGTTCTTAGGTAATGCTGATCCTGTTAATTGGTGATTCTGCGTCATTACAAAGGCCATATTGGCAGGTAGTCCGTGCTGTATTTCAGCACAGCTGGTGGAGGTGGGTCTCAAAACCTACACTGCAGCACACGCCACCCCTGCGATGGGAAAATGCACTCAATCTGTTGAGAATGTGGAAAATGTTTATAGAAGGATTGTTTCCTTTATCCCTTTAGAGGTTGGTAACAAACTCTGAAGTGCCCAAAGCTCCACACTGCACGAGACTTTTCAGGAGAAACAAAAATGCCTGTACCTGTGATTGGGGAGGGGAGCAAAGGTGAAAATGGGCCATATTGAAGTGGATACATTTTCTCTTTCCAGGTAAAATCGTCGATGGGCTGTTGGTCATGAGAAAAATTGAAGTAAGTTGAATTTGCCTATTTCTCTGTGAATGTCCATGTTGGAAAGTCACACAGAGGATTCACAAGGGTTGTTCTGTTCTCTCCTGCTCTCTGTTTACAGGATAACAGGGAATACCAGGATCGATAACTGGTATTATTGGATGTCATTGTTATGAAATAGCAGGAAATCTGTTGAGGCAAAGGCTGTCGTATAGATGGACTTTAGAAATGCTGTGCTCTCGTGGCTGCTGGTTGGTCTCTGAGTGGGGATTGTGTTCTCCTGCCTTTATTTGCAGAGCTTTGCATTTGTTCAGGAAGCTGTATTGAAAAGCTCTTCCATCAGCAGCTCAGACAAGAGCCTAGAGCAGATCACTTCTGTGCCATCGCCTGGGATTATTCACCGGGTGCTAAATCATCACTTCTGCTGATCCCTGATCAGCATGTTTAATGAGAAAAATTAAACAGATCCTCTGATGGGCTTCCAGGAGCTGCAGATAAACACGCTGGGGGGTGGTGGTGGCTGCCAGCGCTGTGACAGTGTCACGGCAGGACCATGGGCAGATTCACCAAGCAGTGGGGTATTCTTTGAGGGAGCCGACGCCGCTTCATGGCACACGCCAGGGATGATGTGCACAAGGGCCTCTGCTGCCAGGGGATCCGTAAAGTGGGGCAAACACAGAGGTGACAGCTGAGAAAGGCCGTGCTGTCATTGCACGTGACCCTGACAGAAGCACCGGTGGAAGGGCCGTGGCACGTCTGCTCTGTGAGGGGGAATTAAGAGGATATAAGAGACTCATGAAAGAGCAGCCAATTCCAGCAGAAGGAGAGGTTCAGAACGAGGGCTGCTTTGTGACTAGCTCCTGTTTGGATTCCCCTTCTGTACAAATACAAGTTTGCTTGGCGTGTCCCAGCTGCAGTTAGTAACTTTAAAGATTTAAGCCAGAGCAGCCTCAAGTGACGTGACGTGACGCGATGCCTGCTGTATCTCAGGAGGAGCTCTGCAGTCCTTGCTCTGTCCCTTCCCTCCCGTTGGAAGGCTGGGGGTCTGGTCTGAGTCCCAAACCTCTGCACAAGGGGAGTTCACCTGCTTACGGTCAGGTCTGGTGCCAAAACACTTCTGTGTCACTCAGAGCTGTGCCTGGATTTCCTGGTCCCTGATGTTGCAAAAAAACCCCTCTCAGTCAGTCTTTGAGTACCTTGGATTTGCTGTGCTTTTATACGCTTTAACGTTCTTTATTTGTTTGTCCCCAGAATGTGCCCACGGGTCCAAATAACAAACCCAAGCTGCCAGTTGTGATCTCTCAGTGTGGGGAAATGTAAAGTGATGAAACAGAAATGTGGTAAGTCTCGTCTCTTCCCGTTGCAGTTGAGCTCGGGGCTGCTCTGCTCCTTAATTTTCCCTGGACTTATTTTCCCATTCGCTGGAGCCTGCAGAGAGCTGACTCAGCTCAGTGAAACACCAGGAAAAGCTTCTCTGACAGCATTAGCTTTTTTGCCAGCTCAACTCCCTGAACTGGCTTCTCTCCGAGCGCCAAAGGCAGCGCTGGGGGGATGAGATTTTGTGGCTGTGATCAGGGGAGGACGGGGCTGCGGGAGCCCTGGATGGGGCTGGGCTGCCTTGGAGCCTCGGCTTTAGAAACCAGTGGATGAAAGGGACCTGCAGCAGGAACCCAGCTGGTGATGCCCAGGTGTCTGGGAGGGTTTCCTCTCCCATTGCTACAGAAAGCAGAGCAGGGGGGCAGGCAGGGACCAAGAAAGGAAGAGGAGGCAGAGAGGAGTTGATCCTCCTTGCTCAGTTCAGCCATAGGATTGCCTCCACTGAAGGGCCAAGGAATTGCCATGTTACATATTCTTACCTTAACTCGGAAAAATACCCCTGTCCTCACCCGAAGGGACAAGTTTCCAGCATTTACTATTTTTCAGGCTTCATTTTGGTTAAACCAATAGGCTCATGACAGAGCTCAGGCTAACAACAGTATTCCATTTCCATTTGTCCGCCCACTTCACTGGGAAAAAACCCACCAGCATTTAAACAAATCTGTCTAGATTTCAATGTGTCAGGCTGCAGCTTGTCAAAAATCTGCTGTATTAGCCTTTTGGTTGCTGATTTTTTCAGATTTCAGCAGGCAGGCACTGACAAAAGAAAATCCCCACAATTTTTGACCTTCCATTAAATGATTTCCTAAGACATCTGGAATTGCCCACGGAGACTCGTCCCCGCTTCTGTAATAAAGTCCTTCAGATCTGCAGCACTTCAGACTCTTGGGAGCTCCTCCTGTTTGATGAAGTGACAACAGGGGATGTGATCGCTCTTTCATTTCCCTGGTGCTTCTGGTGGCATTTATAGGTTTTTGAAGGTGGGGACAACCCTGTTAACGGGTTTCTGGCAGGTGGGCAGAGCCCTGCTGATGGGTCACGTCCCCTTTAGGGTTGTCCTCGCCCCAGACCCGTTGATATTTCTGTTTGGAGTGGGTGGTCTCTGGCCAACATCCAACTGGAGACTGGAAGGGTTTCATTTCTAGGTGTGAGGCTGGTGCCACCCTCTTTGTTTCCCAGCTGAGGTCTTGGGAACGGCCTTTCCCATCCGCCTGGGGACAATGACTGTGTTTGTCTGGCCCCACTTCAGACTAAATCCGTTACTTAGTGAGATGCTTTAACCTCAGCCAGGAGAAATGGGCACTGTTGGGTTTAAGTTCAGGGGCAGATGCTGAGCAGGAGACCCCCATGGGGCTCCCATGTTCCTTGGCTCAGGCTGGACGTGAGGTGGTGTGTGCAGCCCGAACTGCTGCAGCAGCACCCGGAGTCCCTGCAGGGTCCTGCTGGTGTGGGACAGGCTGGGAATGGCACCCGGTGTCCCTGCAGGGTCCTGCTGGTGCAGGACGGGCTGGGAATGGCACCCAGTGTCCCTGCAGGGTCCTGCTGGTGTGGGACAGGCTGGGAATGGCACCCGGTGTCCCTGCAGGGTCCTGCTGGTGTGGGACAGGCTGGGAATGGCACCCGGTGTCCCTGCAGGGTCCTGCTGGTGTGGGACAGGCTGGGAATGGCACCCGGTGTCCCTGCAGGGTCCTGCTGGTGCAGGACAGGCTGGGAATGGCTCTTCGGCCTCGCCGACCTCTCTCTTCTTCCTTTCAGTGCTCCTTCGCCGGGGTTGGGCCTGTGCTGGCTCCACGTGGTTCCGACTCCAGCCAGTTCCCCACTGCCCCAGTCCTCTCTGATGGCAAATAGTAATTGGCACCTGTTACCTTTTTTTTTTTTTTTTTAACGTTTCGGAATGTAAATAAAGAATTTTGTTAAAATATTGGCGCAGCGCACATCAGTTAACGTGCTTGGGGACAGGTGAGAAGGGCTGTAGTGTCCTCAGCAGCGTGTGTTATCCCTGACTGGTTCTGCTGGGAGCACTGGGTGTGCAGGGTATGGAGGGACGTCGCTGCTGGGCTTTTGCCAAACGGGAAAGAAAGGGTGAAAGGAGCGTGGCAGAGCTGTGCCCCACCGGCTCCTTCACTCGCAGGGGAATAAGGCTACCTGGAGAGAGGTTCTTGGCATCTTGGGCATCTCCAGAACCTTTCGACGCACAGCTTTATTGCAGCACAGGAAGGTGGTGTGAACAGACTTCCATTGCCATGAGTTTGCTGGGCTCTGAGATGAGTTGTGTTGTAAAAAGAGTGTTTGTAGAACCTCCTCTGGCCCATCCAATATGTGGAGGGAGCTACAGGAGAGCTGGGGAGGGACTCTTTGTCAGAAGTGCAGTGACAGGACAAGGGGGAAGGGTTTTAAATTGGAAGAGGGGAGATTTAGATTCCAGAAAGGAATTCTTTGGTGTGAGCATGGTGAGACACTGGAACATTTTGTTAAAATATTGGAGCAGCACACATCAGTTAATGTGCTTGGGGACAGGTGAGAGGGGCTGTAGCATCCTCAGCAGCGTGTGTTATCCCTGACTGGTTCTGCTGGGAGCACTGGGTGTGTGGGGTATGGAGGGATGTCGCTGCTGGGCTTTTGCCAAACGGGAAAGAAAGGGTGAAAGGAGCGTGGCAGAGCTGTGCCCCACCGGCTCCTTCACTCAGCAGGGGAATAAGGCTGCCTGGAGAGAGGTTCTTGGCATCTTGGGCATCTCCAGAACCTTTCGACGCACAGCTTTATTGCAGCACAGGAAGGTGGTGTGAACAGACTTCCATTGCCATGAGTTTGCTGGGCTCTGAGATGAGTTGTGTTGTAAAAAGAGTGTTTGTAGAACCTCCTCTGGCCCATCCAATATGTGGAGGGAGCTACAGGAGAGCTGGGGAGGGACTCTTTGTCAGAAGTGCAGTGACAGGACAAGGGGGAAGGGTTTTAAATTGGAAGAGGGGAGATTTAGATTCCAGAAAGGAATTCTTTGGTGTGAGCATGGTGAGACACTGGAACAGGTTGCCCAGAGAAGCTGTGGCTGCCCCATCCCTGGAGGGGTTCAAGGGCAGGTTGGAGGGGGCTTGGAGCAACCTGGTGTGGTGGGAGGTGTCCCTGCCCAGGGCAGGGGGGTTGGAACTGGATGATCTTTAAGTCCCTTCCAACTCCAACCATTCTGTGATTCTGTGATCACGGCACTGGGACAGGGGCTGTTTCATGCTGCAGGAGTAGAAATCGGTGCTCCTTGCCCTGTGTGGACACGGAGAGCATGGGTGAGGCTGCAGGTTGGTGGAAAAGCTGATTTTTCTTCTGCCAGCCTGGGGCTGGAAGCTCACCTGCCTACTGGGGGCTGTAAACTGCCCCTCCTCGGGGCTGGGCTGCAGCCTGAGCTCATCTTGTAAATTAAATATAAAAGAGTTGGGACAAAGTCTGTTGTGTCACCTGCAGGTGCTTTGTCCCACCCGGGTGCGTCCCAGGGCAGCAGGAGTGGGTTGTGTGGGGCTGTCATGGGGCAGGCTCTGGCTTTGTGTGCTCTTCTGTCTCCTGGCTCTTTAAAGTGCTCAAAGCAGGCTCTGCTGGGGGGGTTTGAGTCCTCAGCACAGAAGGACATGGAGCTGTTGGAGCAGGGCCACAAGAGGCCCAGAGATGCTGGGAGGTGGGGCTGAGAGAGTTGGGGGGGTTCAGCCTGGAGAAGAGAAGGCTCCAGGGAGACCTCAGAGCCCCTTCCAGTCCCTAAAGAGGGGGGGGCTCCAGGAAAGCTGGGGAGGGACTCTGGGTCAGGGAGGGGAGCCCTAGGAGGAGGGGGAAGGGTTTGACACTGAAAGAGGGGAGATGGAGCTGAGCTGTGGGGAAGAACTTGTTTGGTGTGAGGGTGGTGAGAGCCTGGCCCAGGTTGGCCAGAGAAGCTGTGGCTGCCCCATCCCTGGAGGGGTTCAAGGGCAGGTTGGAGGGGGCTTGGAGCAACCTGGTGTGGTGGGAGGTGTCCCTGCCCAGGGCAGGGGGTGGCACTGGGGGGGCTTTAAGGTCCCTTCCAACCCAAACCATTCTGTGATTCTCTAATTTTCTGATCCCAATATGGAGAGGAAAACTGGACGCAGATGACAGCTGTGAGATAGAGGGGACCAAAAAGGGACAAATTCAGCTGCTGGTCCTGCTCAGGAGATGTGTCCAGATGCTCTGTGCCCAGGGGTTTGGGCAGGAGCTGAGCTCCAGCAGGGTGGGGGTGCTGTGCTGGTGCTGAGCTCTGCCGTTGGTGCTGCTGGAACCCAAATTCACTGTCATTTTTCACCAGGGAAACCAGCGTGTTTCTGGTCCGGGCTCGGCAGCGCTTTCTCAGCCTGATGTATTTCTGTCCCCGCCGTCAGCCGGTGTCACTGCCCGCAGAGCGGGGGTCACAGCGCTTCCCCAAGTTAATTAACAGCGACCAATTCATTACAACCTCTTTGAAAGTCATTCCAGTGGCTAATTATATCCCATTACACGGCTCCATTTGATGCTGAACGTGAGAGTTTCAGCTTTCCAACTTATGTACCTTGCTGTTCCTTGTCTGCTGGCTGAAAGTTCTCTGAGAGAGCACATTTTTGGGTTTGATTCCCCTGGGATGAAGTCCCTCTTCAGTGACATTGTACGTGGGAAGTCCTGGAACCTCCTGCCTTAGAGCAGGTGATGGATCTTCTCTCTCTGAGCTCCAGCATCTTCCTCCAGCCGTGGACGCTGCAATGGAGATGGTGTTTCTGATTCCCTTTATTCCTCTGAGGATCAGGTTGGCCTCTGGGCTCTGCAGAGTTACCCCCCCCACCCCAAGAGATCGCCGTGGGGTGGAGTATGGTCTGTTCCATCAGATGGACCACATTTTCTTCTGTAGATGCACGGCCCTGGCATCCTCACAGCCTTCACCACTGAGATTTGAAGTTTTCTCCCCGGTTTTTTCCCTCTAGGGCCTCTCGCAGGGTGGGTTCCCCATTAGCCATTATATTTTAAGAAGTATTTTTCAATGGACTTACTGAGCATCATCCAGTGTTGGTATCATTCTAGTTTCTTTATCGAGGTTGTAATCCCAATGTGGATCTCTTGTGGGATTGTATAATTGTTTTAAAGCTCTTTCCTTCATTTAGCTGAGTTGGAGATCTCATGTAGGAGATAGTTCCCCTTTTGCTCCGCTCTGGGGAAACCCCGCCTGGAGTATGGCATCCAGCTCTGGGGCCACCACCAGCAGAAGGACATGGAGCTGTTGGAGCGGGGCCAGAGGAGGCCACGGAGATGCTGGGGGGGCTGGAGCCCCTCTGCTGGGAGGGGGGGCTGAGAGAGTTGGGGGATTCAGCCTGGAGAAGAGAAGGCTCCGGGGAGACCTCAGAGCCCCTTCCAGTCCCTCAAGGGGCTCCAGGAGAGATGGGGAGGGACTGTGGATGAGGGAGGGGAGCCCTAGGAGGAGGGGGAAGGGTTTGACACTGAGAGAGAGGAGACTGAGGTGGGATCTGGGGAAGAACTTCTTTGGTGGTGAGAGCCTGGCCCAGGTTGCCCCGAGAAGCTGTGGCTGCCCCATCCCTGGAGGGGTTCAAGGGCAGGTTGGAGGGGGCTTGGAGGGAGCTGGTGTGGTGGGAGGTGTCCCTGCCCAGGGCAGGGGGTGGCACTGGGGGGGCTTTAAGGTCCCTTCTACTCCAGACCATTCAGTGATACCAAGATAGTGTGACAAGCCCTATCTGTGTTGTTGTGGGTTGACCTTGGCCCCATCCAAGCACCTCACCTGGGCAGGGTGTTATGGGGGAACTGGGTTCTGTTCTTGACGCTGGGGTGTGGGAAGGGCAGTCCTTTGTGGGTGATGCTGGAGGGGCTGATCCCAAGGGGTACACGTTGGTGGCAAAGGGTGGGGGGGTCTCCATCCAACCCCAACGTTGGACACACGTTGGTGGGACGATGGGTCAGCTCCCAGCGACCTTCTTAGTGGTGGCTGGTGCCTTTTCTCCCCTGTTGGGGGGGGGGTGTCACAGAGCCAAGGGCAGGGTCTGGAGCTGTGGCCAAACAACCACATTTGTTTAACATTTTTATCAATGACATAGACAGGGAGATTAAAGGCACCATCAGCAAGTTTGCAGACGATACCAAGCTGTGTGGTGTTGTCAATACACCAGAGGGACGGGATGTCATCCAGAGGGACCTGGGCAGGCTGGAGAGGTGGGCCCAGGTGAACCTCATGAGGTTCAACAAGAGCAAATGCAAGGTTCTGCACCTGGGCCGGAACAATCCTCGCCACCAATACAAACTAGGGGGTGAGGGATTGGAAAGCAGCCCTGAGGAAAGGGACTTGGGGGTTCTGGTGGAGGAGAAGCTGGACATGAGCAGGCAGTGGGCAGCTGCAGCCCAGAAGGCCAATCCCATCCTGGGCTGCATCAAAAGCTGCGTTGCCAGCAGGTCCAGAGAGGGGATTCTGCCACTTTGCTCTGGTGAGACCTCACCTGGAGTTCTGTGTACAGCTCTGGAGCCCTCAATATAAGAAGGACATGGACCTGATGGAGAGGGTCCAGAGGAGGGCCACAAGGATGATCAGGGGGATGGAGCACCTCTGCTACGAGGACAGGCTGAGGGAGCTGGGGTTGTTCAGCCTGGAGAAGAGGAGGCTCCGGGGAGACCTAATAGCAGCCTTCCAGTACCTGAGGGG
>NW_015090881.1:206593-207240 GCF_001431845.1 Calidris pugnax
CGCGGACGGGGACGCCGGGTTCCTCCTGCACCTTCCCCCTGGGGAACCCGGCTGGGACCTGGGATCCCTCCGGGTGCCGTGGGGGGAGGACACGGGAGGAAGAGCCCACGGGTGATGGATTCCCGACCGCCGGGGTGAGGAGAGGGGCTGGGGGTGGCACACCCCGCAGCGCCACCGGGAAGGGCGGGACGGTGATTAAAGGCTAATTAGAGACCAGGCTGTTAGGAGCCCTGTGGCCCGGGGCTACAGCCCGGCTCTGCCGTGGCCCAATTAGCCGGCGGGTGCAATTAGCGCCCCCCTTCCCCCCGCCGCGTCCCCGTCCCCTCCGGGCTGGGGGGGGCACGGGGCTGGGGTCTCCGCCGGACCGGCCGCCCCTCCTCAGAGGGGTGATTACACTAATTACACCTAATTAAGTGTTTCGAGCAGCTCCGCCATGTCTCCCGGTCCGTTCCCGCCGTTAATTAACGCACCCGGGCTCCCCCCTTCTCATGAGGGTTTTACTGAACGGAAATCCCCCGGCCCTTGTACCGGGGGCCGCCCGCAGCGCGGCTCTGCCCCGTGTCCTTAAACCGAGGGGAAACGCCGCCAGCGCGGCCGCTGGGCCGGATCCCGGTGACACCGGGGCGGCGGCGACCGCTCGGATGGGG
>NW_015090881.1:207566-207839 GCF_001431845.1 Calidris pugnax
TAACGGACTGGCCGAACGGCTAATGGGGTGGCGCGCGGGCGGGGCGCGCGGGGTTGCTAGCCGGTACGGGCCGCCATTGTGGCCAGTTCGATCGGTATCGGGAGCGGAGAGCGGAGCTCAGCGAGCCCGGAGCAGGGAGCAGCCCCCCCACGGCCGGCCTCAGTCACCATCACACCGCGGGAGGCGGCGCAAACAGCCAGTCACCACCACCGTCCGCACCGAACAGCCGCCGCCATGAGCAGCGAGGCCGAGACCCAGCCGCCCGCCGCCCCC
>NW_015090881.1:208248-224538 GCF_001431845.1 Calidris pugnax
GGGAGGGGGGGTCGGGCCGCGCAGACGTTGGACCCGAGTTCAAGTGTGCTCCTGGGCCACGCGGGCTGCGGGGGGTGGGGAAGGGAAGGGGACACACACGCTTCTGCCTCCCTCACTCTGTCACCCCCGCTTGGGCAACGCGGTAGAGTGGCTCCTACGCCCACCCCGCCATCTCCCACCCCCTCGGGTTGGCTTTCGGTGCTTGAAGCCCCCAGCTCTGGGGCCACCGACATCAGGACTTCAGGAGCTGTTGGAGCGGGGCCAGAGGAGGCCCCGGAGGTGCTGGGAGGGCTGGAGCCCCTCTGCTGGGAGGGGGGGCTGAGAGAGTTGGGGGGTTCAGCCTGGAGAAGAGAAGGCTCCGGGGAGACCTCAGAGCCCCTTCCAGTCCCTCAAGGGGCTCCAGGAAAGCTGGGGAGGGACTCTTGATGAGGGAGGGGAGCCCGAGGAGGAGGGGGAAGGGTTTGACACTGAAAGAGGGGAGATGGAGCTGAGCTGTGGGGAAGAACTTGTTTGGTGTGAGGGTGGTGAGAGCCTGGCCCAGGTTGCCCAGAGAAGCTGTGGCTGCCCCATCCCTGGAGGGGTTCAAGGGCAGGTTGGAGGGGGCTTGGAGGGACCTGGTGTGGTGGGAAGTGTCCCTGCCCAGGGCAGGGGGTGGGACTGGTCACTTCCAACCAAAACCATTCTGTGAGTCTTGGCCTTGCTGTCAGTGAATTTATTTTCATGGTGATACTACTTATGCTAGGATTATATTTTTAGTGATTGTTTAGGGTTTTGGCTTTCTTTTTCCACCTAATGGTATATAAAAGTCTGCTGGGTGTTAGCACAAACAAAATATTAGCTTAAACCCCTGCATGATGTTCAGTCGTGTCAATGTGAGCAAAAATGGCTTTGAGCACTTGGTAGTTAAAAAGCACACTCTCTTGAGGAAACCCTGAATGTATGGGGAAATGAGCAAAATTCGTATTTCTTTTATATTGTAAGACCGCAGTGCTTAATGGGGTCTCAAGAAACAAATGCCTGAAAGATTACTTTTATGACAGTAGTTTATTTTAAAGGAAAATTGGAACACTTAAAGAGTTTTGTAAATACATCAAATAGGCATATCAGGGAAGTTACCTGGCAGCGGAGGAGTCCTGGAATTGCTCTGCAGACCATTCTGGAAAAATGAAATGCTGTCAGTGGTGCCTGTCAGTTTAGGGGGGCCTCCCTGTGGGTTATTTTCCAGACTGACCGTCACACCCCACCCCCCCCAAAACATCTTGTACCTCAAACCCCGAGTTTCAGAATTGTAGAAGACTTGGGAACCCCTCTTCAGGGCAGCAAGTGTCGATAGTGATGCTTTTATTGGGCCTTTTATTTAGGTTTGTTTTAAATATGGCATTTTTTTTTTTTAACTGTCTGTTACCTTCTGACCCAGTCTTAAGTGTTTGCCAAGCTCCTTAATTGGTTTTGTGCCTGCAACTTTAAAAACTTGACTCTGAGTCTGCCCAGTTGGCATTCTCCATGGAGGTTTTAATGTGCAATGTCGTACAGTTGTCGGTGGTGTAAGCTTTAGCGTCTTTGGCTTCTGTGAACGCGTATAAAGTCATAGGCCGCAAAGTCTACCTCTAGGGAAGGCTTTTTTCCTGTTTCCCTCAGTAGTGGAAATGCTCAGTGATGTGAGTCAAGCACGGAAGCAGGAGCAGCTAGTTAAGACATCCGAATGGCTTCCCCAGTCATTAATTTGGCAGCTGTTTAATCCCTGAGGTTGCCATTTTTAATGAGAAACCCAGCATGATCTTGTGTTATCAAGAGATTAGAGCCGCAGCCTGAGAACCGGACTGGAGGACATTTCCTCAACTCTGGAATCTCTCTGGCTCGCTGCGAGGGGAACTTTGCGGGTGCTGCTGCCCTTGCTTGTCTTTGCTTCAGCCGGGTCTGCTTGAAGCTAAAATTAGCTTTGGAAATAAAAACGTAGCTTTGATGTAGGTGCATGTTAACTTCAAGTATTTTGTACGTTCTTTTAATGTTCAAAGTGCCTTTCTGTTCTGAAATGCTAGTTGGAATTCTGAGCATCTGTCCATTTTTTCTCACAGTTGTCAAAATAACAAATGGATGTGCAGGCCACATCCTCTTGGTCCTCGTACCAGAACTGGAGCTGCACATCAATGTCTGGCTTTGTATTTAGAGCTCGGCTGGACTCAACAGCGGCCTTTTCTTAATCCACATGCTTGCCTGGTGCCTGTTTTTATTGTGGTGTTAAAGGTGTGGAGGGGAGAATCACTCAGGTCAAAGATGAGCTAAGGGGCTGGGACCTCGGAATGGGGGTTTCTCTTGTACCATTCCAAGTGTCCTTTGAGAAGGTGGTGGCTGTGACTGTTGCACCATCCAAGCGGCAGTGCGCTTGCTGGAAAACACCATCAGGAATCACAGGGCAGGCACTGGGCTTCAAAACTGACCAGTAGATATTTTTATTATTTTTTTTTAACTAACCATGTAGACATCTTGAGCTTTAACTGAGCCATTTGTTGACGTAAAACTTGAGCGTGCTCTTAAATGGAAATTACATTTTCAAAATAACTTTAAAAACAGGCATCTGGTGGGGTTGTCCAAAATCAAACCTGGGCAAGAGCTTAGAGCATGTGCACAGGTAATGAGCACTTCCCACCACCATTTTTCAGTTGAGAGTGAAGGAATGTGCTAAGCGTTTCTAGTTTGGTGGGGTTTTTTGTTTGTTTTTTTTTTTTGTTTTTTCTTAGCTGAAAACCTGTTACTGGGCTCTCCTGAAGGTTTTCAGATTTTGGAGCATCTGGTGGGAGATCTTGCATTGCAAAGATGAAAGTCTTTAGGCTCAGGCTTTGCAAGGGCTTCTGGATGCAGCATCCTGGGCCCTTAGAGATAAGCTGCCTCATGGTGATGAGACTGGCTCTGCTTCATTTGTTGCCTTTTGACTACCTTTTTCCAGTAACCTTTGAGACTTGTAGGCATCAATTCCAGGAGGGAACAAGGTGAGGTGCTAATTAGCCATAGCTTGGCTTGAGGTTTTTCAAAAAGTCTTTATTTTCATCCTCATGTTTTAAAGCCAATGGTGAGGAGCACCTAGCTTATCATTAAAATAAATAAATTGTGGATTCTGTCTCCCATACCTGTATGCTCTCCAATTTTGAGCACATTTTAACGCAAGCTTGCTTTGCGATGTCCTTAACCAGTCATTCTAGGAAATAAAAGCTGCTTTGCTATTGATTCAAACCGTTCCCCAGACCAATGAAACTAACAGTGCAGCGAGGCGCAGTGGGTACGATGGGAGCCTGAACGCACGGCCGTGAGTTTGGTATGAGTGGGGGAAACAGCAGAGGGGCTGTTTCAGCTCTGCCTCTTAATTACAGAACAGAAACTCTCCTGACTCGGTACCGTGTTGTGGTTGCCCAGCCTTAGCTGGTAACGGTGGAAACCGGACCCTGCTCACACTGAAGGATGATTTTGGCTCCTTGTTGGTGCAGACCTGAGCTTCTTTTAGTTTCTTGTGAGGGGAGAAACCCCAGCTCTTCCCTCTCTGTGCTCACAAACGCAGCTTGACCTCAGTAGCCAGGTGGTGGTGTTACTCCTTTGGTGAAGGAAGCATCCAGGCTGAGAGGATGTAGCTCTGGAGAGATGCTGAGGCCCCAGTGGTGATACCATCATCGCCTGTTTCAAAGATTGCAATAGCTGATCTCCTGCACAGGGCACTGCCACAAATGATGGACCGCTCGCTGTCAGGTGTTTGTTCTTCTTCCAGTGTCTCCCTCAGTGGGATGTGAAGGATAGAGGGGTGTGCAAAAGGGAGAAAGAACGCTTTCACATGCGATTTACTGGGGTCTGAACCTTGTGTAGGTGACCTGACAGTCCCCTCACTGCAGGCAGGAAGCTGGTAGGGGGCTAGTTGAGAGCAGGTTGAGGAGCAAGGCTGATGCTGGAAGCTAGTTAGTTGTCTTGACAGTTTCCTGTTTCATCCCCACCCCAAACAATTGAATTTGTAAACTGGGCTAATTTCGTGTGTGTTTCATACATCAATTTCAATTTTCTGTTGTCCTGCAGGAATGACACCAAGGAAGATGTGTTTGTCCATCAGGTAAGACTTCCTTGAAACTGGAACAGGCTACCTCTCTGAAACTTGCTATGCACGGCCTATGTAAGTAGGATTGGAGTTGTGAGAGAGCTTCACATTTTCCAAGAACTGTTGTTTGAACACCAGGAACTGTTTCTCACTGCTGGATTGCAGGTAGAGCCTGCTTGTGGCTGGGGGTTTTGTGTATCCACGTCCATCCGTCAGGAGGACATGAGATCCCTGGGGTTGAGCAGGCTGGTACCGTACAGTGATAAAAACTGCGGTGTCTGCAGGTTCAGTCTGACTTGGGGATAACTGTTTGAAGCCAGTTGCCTTGTGGATTCGTGTAGTACTCTGTAAGCATATGGAAATAAGGTTAAATGAAAAGCTTGCAGCAGGGAGAGAAATTAATTGGGCTGTAATGGGGATAAAGTGCCAGTGAAGAATTTTTTTTTTCTAGGCAAAACTTCCGTAGAATGTGTTGCTCCAGGCTTTCAATCAAAACCTGAAAACATTTTAATAGGTACTTTTTCAATTAAACAGAGATGACAGAGACATACACTTAAGTATAATTTCCAGGGAGCATGTAAACCTCTGGAAAGTAGAGCAGAGTGAGGCCGTGCACCACACCTGGGCCTCCTTTCATGGGGCAGGTTGGCCTGAGATTAGTCTTTGGTGTCTGACTTGTGAGTTGTGATGATCAGCTCTGTAGGTTTTTCACCCTGTCTCGGGATCTCTTGTGAAGCAGCCCACAAAGAGTTCGTGATGATCAACTCTGTAGGTTTTTTCACCCTGTCTCAGGATCTCTTGTGAAGCAGCCCACAAAGAGTTCTTAGTGGAGCGTGGTTTATGTCTGGCATTTAGGAGTCCCTGGACTGTTCTTTTGTTTCGCGTTAGGGATATACCGCTGGTGGTGTAAACAAAGAGAGGAAAAGTAACCCCTGGAAAGAGTTTTGACTTGAGTTTCATTTGCCAGCCTTCAGCTTCTTGGTTGTGCTCTGTCTGAATTGCCTGCTATTAAAATGTGGAGGCATTTATTTATAAAAGGTTGTTCTGTAATGGGCAGTGGAGAGAGGCCAAGTGACTCCGCTGTGTTTCCGTGTACCGAGGCAGGAGTATATACCCTGAAGGAAGGCTTTCTGACTTCATTACTTGGTTTGCACGTAGGGTAACCTGTAAGTGACCTTGAATTAATGTCGCATTTCAGGACTTGTCATGTAACTACTGTCTGTGTTTCTAAAAGCAGTGATTTGTTTTCATGTGATAATTCTCATGATAAAATGGGTTTAGGGGTATAATCTGAAAGAAACCAGCTTGTTTTATGAGTACAGCTGTGTGCGCTTTTTCCCGTTCCCATTATCAAGCTTGGCTCTCGTGAAGAGCTGTGAGCCTCACAGCTCTTCATATTAAGGCTTTTCCTAAAGTCACTGCTTTATAGGCTCAGACTTGGGGCATGTTTTTCCATAGATTTTGTTCCATTTGGAGAGAAAAACCTAGTCAAATTCTGTTGCTGGTAATTTTTGTAAATTTGTTACTCTCGTTACATTGTTCACTTAGTGTTTGATAAGCAGGATGTGGCTGAGAACAGTGCACGTTGAGTATTAACTCATCTGTCAGAAAATTAATCCTCTGCTGAATAGCACAGAAAATTCAGTGCTTTCTGGTAACGGCGTGTAACGTGCAGATACCAGTACAAAGGCTCGTCTGGTGCTGACACCTTGGAAGGGCTACTGCTTGGTGACTAATACACAGAGTAGATTTGTGATTAATTGGTAAATATTATGGCTGAAGCAATGATATTGAAAGCCTCAGAGAAGGAAATATCTTAATTTCTGGCCATTGATGTGTCTACATAGCATGGGACATGCAGGCTACACAGGGCTTAGTGATGGTTGGACTAGATGATCTTAAAGGTCCCTTCCAACCCAGACAGCTCTGATTCTGTGTGATCTGGGAATGGCAGAGGGCTGGGAATCTGAGTGTGTGGCTGGAAAGGCTTATATAGAGGTCTGTGTGCTTCAGAGGAGTGTATAAATACTATGGGGGTGTTTAATGCTAAATTCTGGTTAGGAGTGCTAGGGCCAGTGTGCATTTCAGGGTTGGGGAGTGTGTGTTTGTTTTCAAACTGCTTTTTCAGGTGTCAGGCAGCATGTTGGCAGGTGTGTTCAATGGTAAAGCTGTTGCATGTGTCATATAGGCCAGAAGTACAGTAATAAAGGTAAATTTTATAACTTCCTGGATTTCCAGTTATTTAATTGCTTTTTCAGGAGTATAGGTCTTCCTCCTAAGATATTAAACATTCAAATTCCTTAATCTTTTCTTTAAAAAAAAAAAAAAAAGAAAGGTCTTCAGATATGCTAAGCAGTGTTCTTGTGCTGTGCCTGTAAATGTAATTCTGTGCTGTTATGTTGTTAGACTGCCATAAAGAAGAATAACCCCAGGAAGTACCTCCGCAGCGTGGGAGATGGAGAGACCGTGGAGTTTGATGTGGTTGAGGGAGAAAAGGTAAAACCTGTCTCTCGGGTGTTAGAGTGCGCGCGGAAAAACTGGTCTGCAGGCTTTGGTGTGGGGCCTGCGGTTTGAGTGATGCCTGATGGCATCCAGGGAGATGAATGGCTTTTCATTGCTTTACAATGTGGATGTAAATCGTCGCTCGGTGCTGAATTATATTCTGCTGTAAAGTGATGTGATGCTGAGTGTGTTCCCTAACGCTGTCCCCGCTCTTTAGGGCGCGGAGGCAGCTAATGTGACAGGTCCTGGTGGCGTCCCAGTGCAAGGCAGTAAATACGCAGCAGACCGTAACCATTACAGACGATATCCACGTCGTAGGGGTCCTCCACGCAACTACCAGCAAAACTACCAGAATAGTGAGAGTGGGGAAAAGAACGAAGGAGCAGAGAACATCCCAGAAGGCCAAGCCCAGCAACGCCGTCCCTACCGCAGGCGGCGGTACCCACCTTACTATATGCGTAGGCCCTACGGGCGTCGACCACAATATTCCAACCCTCCCGTGCAGGGAGAGATAGTGGAGGTAATGTGTTTTGCTCAACTGGCTCGGTTGCTTTGGAGCAGGGTGACGGGGCACGGCTTTTCGCTGCTGCTTGTAGATACTCAAGATGGTTTTGGTAAGGTTTGGCAGAAAAACATTGGATAAAACAGAAACTGAGGATCTTGTGTTTCGGCTTTTAAAAAATGGAGTGTCTTTGGATTTGCATTGACTTCCTACATGGTTATCTGGAAGAAACACAAATTGTGACAGTGCATACTCGTGTGCCCTAGGAGCGCTGCCCGCCTTGTTGTGTGCCTCAGATTTAATTTCAACAGCCCCTGTCCGGCCATCTTCCTCACGGTTTGACGAGTTGGGTGTTACTGGGCTTTGCATGTGGCTACGGTGGTTTGTTGCCTGATGTCTTGCAGGGTGCTGACAGCCAGGGTGCAGGAGATCAAGGCAGACCAGTCAGGCAGAACATGTATCGAGGGTATAGACCACGGTTTCGCAGGTATGCTGCAGATCAACTTTGTTTTCTTTAACCTTGCCTTTTAGCGACAGAGACAGAACATGGCGATGGTCAGATGCTGCATTGTTAAAGCCTAGCTTGACTTTCAGGGGTCCTCCTCGTCAAAGACAGCCGAGAGAGGATGGGAATGAAGAAGATAAAGAGAACCAAGGGGACGAGACCCAAAGTCAGCAGCCACCTCAACGTCGGTACCGTCGTAACTTCAACTACCGACGCAGACGCCCAGAGAACCCTAAACCACAAGATGGCAAAGAGACGAAGACAGCCGATCCACCAGCTGAGAACACGTCCGCTCCCGAGGCCGAGCAGGGCGGGGCTGAGTAAACACCGGCTTAACATCTCTACCATCATCCGGGTGCGTGGCCGGGCCTTCGCGGGGTACCCTGTCGTGTCCCACTTCTCTTCTCTCTTGACACTTTTCCTTGAATTTTTGCCTTAAAAGCTCCTGCGCTCTTCTTGCTTGTGTGTGTTGTGCATGTGTGAGCGCGGTCACTAGGCTTCGCTCTAAAAATGCTGATTAATTGGGAGGGCTTAATTACTAGGCCTTTATTTTCATTGGTGGAGTCGGTGCCTTAGAATACTGTGAATCTGAAAATCTTGGCTGTATCCAGTAGTTCAGGCTTTGTCCACCCAGAAATAGCAATTCCAGAGGTGCTGGAATGGTGAGTGGAAAGTAGCCAGGAGAAAGAGGTACTGGGGTGTTCCCGGCTGTGTCTGAGCTGTCACTGCTCGGTGTCGGGCTGGGGACAGTGAGGAGCATTAAGACCTCAAGGCATTAATTTCTAGAAAGTTGGCGCAGAGTTTGCAGGAGCGTCTCAATAGCCACTTTTTATCTAACCAAAGTGCTGGAGAGGCTGGTGGGGACGGCCCTTCTCATGGAGCACAGGGTTCCTGGGGGTGAAGGTGCTGGGAGGGTGTTGCCACTTGACAGGGCTGTGTGAGAGTCAGTGTTAAAACACTGTTTTGCAAGGTGTGACTGACTGGCTGTGATGTGGTGCTGGTGAGGCTGTCTCTGATGGACAGTTCTGTTAATTTGGGGATATTTTCCCTGGTAGGACTCTTCCCCCTTGTTCTCCTTTTTTTTTTTCGGGCACCTTCCATGTCTGTATCTCCCCTCTGGCCAGCATTCCTGTCCCATTCCCTCTGTGCCTCGCTGGGAGGGCAGGCAGGGGGAGAGACTCGGTCAGGCTCTGGAGGGAGCGGTGAGGAACAGTCCTGAGAACGGGCTGAAGGGGAATGATGGAGCTGGGCACGGAGAGTGGCAGCAGCCACAGGGCTGTCCCGGCTGAGGGAGCTCAGGGGGACTGGGACCTGCTGGCTCTGTGGTGCGGGTGGGTTCCTTCAATCCTCAGCATTTTCTGGGCGCTGGATGCAAACCTTTTTTTTTATCCCAGTGTTCATTCTAAGGGTTAACACAAACTGGATAAATTCTTAATATTGTGGGCTTCGGAGAAACACCGAGATGAGGCTTGGTTGCTTTTTCTGTCTGTTGGTAGTACTGGAGAGTATAAATAGTGGTTCCTGTGGTCTGGGCAGTGGTTACTGAAGCCACAGGTAGAGATTTGCTCTCGACCATCTCCTGAAGATCTTGAGTTGTCCTCGTGCCTCCCCAGCTCAGCTCGGGGTTTGCCCCCTGCATTTGTGGAGGTGACCTCTCAGCCCCACCTGGGCTGCCCTCCCCAGGATCCGGGCACAAAGCAGAGGCCAGTGCAGGGAGGGGTGTAGGCAGGATTCCTTTGGGTTTAAATCTATCTTTCTGGAGCTGTTTGCATTTGTTTTGGGTGGAAGGTGGGGGTTTTGGCGGATGGCAGGAGCACAGTGGGGCTGGTGGAGGGGCTGTAGCTGCTGAGGGTTTCTGGGGGTGCGAAGGTCTCCTTGGTGAGAACCAGTGAGTTGGTGTGGGGTCTCCACAGCCCAAACACCCGTGAAACCCTCCCACACCTGCCTGATCATCCCTTTTTCCTGTTTTTCTCTCTTTCAGTTTAGTCATCAAAGAAAAGACTTAAGAAATGAAGAAGAAAAGAAAATGAAATTCCAGCAATAAGAAATGAACAAAAGAATTGGAACTGAAGACCTTAAGTGCTTGCTTTTTGCTGTTGACCAGATTACTAGAACTATCTGCATTATCTATGCAGCATGGGGTTTTTATTATTTTTACCTAAAGAAGTCTCCTTTTGGAAACGATAAACACGTTTTTTAAAAGCCTGTTTTTTCTCAATATACCTTTAAAGGTTTTTAAATTGTTTCATATCTGGTCAAGTTGAGATTTTTAAGAACCTCATTTTTAATTTGTATGAAATATACACCTGATTTTTTCAAGTCAAACTGCAAGCATCTGTTAATAAAGGTCTTAAAGAATTACCTCGCGTGTTTTGGTTGTTTTAAAGCCGCTGTGGGATGAAAGGGTTTAAGTTAAATGTTCCTAAAAGGGTTTTTTGGGGGAGAAAAAGTGACTTGATTTATTTCTTGGGCAAAGGGTTGGGGCTGGGCTCCCTCTGGGGCAGGTTGGGGAGCCTGGAGCCCTGTCAGGGGGTGACACATCTCACGGTTGCAGGAAAAGCCCCCCCCAGCGTGGGCCTGGCGGGGCTGTGGGGCTGGGCTCCCTCTGGGGCGGGTTGGGGAGCCTGGAGCCCTGTCAGGGGGTGACACATCTCACGGTTGCAGGAAAAGCCCCCCCCAGCGTGGGCCTGGCGGGCACTGGGGGCACTGCTCTAATAACACTCATTATAAATGACCGCTAACGAAGGTGACTGCCACCCAGGAACACCCCGGGGGAGGGGGGAATATCTTCTGGCAGCTCTTGAGAGCTCCCGTCTGTGCCCTAACGAGCCCCGCGCCTGCGTCACCCAAATACTGCTCTTAATTGTTCCTTCGTGTCCTCAAGTGCCAGCCCTTAAATGCACAGGGCGCTCGGGTTTTTCTCACTAAATACCTTCCACAGGGCTTGTCCTCCGGGTGTGGGCTCCCTGGGGGGGAATTAATAGCCTTTCAAAGAAACTTTTAATAATTTAATGAACTAGTCCATGCTGTGTGGTGCCGGTGCTGCAGGACCCAGTGGTTCTGCCTTGCACCCAAAGTTACAATCAAGCACCAGTTTTGGTGCCTTTTGGCTTTGTGTGAGACCAGAAGTTATGTCCTCGGGGGGACCATCTGGGGTGGGGGTGTCCCCAGGCTGCCACAGGGCCCCTGCCCCGCTCCTCTGCGCCTCTCCCTGCCAGGGACTCCGGAGCCCGGTGGCTGCTCAGGTTGGGGCTCGCTCTGCTGCCTTTTGGGGTCACAGCCCATGGTGGGGGGCTCTTCCCAGTGTCCCCGCTGGGTCGAAAATGAGGGAATAAGGAAAAAACCCCAACATTTGGCGTTTGGGGGGGAGTTGGTGGTGGCTTGGGGTTGTGGTTCGTGTTCATGATGGTTTGAAGTGAAGAAGATAATTCGCTTGGGAGAGTCCCCTTTTCTTGTGGAATTAAAAATCTAACTTAGATCTCAGGGAGAACTTGTTTGGTGTGAGGGTGGTGAGAGCCTGGCCCAGGTTGGCCAGAGAAGCTGTGGCTGCCCCATCCCTGGAGGGGTTCAAGGGCAGGTTGGAGGGGGCTTGGAGGGACCTGGTGTGGTGGGAGGTGTCCCTGCCCAGGGCAGGGGGTGGCACTGGGGGGGCTTTAAGGCCCCTTCCAACCCAAACCATTCTGTGATTCTATGAACTCTGCAGCTGAAGCACCTCTTTCAGGCTTCAGGCTGACCCACCTCCTGGTTCCTGACGTGTAGGGCTGCACCGTTCCTCCCCCGATGACCCCGTGATGACCAGAAATGCTCTGGGTTACAGGCTTTACCCCGTTTTTAAATGCAGACCCCCTGTTGTCACCTTTCTGAGCCCGGGGTCGGGTGGTTTCCAGCGGGTGCCGGGGTGACCGGGGCCACCAGCCACGAGGAGTCAGTGTTGCCCTGAGCACAACTGCCTTCCACTGAGCTGCAGAGCACTCGTGTCGGGGGAGCTCTTTTGCCCTGGTGTCCCAACAGGGGCCTTGGGGGCACCTTTTCTTAGAGCAACACTTTTCTGGGGCTTATTTTCATGAGAACGGGCTGGAAGTGGGGAAAACCCCCTTCTCGGGCGGTGACTTCTGCAGAACTTCACTTTTTTTGCAGCTGCTGATGCCGCAGCTCAGTGGGACCCTGTGGCCAGAGCCATAAAGCAATGGTGGAGATGCCCCCAGTACAGGTGATGGTGCTTTAATGGGGTCAGACTGGGGGAAAAAGTCACGTGCCACAGCGGGTTGGGTGCAGGAGGTGCTGGTGCCCGTCACACGCGGGAGTCCATGGCGTACATCTTGCTGGTGGCCGTTCGGCCCCGGGGCTGGGGAAGCCTCTGGGGTTGCCAGTGGCCACTGGTGTCTGCCAGGAAAGAGCTGGTGTTGGGTCATGGCCAGGGATAGCGGGGGGGTAAGGAGGGTGACACGGCAGGAGAAGTGGAACCCGGACAGCCGGTGCTGTGGGGTGGACTTCCACCCCGTGGGACCAGGCATAAAGGCTGGAGATGACACTTGGTGAGGCATCACCTGCCCTGGTGGTGGAACGGCCAAGATTTCCACCGGCACATCCTTGTGGCCACCGGTTCAGGCTTTGGTTGGTCACAGCGGTACAGCTCCAGCATGGCCACTGCTTTGGGTAGACATCAACACACCTTCACCAGGACCCTGAGGTCCCACAGATGTGGATGGAGCCTTTTGGCACCGTCTCTGTGCCCTGACTGGGCTTACGGGGTCCTCACTCAGCCCGGTCCGGCCGGGCATGACCCAGCCTCCCCCCCACGGTGCACAGGCCGGACAGAAAGGGGTTCCCCTTGGTTTGGTTGGACCCCGTGCGAAGTTCCTGCACCCTCTGAGCTGCTCCTTCACATGACGTACGTCCCTGAGGGGCAAAAAGCTACAGGAGGTGGGATTGGGGTGGGGTGGGATGGGGCAGACTGACCTGTGCAGGCGTAGAGGCAGCAGGTCAGCAGGATGGATGCCACAAAGCAGCCCGTTGAGCCAGCCATGCCCAGCCAGCACGACCACCCAAAGTCGTAGTGGACTCCCAGGAAGATGTTGTGCGACACCAGCATGGCCCTCTCCACGTAGACGTCCACCGCGTACCACACGGAGCCCACAAGACCCAGGATGCCTAGGAGGAACAAGTCTGGTGAAGAAAGAACCATATGCCCCCCCTGATGGTCCTCAAGACTCCTCTGTGGGGGTGCCCTGAGATCCTGGAATCCCCCCATTCCCTGCGGGGCACAAGGTCCATCTGCCCCCTGAGCTCTCCCAGACACACACCCCCAACACCGAGGATGACACCGGCCCCGTAGCACATCTTCAGTTTGACACGGGGCTCTTCCTTGAGGAACTTGATGCAGTCCAGTCCAAGCAGCAACGTAGCCAAAGCCAGGCCAGCCAGGAGGTCTGTGGTGATCAGCAGCGTCCGTGTCACCACGATCTTCACTGGGCAGGGAAGGGGGAAAAAAAAAACAAACAGAAAGGGGACTGAGGAATGGTCAGAGGAACTGGTCTCCCCACTCCAGATTGCTGCCTGTGTCCCTGCTGGAGTCATCCAGGCCACCAGTTGGCATGTCCATAGGAGATGTCTACACTGGGAGCCACCAACCCCCTGCCTGCAGGGTGCTCACCAGCCTCATCTGAATCAATAAGTTTGTTATTTGACCAGCTCAGAAAACCAAACAACTTAAGATGCATCAGTCAGCTGCCTGTGTCCCTGCTGGAGTCATCCAGGCCACCAGTTGGCATGTCCATAGGAGATGTCTACACTGGGAGCCACCAACCCCCTGCCTGCAGGGTGCTCACCAGCCTCATCTGAATCAATAAGTTTGTTATTTGACCAGCTCAGAAAACCAAACAACTTAAGATGCATCAGTCAGCACCTGGGATGTGATCACCTACTGGAGACCTTTTTGCACAGCCTTGGACAGAAGATGCTGCTGCCCAGACTGTCTGCTTTTCCCTCCAGGTTGTGTGCCTGGTGGTTTGAACAGCAAGTTTTGACTCAGCGAGGAAAAATACAAGAGCTGGCCGGGTTCATGTCACCAGCTGTGCCCTGGGACTGCTCCCTGCAGAGCTTGTTCCCCAGAGCAGCACAACGGGACCTTTCAAATCATTGAGTCCAACCATCAACCCAGCACTGACAAACCCACCACTGACCCGTGTTCCTCAACAGCACATCTGCCCGGCTTTTAAATCCCTCCAGGGATAGTGACTCCACTGGGCACTGCCCACTGCCCTCTTCCAGGGCTTGACAGCCCTTTCTACACTTAGTCCATGCTGAGTTCTTGTTCCCTTCTCCACTGCCTGACTCTGTGTTGTCCTGTGTCATCACCCTACCCAAGGGTTCTCCTGTGCAGGAGATGTGCCCTGTGCAGGCCAGGAGAAGTCTCCATGCCACAGTATGACTGTCCGTGAGCTGAGGATGCAAGTCCTTGGCCAGTGGGAATGGTCCTCAATCCTACATGCAGCATCAGTGGGGTGGCAGTTCCCACTGTGCAAGGGGGACAGGAGCTGTGCTCTGTGTCCCAAAACACGTTTGTTGTGAGGTTGCACAGCTTCATGGCCTCTCTCCTGCTTGGTGACCCCACGGCAGAGATGACTGGACCATGGGTGGCTGTCAAGGCTGTGCTGATGAGGCAGGAGACCGAGAGAAGCCCTGGGCCTGCTTTGCTGACTGAGGAGGGTTAGCTCTTTACAACCAGGATCATCTTCTCGGAAAGGGAAGAGGGACAGCTCTCAGCTGTGAACCTAAAAAAATGCCTCCAGGCCATGCCAGCTTACCTGGGTGGTCAGCCAAAATGGAGTCATACTGGTCACAGGTCCTGACCCCGTCCTGCATGTTGGTGACACACTCCCTCCAAAGCCCCCGGCATTTGTGACTCACCTGGAAGCAGGAGACAGACACCTGAGCAAAAAGCACCAAAAAAGCACCCCAGGTCCCCAGGGTTACCCCAGCCCAGCCAGGCAGATCTTCAGGCTCTCATCACCACAGCTGGACATGTCCTGGTGACTCCCCACCCATACCCTGTTCTCTGTCTCCTCCTTCTGCCCCAGCATTTCCTTATCTCTCTAATCCTCCAGTCCTCCAACTCATGCAGAAAGCAGTGGGCTTGTCCCACCATATGTCCCCTTTCCAAGCCCGTGGAGACATGGTGCAACCCCATGGATGTCAAGGCACCCACTTTATCCTAACCTTGAAGCTGGTTGCTCTGCTCACCTCCAAGCTGTCGTCAGCGTTCACCATCCAGCAGTCGGTGCACGTGGCCAGGAGCAGGAAGAGGGTTGAGAGAAGAGCAAGACCAAACGCCGTCATCTGCAAGGCTGCACTCATGGGGTTACCTGCAAGGGCACAGGGACACTGCCACATCTGCTCTGGCCACTTCCCAGGTACCTGATCCACTGAGGGCAAAGTGCCCTCTGGGCAGGGTGTCCTCTGGATCCCTATGAGTCATCTGGAACCCATCTCATGGTCCTCAATGCTGCTGCTCTGTCACCCTTGGCTGAGGATGGGCCACCAGGGTGGCATGTAGACATGGCCTTCCGAGATACATTGATTCTGTGGTGGAGAAATACCCATTTTGGGTTGCTCTCTAGATGTCCTCTCTTCCAAATAGACCATCTGAAGTTGCTGACCTGCCCCTTGGGAATCAAGAGCTGCTGGAAAATGTTGTCAAACAACTCCTGTTGTCAAGGCCTGTGATCTGAGTGTGTGTCTCCTGGTATCCTGAGGTTTTCTGGATGCCTCCATCCCTGCATCCATGTGATTCAGTGGGAAGATCACCTGCCTGCCTTTTCTTGCTTTTTGTTTGAAGAAAAGCAATGAAGTGTTGAAACATCCAGGCTGGAGCACAAGTGTCCCTTGGACATGTCCTATTCTCAAGTCCAAAGAAAGCATCTCCCATTACGGAGGTGGATGAGGCTGCTGGAGCTTGATGTGGGTGCCCATGGGTGCTGTCAAGGCTTTCCAAAGACCAGAGGGGGTGGGATCACCTGTTTTCCATCCTTTCCAGGGATGGAGGGGCCTTGCAGAGAGGGGAGCTGTGCCCAAGGTGTGAAGCAGAGGACATCATATCTCCAAAGCCTGGAAATGAACTCCGCTTTGTTGTGTTTCGCAACCCAAGATGCTAAATTCTCTAGTGCCTGAAGTTGCAACCACTGTGACAGCCCTTTGGTTCCCATGAGTTCGTTAATTAATGAGACCAGATGGGTCTCTGAACTGCATGGGTTAATTATCATGGGATGATGACTCTTCACCATGGCAGAGTGTGTGACCTTCAGCCAGATGCTGCCCAGCCTGGCCTGGCACAGGCCTCCCCGTGGGGCAGAGGTGGGGAGGAGGGTCACAGTCCCCACACCCAGCATCCAACATCTCCCACCACATCCCTCCTGGGACGTTGCTGGGAGCAGAGGTACCACTCACCGTCTCTTCCAGCAGCTCCACCAGCTTCACTCTGAGAGAGTACGTAATTAACAGGCAGCCTCTTAGACCCCAATTTACAAGGTTTTTTTAATTTCCCAGGCTCCCTTCTGAGCTAAATCTCTAGAACCTTATTTTTTTCCACTAGACCCTGGCTGTTTTGGAGCCTTTGAAGAAAATCTCTTCAGCCATTTGAGTTACATGAGCAAGAAGGAGGAGGGGAGAGGAGGGGAGAGGAGGGGAGAGGAGGGGAGAGGAGGGGAAGGG
>NW_015090881.1:224651-229831 GCF_001431845.1 Calidris pugnax
GGAAGGGAAGGGAAGGGAAGGGAAGGGAAGGGAAGGGAAGGGAGAAGAAGAATCCTTAACCCCACAAAAAAGCAGCTCTGGACCCTGTTAGCAATCCAAAGGGGCTTGGGCAGAGCGTTACCTTCACCGCAGGCTCATCCTTGCTGGGGTGGGACGATGGCAAAAGCTCTTTGTTGCCGGTGTCTGGGGCTGGGGATGTGGGTCTTGAGGGCTGATGGGACGAGATGTTGACCCCCCTGATGGAGTCGGGGAATGCAGCACCTGCCAGAGCCTGTGCTGGGCTATTTAAGGTGTTTCCAAGGCGCTTCAGGTGGGCTTTGAGCTCCAGGACGTGATGGTCATCCCTGCGGTTACAACGGTAATAGGTTAAAAATGGAGCCTCCCCAAAAAATACCACGTGGGGAAACCTGCGGGGACCCGCTGGGAACACTCCCCAGGTGGGGGACTCTGTGTCCCGGGCAAATATCCCACATTTTTTAATTAGACCTTTTAATTACTGCCCAGGGGTAAGTGGCCCAAGACATGTTGAGTCCCCAGGACCGATGCAAGGGAACCAGAGAGGTGGAGGTGGCTGGAGAAAGAAGCCAAAATCCAAGGAGGATAATTAAATCCTTTGGCCAGGCACGCAGCCAATAATTAAGACTTTTTTTTTTCCCTATTACATGGAAAACAAGTGACAACCAGTGTGGTGGTGGTGGCTCAGCTGATGTGTCCCTCAGCCCCCCAACGGGACTTGTGTGACCCTGGAAAGCAGTACCTACACCCTCGCCTCCTCGACCCATGGAAAACACACCCAACTTTCCATTTAAAGGGTTACATTTAAGAGATGCTCTTAGGTTTTTTAGGTTTGATTTGGGTTTTTCTTTTTTTTTCCCCTCTGGATAATCCTCCGGAGCACTGACCTGTGGGGGTTTTGGCAACACACTGGGGTCTTGGCAACCCCTCCAGGTTCAGCCCCGCAGAAGCACCGGGTGCCCGATGTGCGCGATTCCTGTGGCTTTCCTTCGGATTATCCTGTTTTCCTGGGATTTTGGCACATGGTGGCGAGTCCAGCGCTGGGCACACAGGGTGAATTAGGGCTGAAAACACCCAGGAGGGTGTGTGTGCCTTCATTTCCCAACGTTTGCAGCTCAGGATGCAGGTAAAATACTGGCGTTTCCCCAAGTGACACAGAACTGCGGCCATGTGTCCTGGTGACACCTGTAAATGGGTTTATTTTTATTTTCTGCTCATCTAAACAGTCAGTTTCTTATATATCGAACCAACTTGCCTTGTCAATCCTCAGTTGAAACTTTTTGGAGGGTTGAGAACATACAGGAGGAGCATACAGAGGAGCAGATCTATCAGTCCTTGTACAATTAAGGTAATTTCTCTGGTTAACGAAGGTGAAAAATCAGATCTTGTGTCTCAACTGGGTTTGGAAAAGCCGCGTGTTTAAGAAGCAGAGCTGATGGGAGACCCAAACCTTTGTGTTCCAGCGCAGGTTGTGCAGGAGAAACCTGCTGTAGCTGAAAGGAAAATAACTAACTAATGAACTAAATAAAGATATTTCTTTGATGGGACCATCTCATGGAGGTGGAGAGGACTCCATGGATGCTGTTGGGGCAGGCCAGCAAATAAAAATGACTAAAAATGACTAAAACCACCGTGGAATAAAACCAGGGATGGCTCAGAGGTGTGGGAAAAGCACTTGTGCGTGGGGAGGGGCTGCAGCCCCCGCCAAGGGCAACGCTGCCACAGGGACATCTTCGTGCTAAATGTACCATGGGGTGCTGAAATGGGCTTAAAATTTATTTTAATCATTTTATTTAATTTTTTTTTTAAGAAAAAGAGATTCCCCCCCCCCGCCGGCTCTATTATTCCCATGGAATTTCAGTGCGGAGGGGCTGCTGCCCCCGGCCAAGGGCAGCGCTGCCACAGGGACATCTTCGTGCTAAATGTACCATGGGGTGCTGAAATGGGCTTAAAATTTATTTTAATCATTTTATTTAATTTTTTTTTTAAGAAAAAGAGATTCCCCCCCCCCGCCGGCTCTATTATTCCCATGGAATTTCAGTGCTGTGGTGAGATTTGCCACCATCTCGGCATCTGGGGTGTCGTTTTTCCCTTTTCCCCCTCCTTTCTGCCTATTTAAAAATGAATATTCTTCCGCAGGGTTTTGGAAGCAAGTGAGAGGCACGGCACGAAACCTAAATATTGTTCATCATCCTGATCTTATTAAATCAAAGAAGTGTGTTTTGGGGGGGAACCCCATGTTTTGGCCCGGATGGGGCGAGGACAGAGGCAGATCCCACGTAGCGCAGGGAACCCGGCGTCCCGTTCCCGGATTTTATCCCGCTTTGCCCCCGTGCAAAACACACGAGGGATTGTCCTGAGGACAGTGGGGACCTTTATACCCCCGGACATGTTATCGCTGCTCAGCTATTTTCCCACCCACCCCACTTTGATGCACTTCCAGCCTGGGGCCTCCGTCCCCAGGGAGCCCTGGGGTGACTCGGGGTGACACGGGAGCCACCGAGGACCCCAAATCCCTGGTTTGGGAGATGGGGTGGGGGGTATTTATGGACCAGGTGCCGTGGCCAGGAGGAGGATGCTGAGATAGGACGCTGCTGTGCAAACACCGGGGTGGAGAACATCATCCTGCAAGGAAAACCAGGCCCAGCATCACAGGGGGGTCCTGCCCCAGCACAGGGAAAGCACAAATCAGCTTCAATTAGCAAAAAGTGCCCAATCAGGCCCAAGCCAGCTCTGAATTCGTGGGAAATGGGAGAAAATAAGAGAGAGCCCAGCTCTGCAGGACCATAAGAGGGGCAAGAAGAGGAGGCTGCTGGTGGCATTTCAGCCTCGGGAAGAGTCCCGCAGAGGGGCATGTCCCCATGGGATGGGGCACCGGGGCTTTTCCTGGGGGGTCTGCCTTAAATAAAGCAATTTTTAAGGCCACATCCCCTCCTCTGAGAGCAACGTGTGGCAAAAGACTCGAGGTATCCAGCACCTGCCCAGGGGGGCAAAAGCCATTGCGCGTGGGGGGACATCTCCTGCCTGGACCACGCGGCAGAAGATGCTCTGAGGCAGAGAAGAAGGTCCCTGCAGGACACTGGCCCGGGGTTGGAACTCAGGGGGGAGCGTGGGGGGGAAAACAAAGAGACAATTTTAGAAAGATGCCCATGATGGGAAATATTTTAATACCACTGAGTCACAATTTTTAGTACAAACACTCAAGAAAAAGAAAAACCACGCATTGAAAATTCCCACCCCACCCCATTCCCCCGCCAGGCACCCCGTCGAAAAGTTAATGCCATTTTATATTAAAAGAATAAAAAACATTCTTCTACGCAACGCTGTGCTCTTGATATAAAAACACCTTTTTTGATTGATTTTTTTTTTTTTTTAAAGCATGAGAGTTTCCTTTTCAATCCTCACCGCGGTAGCTTTGGGTGTGTATTTTTGGAGGGGGAACCCCAAAAGTTGGGGTTCGGCCAACCCAGCCCCTGATGGGTGAAGACTTCCTTTTCAATCCTCACCGCAGTAGCTTTGGGTGTGTATTTTTGGAGGGGGAACCCCAAAAGTTGGGGTTCGGCCAACCCAGCCCCTGATGGGTGAAGACAGACTATAAGCACTGATCTCCCCTGATGGGTGAAGAAGACATTTTTACAGGGGGGCTGCGATTTAAAAGAGAAAGAGGCTGTTAGTCCTGCGTGAGAGAGAGAAATCCACACACACACACACACACACACACACACACCCCCCGGGGCAAAAATGGCATCGCTTCCCCTCCAGCACGGACTGGGGCCCAAAGCAGTGCGTGGGAATAAAATAACATAGAAGAAAAGGAAAAAAAAAATAGAGCAAAATGAAAAAAATAAAGGAAAATGAAGAAAAAAATAGAGGAAAATGAAAAAAACAGAGGAAAATGAAAAAAAATGGAGGAAAATGAAAAAAATAAAGGAAAATGAAGAAAAAAATACAGGAAAATAAAAAAATTGGGGGGGGGGAGCAGAGACCCAGGCCGGAAGGGTAAGACAAGAGTAAAATTGAATAAAATAGAGTAAAAGGAAATAAAACAGAGTGAAATAAAATTTTTAAAAAATCAGCTGCTTCAGCTAATTGGGATTAACAAAAATTTAAAATAATAATAATAATAAAAAATACATATACTCAAGCTCTTTGGATGGTTTCCTGCAGGTTAGCACACAGCACATGCAATACAGAAAGACGGATGGAGGTCCAGGGGGGGATTTTGGGGGGATTTATGGGTGAAATCGGAGCGACGGCGTTTGCAGAGAGGTTAGGAGCAGAGGTACATTTTAAGGTGGGGGCAATTAGCACGTCGGGGCAATTAGCACGGCGGAGTTTGAAGACTTCAGCGCCCGCTCCAGGGGATCCTGTTGAAGGGGGGAAAGAGGGATTTGGACACAGCGGGGAGGCATCAAAATTCACGGCTCCGTCCATCTGCTGCCCGAAATAGCTGCGCCGGGCACCAGAAATAAAAACAAACCCTGGCTTTGTGTTCAAAACCCCCTTTTTGCCTGGTTTAATTTTTTCCCCCCAACGCCATTTATTCTCCGGCTTAACGAGGCTACATACTTGTGCCTGGAGAGAAATAAGGCCGGGGCAGATTTTTGACCCGGCAGAGCTCAGCTGGAGCCCCAGCCACCACCAAAGGAGAATTATTAATTCTCAAATTGAGAATTAATAATAATTAAAAAATAATAAGTGTTGCTTTTTGGGGGGCAATGAGGCGAGGAGGGGGGGGATGCTTGCACCCCCAAAGCATCCCTCTGGTAAAAGCGGGGTGCAGGGATGCTCCAGCTGGAGGTTCCCCCAGCTCTCCCAGCTTCATCCCGGGAAAGGGGGCTCCGGCTCGGCTGCGGGATGCAGGATGCAGAGGCAGATCTCTGTGCAGCACCCCCCCCCCCCGCGGCACCGGCACCGTGCCCCCTCGCTCCGCAGCATCCGCGTGACGGTCCCACCACCCACGGTCCCGGCCACCCCGGGGGGGGGACATCTGGCTGGGGGGGGGCCTGGCCGTGATGGATACAGGACCTATGGCCCCCGACCCCCTCTATTTTAGAGGATGGTGCTAAAAACGGTGCAAAAACCTGGAAGATGAGGAGGAGAAAGGTCTCACGGGGCATCTGGACACCAGGCGGGGTGGGAGCGCCGGGGTCTTGACTGGTTTT
>NW_015090881.1:230079-232619 GCF_001431845.1 Calidris pugnax
ACACAGCTTTCAATGATTTTTTTTCCTTCTAGCTTTTAAACAAATACATATTTTCCTGGGGAAAGATATTTTGGGTTGGTTTTTTTTTTTTTTTTGGGGGGGGGGGGGGGGGTTGGGGTGGGGGGAGGGCAGGGGTTTGGGGTCAGACGTACTCCCGAGCCGTGGAAGGCTGCGACTGCCGGTAGTACTGCTGTCCTCGCCGCTCCTTGGGGGGGCAGGAGCAGCACAGGAGGGACCCCCCCAGCACGGTGAGGCTGGCGGCCCCCCAGCCGATGAAGAGCGCCGAGCCGAACTCGTACCTGTGGAGACAGACAGAGGGGAGGGTTGGGGGGGGGGAGCAGAAGGGGCAGAGGTACACGGTGAGGTGAAGACACCATCGGCACGAGGAGGCTTGAAGCCCCGATGGGGCTACGGGCAACGTGGAGGCAGATGTTGGTTCTTCTCCTCTTTGGGAAGCCCCGTCTTTCACCTCGGCCACATCTCAGCTCAGCTCCCCCGGGGCTGAAACTCCACGAGAGCTCTCAGGCTCATCCTGCGCTAAGTCATCGGTGGGACCGACCAGAACTTTAACATTGGGGACATCTGCAACGTGGCAGCTGTGGGGGGGCACAGGTCCCATCCCGTGTGGGACGTCCCATCTGCCTACCACCCCATGCGTTGCCAAAACCAGCAAGGGAAGGTCCTGTGGGAGTCATGGAGTTGTCAGAGCTGGAAGGGACCTCTAGGGATCATCCAGCCCAACCCCCTGCCAAAGCAGGGCTGCCCAGAGCACATCACTCAGGAGCATCCAGGTGGGGCTTGAAGATCTCCAGAGAAGGGGACTCCACACCCTCCCTGGGCAGCCTCTGCCAGGGCTCTGCCACCCTCACCCCAAACAAGTTCTTCCTCAGATTTCAGTGGAACTTCCCATGGTCCAGCTTGTGCCCATTGCCCCTTGTCCTGTCACTGGGAACCACTGGAAAGAGTCCGGCTCCATCCTCCCTCAACCCACCCTTTAGACACTTGTCAGCATTAAGAAGGTCTCCCCTCAGCCTTCTCTTCTCCAGGCTCAAGAGCCCCAGCTCTCTCAGCCTTTCCTCAGCAGGGAGATGCTCCAATCCCTCCAGCATCTCTGTTGCCCTACGCTGGACTCTCTCCAGCAGTTCCCTGTCTCTCTTGAACTGGGGAGCCCAGCACTGGAGGCAGGATTCCAGTTGTGGCCTCCCCAGTGCAGAGCAGAGGGGGAGAATGACCTCCCTCCACCTCCTGGCCACACTCTGCCCTACGCAGCCCAGGATCCCATTGGCCTCTTGGCCACAAGGGCCCATTGCTGGCTCATGGAGAGTTTACTGTCCACCAGGACCCCCAGATCCTTCTCCTCAGAAATGCACAGGGACAAGCTGGGATTGGGATAAAGAGCATCCCCTGAGCCAGGCTCTTACCTGGCGTTGACGGGGACGGTGCTCTCTCTGAAGAACTCATAGGTGACCTGTGTTGCGTACAGGGACACGGCGGCCAACGTGCACAGACCTGAACATAGAACCATAAAAGGGTTTCGGTTGGACAGGACCTTCAAAGGTCACTTAGTCCAAACCCCTCCATGAACAGGGACACCTTCAACTAGACATAGAATCACAGAATGATATGGGGTTGGAAGGGACCTCTGGAGATCACCCAGTCCAACCCCCGGCCAGAGCAGGGCCACCCAGAGCAGGTCGCACAGGACCGTGTCCAGGGGGGTTTGAATGTCTCCAGAGAAGGAGACTCCACCACCTCCCTGGGCAGCCTCTGCCAGGGCTCTGCCACCCTCACACTGTTTAGGTGGAACTTCTTATGTTCCAGTTTGTGCCTATTTCCTCTTGTCCTATCCCTGGGCACCACCGAAAAAAGACATCAACCGTCGAACATCAGTGACCCCCAGCCCGTCACCACACCAGCCCCTCACCCTTTCTTCCATCAAACAGCTTTTAAAAGGTGTTTGAGGTCTTCTACCTCAGCGAGGTGCGAGGTGCCTTACCACAGAGGATGAAGAGGACACCACCGGCAACAGCGATGCGGCTCTTGGTCACGGGGTCTTCTTCCCCGACTTTGGTGCATTTCATGCCCACCACGCTCACGATGATGCCGAAGAAGCCCAGGAGGAGAGAAATCACCATGAGAGCCCGGGAGGTCTGGATGTGAGCTGTGGGGTGGGGAGGAGAAGCCGCTCGCCAGCCGGTGCTTTCGGCCGGAGCCGGTCTCTCTCCAGGAAAAGCAAGGTCACCCCGGCCCCGGGGATGAACCTGTCCTTAACCCTGTCCTCGCCGCCTGGCCCCGTGTCACCCCCTTCCCTCGTGGGGTGACCTCAGCTCAATTCCCGGCACCGCTCTCAATGCCCTCCCCGACCTTCCTCCCTGCCACATTCCTCCTCGCCCTGACTCCCCGGGCTGGGAAACACCTTGCCCACAGCGGCACCGAGGTCCCCGAGTGCCACGGGGGGTGACGTACGGCCCCGAGGGGCTGCCATGTCCCCACGGGGCACTGTCAGTCCCCACACACGATGCCCACCCTGGAGACAAAAC
>NW_015090881.1:238650-246558 GCF_001431845.1 Calidris pugnax
CAGGACCTGGAGGGGGGAAGATTCGGGTCTTGGGGATAGATTTAGGATTTGATGGAGAGACTTGGGTCAGTGGGGGAAGGAGGGGGATTTGGGTCTTGGTGGGGGGAGATTTGGGCCATGAGGGGTATTTGGGTCTTGGGGGAGATGGGGATCCCCCCAAGTGACAGTGGAGGGAGATGGGAAAAAATGGGGGTCTTTGGGGGAGGTGAGCCCCCACCCAGTCTGTGACCCCCTGCACCCCTGCAGGGGGCCAGGACCCACCCCCCCCCCTCCGGCCACATCGCCCCTGGGGGTGCCCCCAGGAATTCGGTGTGGGCGCAGGGAAGGGGGTCGTGCCCCCCACATGGCCAGGCCTGACCCTCGCCCTCCCTGTGGGGCAATCCAGGGACACCACCAACAAGAACCACCATTGACGGTGGCGTCCCCCCCCGAGGAGGGGGACACGGGGTGTGTGGGAGGGGACGCGTGCCACCGCCCCGGTGACACTGAGAAAGTGTCAGCCCCGGGACCTGGCAATCGTTAACCGCCCCGGCCTCATCAGCAGTCTGCTCACGCGCGGGGCCGGCGGGGGTTGGAGGCTGGGATGGTGGGCAACCACCGGTGGGACCATCCATTCCTCCCAGAGAAACCATCCCCCGGGACCCCCCCACTTCTCCCACCCCGATGCTGATGGGGACCAGCCTCACGCCCTCTCCAAATATTATGGGGGTGCCCGGCTCCGGCGGTGCGTGGGGCAGGATTTATTTACTCACATTCCCCAGATGGTTATGGAAATGGTGGGGGCCAGACACTCACAAGAACAATTCGATGCCCTGTTTGGGTCTCAGCACGGTGCTCAATGTCCTTCTTGTTCAAGGACGGTTCCCTCCTCCCCAAAATTGTGGTCCCTTCCCACGCCGCAGGAGCGGGGTCCAGGGGATGCTCCGGAGCCGAGGCGGGAGTTGCATCGCCCCTGCCAGAAACCCTCCTGTGCCCACGGGACCTCCCTGCCCCCAAAATCCCCCTTGTCCCCCCAAAAAATGCCTTCCTGGGGTCAGATGTCTCCCAACACCAGACAAAAGCCATGGGGGGAGGCGGCAGCCTCCAGCCCCCCACTCAGCAAGAAACAGCTTAGAAAAAACCCACCTTTATTGACCTGTTTTCTGCAGAAGGCACTTAAATAGCTGCAAGTTCAGCCGAGCTGAAAGGCACGTGTCTGCTACGGTGGCCCGGGGTCCTCACCCCTAACACACCATCCCTCCCTTGTCCCCCGTGTCACCCCCCCAGAGACTCTGTGACACCCCCCGGTCAGCTCCGCAGGGGGGTGTGGGTGCTGCGCAGGGCATCCCTCAGTTCCCCATCCCACGTCAGTGGGGGGCAGAGGGGGGGGTCCCATCCAGCAGCCCCACAATGCTGGTGGTCACTGGGTCCCAGCAGGGACGTCCTGGTCCCCGTGGGACATCACAGCTCGTCCTTCCCCACCGCGACGGTGGCTGGTGGTTCCGACTCCGACTCCCGCAGCAATTCCCCCTCCTCCGTGCCAAACAGCATCCTCACCAGATCATCCGCCTGCACACGCTCCTGTGGGGCAGACCCACGGCGATAAGCACGGCCGTTGTCCCCCCCCCAAAACACCCCACCCGCTGCAGGGGAGGGAGCTCACCCGCTCGCTGTGCCGAGGGTCCAGGGTGAACCAGAGGGCGATGGCGCAGCGCTGGCCCTTGGTCACGGCTTTCACCCCGTGGGGGTTCTCCGAGCCCGAGGAGAAGCCCACGGCACGACCACACTGCGGCTGGACCTCCGCCTGCCATGGATGGGAGACCCCGCTCAGGACGCACTCGGTGGGCGAGGGGGTGAGCTGGTGCCCCCCAACCCTCAGCTCGTCCCTCAGGGTGGCACAGGGGATGGGGCCAGGCAGGAGCTGGGTTTGATGCTGCACATGGATCCTCAAGGAGTTGAGCTACTCACGGTCTCGGTCTTGGCATCCAGCTCAGTGAAGTAGAAAGCTCCTCCTTCAAAGTCCCCGTTGAGGTAGAGGATGGCACTAAAGGAAGCAGGGGAGAAACGGAGGTGACAGCCATCACCCCAGGCCACAGCTCCAGCAACTGGGAGCTCCCTCAACACCAATGGCAAGAGCCAGCAGGAGAGCCCAGCCTGGATTGTCCTCCCACCCTGCTCCTCCCGACCCAGGTGCCACCAAGCCATGGTGCCCTCAGGTGGGGAAGCTCGGGCTGACAGACACCACCAGTACCTGTAATCCCGGAAGGTGTAGGCTGGAGGTTCCTTCACACACACCAGAGCCTCGGCATTGAGGATGCAGTTGTCCACATGCACCTCATGGCTGTTGTCACTCCGGCCTTCTTGCTTCTCTAGGGTGGAAAAAGACCTGGCACATCAGGACTCCCTTGTCCATGCTGGGGTCTGTCCCCAGGCACCATGCACTTGGAGGTGACGAGAAAGTCTACTGTAGCCTAAAGCCCTTCCACTTGCTGGACCATGGACCACAAGAGGCCATTTGGGTGGCACAAGCCTCCAATGACTTGTCCCATGGCATCTCCATGGCCCTCCAGACACAGCCTCTGCTGCTCATCTTCCCAAACCGGGCTTAGGGACAAGCTCCCCACTCCTTCTTTTTGGGAAAAGGAGCAGGTCAGGGAGCACCAAGAAGGTCTCCAAGGAAAGATCCAAGACCAGCCCACCCCAGCTGTTGGAGAGGACCACCCAGACAGGACAAGGGACCAAAGGAGACTTGCTTCTCCTCGGGCTGTGCTCCCCTGAGGCCATGCTCACCATCGATGGCGGTGCGGCACACCAGGTGGGAGTAGGAGAAGTGGAGCGGGACCTCCAGGCGGAAGTAGGACTCCATCATGTGCCTCACCTTCTCTGTCACGTTGTAGTAGAGGTAGGCGCTCTGCAGGGGCACCTTGCCCTCCTGGCCCAGCTGCGGGGGATGGACGGGACAGGGGTTCAGCCCTAGGCAGGTTGGGCAAGCACGGGCAGCCGCCCACCTTCAACCCCCCCATCCCTGCTCTCCACAGCTTGTTCCTCCCCCCTCCCCACAGCCAGCCCAACCTTGAGGGCCTTGAGGACGGTCACGCCGTAGAAGGTCTCACTGGGGGTGTGAGGAGATGTCTTCCCACGATAGCCGTCCCCAGCCGAGGCAGCTGCCTGCAAAACCCAATTGGGGTCACCAGTGTGACTTCTGGGCCGCAGGATGGGACCTGCCCCATCCCCACCCTCTCCTCCCATCCCCTCCTCACGTTGGTGAGTCTCTGCAGGTCCCGGCACTCCTCGGCAGAAAGGACCCCATCCACCACCACACGCTGGGAGCCGTTCAGCGCCTTAGAGTTCATGGTGACACTGGCTCCTTCGTACACCAAGGGGCCACCTGTGGCACAAAGGGGCTCAGGAGGACACAAGGATGGGTGCCACCAACCCTGGGGTACAACCCTGGGGGAAGCTGTGGTCCTGCCACTGCTCCTCCCACCACCCATGTGGAGGGACCATGAGCTGGTAGAGGGGACATGGAGGTCCACACCCCACCTCCCCTCCCAGCCCTCCGCACCTTCTCGGATGAATTTGCTCATATCAGCAGACTCCTTGGCCTTCTCCTCCACCAACGTCTCGATCTCCTTCATGAGGTTGCCGATCTCCTCCGAGATGCGTGCCGCTGTCTCCCGCTCCACCCTGGGCACACGGCAGCCATCAGCTCCACCACCCCACTGACCCCACGTCAGGAACGAGGGGCACCAGGACAAGGGCAGGAGAAGTTGTCTCCAGGGGCCAGTGACAAAGCCCAAGGCTGGAGAGTTGTCTCAATGCAGCCCTCACCCCGAGGTGCTCAGGCTGACCTACCCATCCCCATCACCCCAAAAGCCGCTGGGGAGCAAAGTTCTGCCCTCCAGCAGCCTCTTCCAGCCTCAACACCAAAAGCCCTCCTGGGCAGCATCTCCATGGCCATGGCCTTTGGCCCAAACCCCATGGAGGAAGAGGGGTATGTCCCATTGGTCCCACCGTTGGGTAGGCTTGGCCATCAGCTTGGGAGAGCACTTACTTTTGTTTCTCCCGCAATCTTTTTGGTATCACCTCTTCGGGTGTCCATGTGTCCTGCAGCCAGAAGAACAACATCATCAGGATGAGGATCTGGCTGGGATGCAGATCCCTCATGCCCTTTCCATCTGGCCACTGTGTCCAGCCTGGGCCAGCACCACTCACCGGGTCCACGAAGGGGATGCCAAAGATGTCGTAGCTGAAGAAGAGCAGCTCCTTCTCCATCAGGCTTCGCTGGCGGTATGCCTGGATCTCCTGTGGGGCAGAGGGACAGGGTGAGGACACAGCACGAGGCCTTTGGATAGACCCCGAGTGAGGGCAGGAGGGTGCAGGGTTTACATCGTTCCTGCGGTCCTTGCTCCAGCCCCACAGCCCTGGTTTCCCAGTCCCTCTGGCAGCCGGGAAGCAAGTGGCTTTCCCCATCCTGCAGGAACTTTCCTGTCCTGTGTGATCGAGCCCTGGGGAGAGGACAGGGGAGATTGAGGCACACGCACGTCCCTCCTGCAGGAAGCTCTTTCAAAGCAGATTCCCTTCCCTGCTCTGGCTGATGTGGGGTAGAGACCCCCCATCCCTGCCTCCCAGGTACCACCTGAGCATCCAGACCCAGCTAGTTTGAAGCCAAATTCTCTCCTTTTAAAGCAATTCCATTTCAGTTGTGGGCTCAGATCCTCCTAAGAAGTCTGTCCATCTGCCTCTTGCAGACCTCACCTGCAAGAGCTGGTCCATTTGTGCAAGCCACCAAGCCTTCACTGGGCCAAAGACACCAGTGATGTTTGTCAGTCTCTCGGCTGTTTCCAGCTTGTTTGGTCTTGTATCCATCCGTTCCTCTCCACCTTGCCACCAAAGGGTAGCTGGACCAGAGCAGATCCATCCAGAGCAGACCCCAAAACCCCTGCAAAGGTCCCCCCAAGGAGGGGAGAAGACATTCCTGCCACGGCTCATCCCAGCAGGTCGCTCACCTCTCGGGGTTGGATGGGTCCTGCCAGGTTCTCCCCCAGGACGGCCGTGTAATAGGCCAAATTCTGGTTCATCACCTCGTCGTTCGGGAAGAAGAGCAAATAGGTTTTGGCACATTCAATGGCTTTTTCGTAATTCCCATCTGCAAAGAGACCCGGGGCTGGTAACAGCACATCCAAGAGCAGAGACAGAGCAAACACTGATACAGAGGAGAAACAAGGGAGAAAGTCCTCGCTGTTCTCCAAAGGGTCTCCCAAGAAGGGCAGACACCCCGGAGCAAAGATTGCTTGTGCCACAAAGGCAAAATTTAGAGTCCAAGGGACTCTCCTGCCCCCAGGAATCATCTTGCCAGAAATCAGGGTCACCACTTGGGCAGTTTTCTCACTTGGAAAACATCTTGAAGCCTATTTGGAGACAGCAACACCCAACCATTTCCAGGAGAACCTACAATTTTCAGCCACCACAGCACCCTGACCCACCTTCCTCTACAGCATTCCAGCCCTTCAGTCCTCTTGGACTTTTTTTTTTTCTTTCCCTCCTTTTGGAGAAATTTGCACAGAAACAGTTTAGATTTTTCTAAGGACGTGAATAAATATAAAATAATATTGTGTATATTTGCCTGGGTTATAACTAACTGCTCTGGAAGGGAGGTTGTGGTTTGGAGCAGGAGATGGACAACTGGCTGGAGAAAAAAAAAAGCTTCTCTAGGCTGTTATTTCACTTGGATAGTGAAGCTGCCCAGGAACTGAGCATCTAAAGTGACATCTTGGAACCAGGCACAGCAAGAACCAGCTCTGCTGTGTCACATTTCAGGCTGGAGGAGTGGGACCTCATGAAGACAGTCAGGTGGAACCTCCTCCACCAGTATCAGTAAAGGCTGGGGAATGGGTGGGTTTAGAGTGGCCCTGCAGAGAAGGACTTGGAGACACTGGTGGATGAAAAAGTGGACATGAGCCAGCAACGTGTGCTCACAGCTCACAAAGCCAAGAGTATCCTGGGCTGCGTTGCAAGAAGTGTGGCCAGCAGGTTGAGGGAGGTGATTCTCCTTCCTCTCGTAGGATCCCACATGGAGAACTGTGGCCAGCTCTGAGGTCCACAGCACAAGAGGAACACGGACCTCTTAGAGTGGGTTCAGAGGAGTCCACAAAAACAGTCAGAGGGTTGGAACACCTCTACGAAGAAAGGCTGAGAGAGTTGGGGTTGTTGAGCCTGGAGACAAGAAGGGTCCAGGGAGACCTTCTTGCAGCCTTTCCACACATAAAGGGGCTTATCAGAAAGATGGAGACAACCTTTTACCAGGGCTTGTAGTGACAGAACAAGAGGCAGCAGTTTTAAACTGGAAGAGGGTAGGTTTAGGTTGTCCATAGGAGTAAATTTTTCAAGATGAGACACTGGAACAGGTTGCCTAAAGAAGTTGTGGATGCTCCATCACTGGAAGCATTCAAGGTCAAGTTGAGCAGTTGGCTCAACTGTTGGCTCAAGTTGGCTTTGAGCGACCTGACCTTGTGCAAGATGTCCCTGCGTGGTGGGTTGGAGTAGCTGATCTTTGAAGGTCCCTTCCCCACCCAAACCGTTCTGTGAGTCTATGATTTCTACCCGTGAGGAGGACGACGTCCAGCGTTGATGGCCAAGGGAGGACAGGGACTGAGGTACTTACTGTTGTAGTAGGCAAACTGCAGGTAGTTGAAGTGCGAGGGCAGGAAATCCTCCAAGGGCTTGTCCCGGCCAGGCTGCGAGGCCAACTCCGTGACACAGCCCTGTTTGCAGCTCAGCACCTGCATGTAGTGATCTGGGGGGAGAAAAGCCCCGTGTCACCACACACCGTCACCCAAGGGGTGGTGGAAAGGACCCTGAGGGGTCTCCACTCCAACCTCCTGCTGGCAGCAGGGCTGTTGACAGCTTTTTGGTGGCGGAGACCCTCAAGGATGGTAGTTGCCCACCCCTGCATGACTGGTGGTGGTGGCTGTGCCACTCTCTAGAGACAGAGTGGCCACCCATACTCTCCCACCCTTGCGTCCTGGTGCCCCTCTGCTGGTCCCTCTCCTGTTTCTCCACATCCCTCTGGAATTTGGGGGATCCCTGGGCATCACCCCCAGTGCTGAGCACAGGCAAACACCTCCTGCCACTTACTAGCCACACTTCTAGCAAAACCTAGGATGGGCTTTGCCCTCTTTGGGGACCCACCACCCCCCAAGTCTTTGGGGACTTCTTTGGGACCCGACACCCCCCAGGATCGTCCCTAGCTCTTGAGACAGGACACAGCACAGGCAGCTCCCACCTGTGATGGCCTGGAAAAGGTCTGCGTTGTACTCCAGGTAGTTGTAGCCCTCGTAGTCGTAGGGTCCCTCGCAGAGCGCACGGCACTCGGCGTCCGCCACAAAATACTCCTCCAGCGCCTTCTCCAGGTGGAGGACGGCGGCAGCCGGCTGCTCCTCCGAGTAAAACCGGACACCGAGCCGGAACTCGCTCTGCGGGGGGATGAGAAATGATGAGAAGGTTCCCTATAACCGAGCATCTGGGGTGTCTTGTCTCCCCACGGGATGGAGACGGATCTCCAGCACCAAGGTGGCATCTCAGGAGCTTGCCGAGCCAACAGCTATGGAGTCACCCCTCCAGGTCCAGCAGCGGAGGGGCGTTTAGGGAGTGACTGGGGATGTGGGGGGTCTCACCAGGTGGGGTTTGGCCTCCAGGTCGGTGAAGTCGTCCTCGCGGACGCCCGCCATGGCTTGGTAGTACTCCAGGTTCTGCCTCATCTCCTGGTGCCCGGGGTTGGCCACGAAGAATGTGTGTGCGGCCGCTGCCGCCTGCGCCGGCCGGTTCATCTGAGCGGGACGGGACGGGGTGAGACAGAGACACGGACTGTCCCCCCCGGGGACCCCGGGACACCAGGACTGGGGGGGGTCCCGCCGGCGGGACGGAGGG
>NW_015090881.1:247459-256275 GCF_001431845.1 Calidris pugnax
GAGGGCGGCGCGGAGCCTGGCAGTGGCGGCGCCGCGGGCCTGGCCCTGGTGGAGGGCACCGTAGGCCGCGCCGCCCGCGTCGGGGACCCCGGGGACCTGGTGGCCCTGGCCCGGCAGGTGCAGCAGGTGAGGGCCGGGCCTGGGGCCGCGCGGGTACCTGGCGTCCCGCTGCCTCCCCCGGCCGTCTCCAGGGCCTCCTCGGCCGGCGGCCGCCCCGGTGCCTCCCGGCACGTCCCGCTGCGCTCCGGTGTCCCCAGCGGCTTCCCAGTGTGCTCCGTGGTCCCTCTCACCATATCCCACTGCCCCTTCCCAGTATGCCCCAGTATGTTCCAGTATTCCCCTGTGCCTCCCTGAGCCCTCCAGTAGCTTCCCGTGTTCCCCGGTGGGTTACACTGTGCCTCCAGTACCTCCCAGTGCCCCCAGTGACTCACACAACTTCCCACTAAGCTCCAGGTCTATCCCAGTACGCCCTACTGCCTCCCAGTATGTCCCACTGCCTTTAGGCCACCTCAGTGTGTCCAGGTGTGTCCTACCACCCCCCCTCCCAGTCTGTCCCAGCACCACCCGATACGTCTTGTTTCCCCCTTCAGTGACTCCCAGTCCATCCCAGTGCCTTTCAGCTCATTCCAGTGCCTCCCAGAATGTTCAGCTATCCCTCCAGTGCCTCCTACTGCCTTCCAGTACTATGTCCTTGTCCAATATGTCCCCCAGACCCTCTCGGTGCCTCCCTCCAAGTCCTATTGCCTCCTCCCAGTGCATCCCAGTACCATCAGTCCACCCCAGCGCCTCCCAGTATGTCCTACTGCTCCCTTCCACTGCCACCCAGTGTGGCCAGGCAGCTCCCAGTGCCCTGTCCCTGCTCCACAGCTGCCACCCCCACTGCTGGGGGTGTCACCGCTGCCCCCCAGCTGCACGCGGGGCAGATCCTGCACCACCCACCACCGTTCTGCCCCCACCCACCGCCGCCGTTAAAGCCTCACGTGAGGCCACAACCGGCGGGGCAGGCTCCGAAGGGCTGTGGCTTGTCCCCGTTCTGACCAGACCCCCTTCCTCTTTGCAGGCAGACGACTTCATCCGAGCGAACGCCTGCAATAAGCTGACCGTCATCGCCGAGCAGATCCGGTACTTGCAGGAGCAGGCTCGGAAGGTGAGGCCGCGTCCCCGGGCTGGGCAGGAGGCTGGTTCCCTTGGGCTTGTGAGGGGAGGGAGATCGGTGTCTGCCTGAACCACCAGACGCTGGGGACAAGCTGTGGCCTGGATCTGAATTGTGGCCAGGAGCCAAGTAGAGAAGATTCAGTGGGAAAATAACGAGGGTTTATTGTCTGGTATCAGCTGGGGACGGGGGTAGGGGATGTTTTCAGTGCTTTCAGTCCTCGGCACACCAGGGAGGACTTCTGTTAAGGCAGAGAAGCGAGGGTGGCCCATCAAAACCAGCGTGGGTGTCAGGAAGGATGGAAAGGTGGCTCTGGTTTTGGGACAGGCAACTCCTGTTGCCGTAACATAGAATCATAGAATCATAGAATTGCCCAGGCCGGAAGGGACCTCCAAAGGCCATCTAGTCCGACCCCCCCGCAGTCAGCAGGGACACCCCCAACTAGACCAGGTTGCCCAGGGCCTCGTCGAGCCTCACCTTGAGTATCTCCAGGGATGGGGTCTCAACCACCTCCCTGGGCAACCTGTTCCAGTGCTCCACTACCCTCATAGTAAAGAACTTATTCCTAATGTCTAATCTGAATCTGCTTTTCTCCAGTTTAAAGCCATTACCCCTTGTTCTGTCATTGACAGCCTTTGTAAACATGTGTGTTGTGCTCCTGGGAGGACTCGGCGCAGTGGGGTGATGACGTGGATCTGAGCCCCTGGGAGGAGATGAGCTGTCACCTGATGACGGCCTTAGCTTTCCAGTTTGTCCCAGTTCATTTGCTGGAGCAGGGGGCCCCGGCAGGAAGCCCAGTGGGACTCGGCTGTCCTGTTAATTCAGGCTTCACCCTTAGGGGTGAAATCATGGAGCCTGAGTGGGAAAGGATCTGCCAGTCACTGCCACTGGCCCGCTGCCATCAAGGCCACTACGTCAGATAATGGTTAACTGGTGGAGCCGGAGCTGTGGAGCAGTCAGCTGGTGGAGCCAGGGAGATGAATTCCCCTTTGTCTGCTGTCCCTTCCTTGGGGCACCACAGCAGGGAAGCCCCCAGGGTCCAACAGCTCTGTATGGAGATGAGGAACGAGTCTGTGACATGGTAGGCTCAGGCACAGAGGTGAAGCTGGGACTGTGGTGAAGAGGTCCTTGATGCTTGGAGGTATCTCCACCTCCCTGGAAGGGTGTGGGAGCTCTGGGGTCCAGCCGATAGGGGAAACTTGGAGAAAACTTTCACTCTTTGGAAAACATCTCCTTCCTGGGCAAGCAAAGGTCTGCTGGGTGAAGCCTGATGTACATCAAGAAGGATGAGGCCTCACGAGTGGTGTGTCCAAGTATTTTGGACTCTGGCTGAGAGGCAGTGGTGTGCTGTCATTTTATTTCAAGTGTGGAAATTTTAAATTTGATTTTCAGGTCTTGGATGAAGCTAACAGAGATGCTGATCTGCACCACGTGGCCTGCAACCTGGTGAAGAAGCCAGGAACCATTTACTACATGTACAAGCGGGAGAGCGGCCAGCGATACTTCTCCATCCTCTCTCCTAAGGTGGGTGGTAACAGCCCCTGAGGAAGCAGGGAGGGGGGAAAAAATCCACGTTTTTGGTGCTTGGGCACTTCTGGACCTCAGACGAAAGCACCAACGTGGTGGGAGCCTTTGTAGGCCCTTGTTAATTAGTGTTTCCCCTTCGTCTGAGTTAACCTGCTGGTGTAAGAGCCATATTATGAAGTTCTCTTGGACCTTGGTGGATGGTGGGCAAGAAGACCACCTGAATGGACCTGAATTCTACCTTTCAGTCCCTGCAGTTCTTTCTCTGGAGCTGCAAACATGCCTGAGGCCTTCCTTGCCTGGAGTGGCCATCTGTCTCATGGCCTTCATCCAGGGTGTGAGTTTGTCTGCAGCTTGGCAGCGGTGCTCTTGGAGGTGTCCTCCTTCCAGGCCACCCGTTTTCTTACGTGCAGGGTGAGGGCCTCAGAGTGAAGCACCGAGCAGGTAGAGGAGCTCTCTGCAGGTCAGGAAGAGCTTGTATCCCCAGGCCTCCCTGTGACAGCATCACTATAGCTTGACATAATTTAGACTTGGGGTAGTTGAGCCTATTTTTGGGATAGAAAATGGGATGGTCACGTAGCTGGGACTGCATCGAAGGTGGGAGGGTGATCCAGGATGGCAAAGGTTGGGCTGAGGGACAGCCCAGCTCAGCTCCAGGGGAAACTAAGCAGTGATGGGAATCTTTCCTTTCTCCTCCAGGAATGGGGGACCTGTCCCCACGAATTTCTCGGTGCCTATAAGCTCCAGCACGACATGTCCTGGACTCCGTTTGAGGACATTGAGAGACGAGATGCTGAAATAAACATCCTGGATAAGCTGCTGAGCCGGCAGGCAGCGCTCCCCTCGTCTACGGAGCCCAACTTCCAGGGCCTGACCAAGTGACACAAGTGACCATACGGGACCCCCTGCGTGAGCACACACAGGCAGGGCAAGGAAAGAGACCAAAACCTAAAAACGCTGACGCTGCCACTACTTGCTCGGTGCTTTAATGAGACTAATTCTGCATTCAGTCTTACTGGATTTTCTAGTAACGGAGTAATTTATTTCTTTGACTTATGCCAAGCTGTAGCGAGAGGCAGATGATATCAGGGGGAATCAATTCCAAGAGGGCTTGGGGCAAAAAGCAAAACCGCTTGGGGCAGATGTGCTGATGCTGTATATAAATAAGTCCTCCCTGTCCGGCTGTGGTGTACCTCACTGGGGCAGGTCATGATTTCAGGGATGGATTTTGCCCCTCGTTAAAATGCTCCTATTTAGGAAGGTCTGTGGCCTGGGAAGAGTGGTGAAACCCCGTGCAGAAGGGTCTGTTGTGACCGCAGTCTCTGTCCCAGCTGGTCTGACCCCCGGAGTCTGTCACACTGGTGACCTGGAGCTCTGTTCTCTGGGAATAGCATCCTCAGAAGTCCCATGCTCAGGGACTCTTCAAAAGGTGGGTGTTTCACAGTCGTGGTGTGTTCCCCTTGGCTTTGAGTGGTTGAGCTGCCAGGGTGAGACGGGAACGTGTAGGGACACTGAGTGCCTCTGCACCAGAGCAGCAGAGAGAATAAAATAGGTCAATCTTGATCTCAAATGTACCTCCAAGACAGGCCCCGTGTCCTGTCCGCATGACAAGCATCCCTTTGGCTTTACCAGGGAGACTTGGTGGCACGTGGGGCTGGTAGGACACCTCCAGCCTCTCTTTTTCCACCAAGAGCTGAGGAGAGGCAAAGATCAGAGCTGCTAAGGAGATGTCCTACCTCTGCCCAGCCTCACAGGGTTCCTTCAGGAGCTCACCTGCTTGCAAGGAACCGAGGTGGGAATGTACTGATGGAGAAGGAGATGTCCAGGCTGGATCCTGGCATGTAATGTCAGATCTGGTTGGATCCTCCCATGACTTGTTCACCTCCCCAAGATGTCCTTATGTGCTGCTCAAGGCCTTGCACGTGCACACTGGCCTCAGCCTCCTCTTCCTCCTCTGCTGGCAGTGTGTGAAGTTTGGGGACCATTTGTTGAAGGGGTATTATGACCCTGGGGTCTGGGCCCACCAAGGGTGGAGTGCACTTGCGGTTGGGCTCCACCGAGAAGCACCACCTCCACCCACATTAGCAGTTGGGCTCTTCTCTCTTCTGAGGTGGTGACAGAAGAGTGGTGTCCTCAGCTCCAAGTGACCTTCCCAGACTCCATCTCTCCTTCACCACTGCCGAGGAAGACATCGCTGCCTTCAGCTCTGCTGGGTGATGCCAACTCAATTTGGGGCTATGTCTATGCATCAGGCTTGGATCAGTTCATGCATATGCTCTCAAAATAATCTCTTTAACTCCTCTGAACTTCCTTGTTCCCTTTCTAGCATGGATTTATTCATCTTACACCTCCTTACATCTGCTCCTCCTGGTCCTCACCTGCAGCTGGGTGGAGAAGGAGATGTCCAGGCTGGATCCTGGCATGTAATGTCAGATCTGGTTGGATCCTCCCATGACTTGTTCACCTCCCCAAGATGTCCTTATGTGCTGCTCAAGGCCTTGCACGTGCACACTGGCCTCAGCCTCCTCTTCCTCCTCTGCTGGCAGTGTGTGAAGTTTGGGGACCATTTGTTGAAGGGGAATTGTGACCCTGGGGTCTGGGCCCACCAAGGGTGGAGTGCACTTGCGGTTGGGCTCCACCGAGAAGCACCACCTCCACCCACATTAGCAGTTGGGCTCTTCTCTCTTCTGAGGTGGTGACAGAAGAGTGGTGTCCTCAGCTCCAAGTGACCTTCCCAGACTCCATCTCTCCTTCACCACTGCCGAGGAAGACACCACTGCCTTCAGCTCTGCTGGGTGATGCCAACTCAATTTGGGGCTATGTCTATGCATCAGGCTTGGATCAGTTCATGCATATGCTCTCAAAATAATCTCTTTAACTCCTCTGAACTTCCTTGTTCCCTTTCTAGCATGGATTTATTCATCTTACACCTCCTTACATCTGCTCCTCCTGGTCCTCACCTGCAGCTGGGGGTGGTTTGGGTGCCCCACAGTCTCCTGGAAGGAGGATGCTGCAGCATCAACACCCTTGACTCGTGCATCTCCATCTCGCTGTCTGAACCTGCTGCTTTGGGTTAGGTGTTGCAGTAACTCTGCCATGGGGAGGGACGACCTCTTTTCGTCCCCAAGAGGCCCCCTGGGGACCAGCACCATCACTGGGTCTGGCCATCACTGCCATTTATTCCCGCTCTGGCAGGGCACAGCCTCTCCTCCAGCCTCCAGTCCCCCATTGTCCACTGCCCCCGGCACACCCTGGGAGGTGCCTTGAGAGATGCTCGGGGCTGCTGGTGGCACCGATTCACCAGGGGAAGAGCCGTTCCCTGCCACGATCACAGGGGTTTGAGACAGCTCCGTGGCAGCCCAGGATGTTTTTGTCCTTGATTTTCTTCTTCCAGCTCTGCCAGAAGCAGCAGCTCAGCCCCATCCCAGCGTGGTTGAGCCTCTGGTTGGCAGAAGCCCCGTCCTCGGAGTCAATCTGGGACATTTCAAGCACCTTTTCCCAGCTCCCTCTCTTGGAGCACAAGGGCGGATTAAAAGCAGTGTATTATTATTATTATTAGGCCAGGGTATAATTAATTCCTTATCAAGTCACAAGTGTCTAATTTGATGGGTTTTTTCCCTGCTTGTTTCACCGCCCCAGGTCTTATTTTACTGCATGTTATTAAATCTTAACTTGGAAGGGAGAAAGTTAATTACTGCATGGGCTTTGCCGTGGTGCTAATTACAGCGACAGCAGCGATCTTCACATGGGTTGATTTGTGCTCCTCTGGGAAGAGGGGATTCCTGCCCCGGTTTTCTCTCTGTTTCCCATCATTAAAATCTGTGCGGTGACACGTGGAGGGGATTGGGGTGACGTTTGTCGGGCTTTGGAGCTTGTGGTTTCACGCGCTGGCCTTTGGTGGGGTTTCACATGCACTTTCCTACATGTCCAACCCCAGTGTCCCCCGGTTCCTCTGGGTGCTGGCGGGTCTTTTTCTTGGATTTTCCCCCCAAAAAAGCAAAACCGCTATGGCTCTGGCTTTGTATGAAAATACTCAGAAGGTACTGAGGGGCAAGACATGGAGATGGTGGGCTCACGCTCAGAGGTCTCTGCGCTGCGGGGAGCAGGGACGTGGCTGCCCAACGGTCCTGCTGTGGTGCGGGGGGGTGATGCTGGAAAAGGGGGAACCATTCCCCAAAACAGCTTTACCCGGTGTTACCATCTCAGCCGGTTTGGGATGTAATTAAACCCAAGGAGCTGAGGCGATGTCAGAAGTACTGGAAGGTGCTGCTGCAGAGCCGAGCAACCCAAGGACGGAGCCGGTGGGAGGGAGAGGAGCTGGAGCCTCCTGCAGCACTTGCAGCGAGGATGAGTTTGTGGAGAACCCAGGAGATGCATCGGTACAGGCTTGGGTAAGTGTGGCTGGAGCTGCCTGGTGGAAAAGGACCTGGGGGTTCTCATTGACAAGCGGCTGAATACGAGCCAGCAGTGTGCCCAGGTGGCCAAGAAAGCCAATGGCATCCTGGCTTGGATTAGAAATAGCGTGGCCAGCAGAAGTAGGGAGGTGATTGTCCCCCTGTACTCAGCACTGGGGAGGCCACACCTGGAGTGTTGTGTCCACTTTTGGGCACCTCAACACGAGAGAGATATCGAGGTGCTGGAGCTGGTGCAGAGGAGGGCAACGAAGCTGGGGAAGGGCCTGGAGAATAAATCTTATGAAGAGCAATTGAAGGAGCTGGGACTGTTTAGTGTGAGGAAGAGGAGGCTGAGGGGAGACCTCATCACTCTCTACAACTACTTGAAAGGACATTGTAGAGAGGCTGGTGCTGGTCTCTTCTCACAGGTAATTAGCGATAGAACAAGAGGGAATGGCTTCAAGCTGCAACAGGGTGGGTTGAGACTGGACATTAGGAAAGAGCTTTTCACAGAAAGAGTGGTCAGACACTGGAATAGGCTGCCCAGGGAGGTGGTTGAGTGACCATGCTTGGATGTGTTTAAGAGCCATTTAGATGTGGTGTTGGGGGATATGGTGTAGGGGAGAACTTTGTAGAGTAGGGGAGATGGTTGGACTCGATGATCCCAAGGTTCTCTTCCAACCTAGACCATTCTGTGATTCTATGGTGCTCGGTGGAGGACTCCCCGAGTCCCTCGAGGCTCAGGGTGTCACCCTCTGGGCTCAGCCTCTACTGAGCCACTGCTGTTATGGGGTTTTGGCTCAATGAATCAGGGATTTAATCCAAAAATCAGCCGGGAAGAGTCAGTGGGACACAGTGCCAGGGGGCAGAGGTTGTCTGCAGATGAGCTGTGGGCCACGTCTCGCTCCTACAGGTTTTTCCTTTAGGTGAGGGGGAAAAAGTAGGACCCTCTGCCCCTGCGCTGCCCGGAGGAAGAGCCGTGCAGGGAAGGAGGGAAGGAGGCAGGAGCGGAGGCTGCAGTACCTAATGCCTCTCCTGGGTAAAAATCATCTGCCTCCTGCAAGACTTCCTTCCCATTCACGGTTTCATCTTGAAAATTCATTTTTTCGAAATATTCCCTTCCCCTTTGGTGAGCGCTCAGGGCAGCAGCGAGCCTGGTGTGAGGGCAACGGCTGGCTCCGAAATCCCCAGGGAGGGAGGGTGTTTGCAGGAGCAGAGGGAGAGGTGCTTCTGACACCCCCCGCCTCGGGCAGAGAGGGTTTGGCCCCATCTTTTGAGGCGCAGGTAAAGGGGGGCTCCTTCCCAAGGGCCGGCAGGAAGGTGCCCTCAGCATCTGACCCTCTCCCGATGGTTGCCCACTCCTCGGAGTCCAGAGGAGCCCAGTCCTCCCCCCCGGAGACCAGGGGGTCTCCTGCCTTTTATAAACTGAATTAACTCTAACCAAGTTTTCTGATTCAGGCCAGATTTTGGCTCCTGCTTTTCAAACCGGCATCACCCGGTGATTTTCTCCCCCTGCTCTTGTTCCTAAAGGGTAGTTTTCATTTTTATCTGTGGGGTTTGATGAGGGGGTTTGGTTATAGCCCCCCCGTGGGGGGGTCTCCCAGCCGGGAGGAGGTTCCCCACAAGGGCAGTTGTGGCTCTTTGGCCCTTTTTATTCCAGTGGCAGCTCCGGGCAGGAAAAAAAGAAGAAAGAAAAAAAAAAGAGGGAATTTGGAAACACGGATGCAGGGACGTGTGTGCACCCG
>NW_015090881.1:256966-292277 GCF_001431845.1 Calidris pugnax
CCGCTTCCGGGCGCGGCGGGCGGGGGCCGGACCCTCGGCGCTCGGAGCGGCGGCAGGAAGCGCTCCGCTCCCGGGAGCTGGGGGCGTCGGCCGCGGTGGGGCCCGGGCCTCGCTTTCCCCGGGCTGGGCCTGGTTGCCCGCTCCGTGGAGCGGCCTGGTAGCCCTGGGGGGGGTGGTGGTGGTGGTGGAGAAGCACTCCGGGATGAGCGGGGCACGGGCTGGGCTCTCTCAGGCCCGGGCAGCTCCGGGGGCTTGGCTTGAGGTGTACGGGCTGGAAAATGTCCTCTCCCGCACGGGAAGGAGGTGGGGGGTGCGGCTTGGCTTTTGCCTGCCAAGGTGCGAGGTGTCTGGCTCACTCCAAGGCCATCCTCACCCCGTGCCAGCGGCGGCCCTGGTTTTGGCTGGGGCGGGAGCCAGGGCTACCTCCAGGGCTGGTGTTGACATATGTTTCTCTTTCTCCTCTGAAACCTCATCAAGATGCATGTACTGCAGCAGCGTGTAGCATAAGATGTGTTTTAAAGGTTTGTTTTAGTGATCTGGACTTTGGTAGTGTTTTTTATTTTAAGTGGATAGAGCTTGCAGCTGGTGGTGACGGTGGGAGACACTCGTATGGCCAGGTAGCTGTGAACATAACAACCAGCGTTGTGAAACCTGTGCTTAATGAAGAATTGCAAAATGGTCAGAATTCCTGTTGTTGCCCTGTCTGTGTGGGTACTGCAACCGGTGGAGCCGGAGTGGCTTTGCTCCCCTCTCTTGACAAGGCCTTCGCGAGGAGGCCATGTTAGATGACAACTGAGCAGGCAGAAGTAGTTGGCTCTGGCCATCTGTGACTGTCTTTGTCTCCTGCTCATCTGTGTTCCTCCTAGGACAGGGGGTGCTAGCTGTCTTTATTCAAAGTGTTAAATCACAGTGCTCCAAACATCCTTCTTTTTTTTTTTTTTTTCGTTTCCCCCCCTTGTGAAGGGTGTTTAAAACCTGGATCAGGCTCCTCATATTGCTAATCGGAATAACTCAGTAAAGCACTTAAAGCTTTCCCTTTCAGTTTGTGAAAGGGTCTTATGCAAAACCAACTTTAGATAGAAAGCCTTTGTATTCAGCTTGCTATACGTGGAGAATCCGTTGTTCTGCTTTGTTAACTGTTCCTTCTTGTTAGTGCAGCATTATGGGGAAGGCTGTATGGGCAGACTTAGGTCTGAAGCAGGTCCTGTGGGTGCACGTAAGGCTCGAATCAGTATGTTACCAACTGTCGAAATAATTCTGTGTTTAAACTGTTCACTTGTTTTATGCTTCGGTAACAATGAGGAAAAGCACTTTTAAATCTTGGCAAGGAATAAAAACTACTGTGATGCAAGATAAAACATGTTTGCAGTCTGGTAACATGTTCTAGGCAGAAATCTTAATAATTAGATTTGCATACTTTGAACTTGGTTATTCATGACCTGCAACTGATGCTCTTGGTTCATTATATATCCTGCTTTGGGGTTATTTATTTTTCTGGAACTGATGGCCTGGTTTTGGGAAGTTGATTGGGCTTTCATTGTTAAATAGAAATGTTGTGGAAGTCCTAGAGTGTCTGGAGTATCTAAAATGGAAACCATAGATCTTCTACTAAAAGAACAATAGTAAATAGAAACGTCTGAAACTCCGAGGGGTTTCCCTGATGAGTGTGCAACTGCTTTCCTTGCGTTCCTGTAAAGCATATGAAAGGTCGATGTGAAGTGACCACTAATCCTGATGTAAAAGTTCCTTCTGGTTAAGATGCAGCTGTAGTACTAAAATAAATTTCCAAGTCGTATGAGCCCAGGCAGCTGGACATCTTAATTAAAATCTTTTCAACACGTATCTGTTACCCTGGGAGCTTCAAAGTTAATACAGCATATTGATGTTGCTGGGTTCCTGCTCTGCTGCTGGCTCCTGAGAACTTGTTCGATATATGAATATGCATCGTCGCAGTTGGGTGTATGTAATCTGCTTGATGCTAGTGTGAGTGCTCACAGCTTTTAAAAGTCATCTATGGGCTTGTGTGCTTTTAGCCCTCTCTTTCCTCTGCCTTTTGTGGTCAGCAGAGCTTTCACGCTGTCATTAGCCTCCATCATATGAATGTCAATGATTCGAGCTCCTGGAGTAATAGTCTGTGAGGAGAGATTGTAGGGGGGTGTAGTTATCCTCACTCTTGAGGCTCCGTTCCTGAGGAAAGAACAACACTTTCTCATGTACAAGGTGAAGGTGCTGTCAAATTAAATGAAAGTTAAATTGGTTTCTTGTACTCAGGGTAGCACAAGAAGCTCTCTTTAACCACTTAAGAGTATTGTAGATTTCTGCTTTGGCTCCTCTCACCCCATTATGCTAAATGCAGATGAAAACCCCCACTATTTCTAGTGTTTCATGTATGACAAATGAAACAATGTATTGACTAGATAAGCTTTTATGCTTCAGTTTTAAAGAAATTTAAAGTATTTTTACATTTCTGCAGCCTATCTTAATTTAATTAGCGGCTTGCTTCAAGCCCAGTTTAAAATAGCTCACACTGTACTGCACACACCACATACCATCGGAGTGTCTGTCAGAAGGGGTTACCCCTAGAAATGGTGGGTAAAACCCTTTCACTGGGGTCTCTCCTCGGGCACAACGTTCTCCCTCCCCGAGTGCGTGTGCCATCTACGTGCAGTGGTAGCTGCCTCTTAGAGACCCCAGGGCATCTTTGTGATGGTCTGCAGGTAAACACTTAAGATAAATGACAAAAGTGACATTAGGGCAAGATGTTCCCAGCTGCTGGGGGTTGGATTGTTGTTGGGTGGAAGAACTGGGGTTATTTATCCAGTCCTGGGTGTGCAGTAAACTGAAAACAGTGAATAAGAGAAGCAGAGTTTGCTGTCATGTAATCGATCTTTGTTATCTTCTCTTTGAGTTTCAGATAGTGACTTCTGTTTTGAAGAGTTCTAAAACTTCAGAATACTGTTTGGGCTGTTTTCTCATCAGTAAAGGAGTTGTCCTTTTCTTCATGTATTGACTTTTCTTCTGAACAAGTGACATTTTATAAGAGAAAACAAAGAGTTAGTCTTGTAAAAGCTTTTAAAACCCCTTGTTCTATTTTAAGCTCTTGTGCTGATTATTCGCCCCGTTGCTTCTGAATGTTACGGTGTGGTTTGTAGCAGGAGGGTTGTTCTGTGGCTCTTGAAAATCCAAACCAAACCCGTGTTTAATGTAGCAGTGGGGGGGCTTCCTCTGTGCCTGGGGCTGGTGTGCAGGTACCGCCCGTGTCTGTGCTCAGACGCCTGTGCCTGTGGTCAGATGGTGTGGTATCAGTGCGTGTTCTCAAAGTGTAGACCAAACTATGGCAGGGTGAAGGATTTTGCCAAGGGAATAAATACAGTGTCAGAGCAAACTTTAGGCGGAGCGGAGGAGTGGGACTGGTGGGGGCCGGGGGGCAGGCGGCGGTGGGACGGGGCTGCTCTCACTCCTGGTGCCAGACTCACAGCAGTAGCTACGGCTGCCAGAGTTGTCTTGATTTGTAATGAGCTGTTCTGAATTGCTCAGCCCTTCTCAAGTTGAAAGATGCTGTGCTGTGTTCCTGGCCAATGATGAGTGTTCTGTTTCGGGGGGGAGGGATGACAAAAATGCTCCTGCAGCTTTGGATGTAAGGAAAAAGGGCATCTGCCACTTCATGAACTGGTGAAACTCTTTGCCTTGGGCCAGCAGAGGTTGGTCAGCAGCTGAATGCAGACGGGCTTGGATTTGACAGTGGCTGAGCCCTGGTTGTGGCCCACCTTGGTGTGATTGAGCAGTTGGCTCGAGTTGAGTAATTTATTTTTAGTGCTTGTGAAGTGTTGCTGAGCTAAAGGCTTAGTTCCTCTCAGAAGGATCCTCTTCTTCCCTGTCCTGGGGTTGTTAACCTTTTCTCAAGCACCTACCTACTGCTGACAAGCTGCTGGTTGCCCCACAGGCTCTGAGTCCTGCAACTGTCCTCTTTCCTGCACTAACAGCAGTGAGGAGCCATCTCTGTGACCGCTGTGCACACAGGGTGTTTCCCACTATGCAAAAATGTGCCTCAAAATAGAGGAACTTCTGCCAGGGCCTGTTCTACCCCTGTTAAATGTGCCCGGCCATTGGTAGGAGGGGAGAAGCACCCAGGCTAGTGTGTGCCATCCTTTCTGGTGTGTGTGAACAGGAGTAGAGGGACAGCTCGTATTTTTAAATATTAACAATATGAAACTGAGCTAATAAAGATAGTTTTTTTTTTTTTAATGTGGTATTAAAATCCTGAACAGGATTTTGTTGCACAGCAGTGTAAAACAGCTTCCTGTAGAGTATGAAAGTGAAGAGCAATAATGTCAGATTAAAATGCCTTTGACAGACTAGACCTGAGTGCGAGCCCATGTGCTTCTCGGGGTTCGACCTGGGGTGGGTTTTCCCGGTGCTGAGGGCTGGTTTTGAACAGTGTAACCTTGACCAGAGGGATAGCAGAGAAAATGACACTTTTTCTCTTTGCTGTCGAGTCTGGCACAGTTCAGGTGGCTGCTCTGAGCCGGGTGGGCTGGAACTGGTGTGGCAGCAAAGAGCCCACCTGGTCACTGTCTCACCAGGCTGCACAGGCAGCTTTCTTGTTTTGAAACTTAGGACTAAAATGGGATGACATGGCTTTCCCCTTCTTTTTTTGAAGTTACAGAACTTGAAGTGTGTTGGCAGTTTAGGTTCAGGCGTTTAAAAATTCCCCCATGCAGCTGCTTCACTTCCTGCCTTGTGTGTGTCTCTGCTTCACCAGTTTGTAGTGAGGAGCCTTTATGAAGAGGTGCAAATTAGTTGTCAATTTTTACATAGATAAAAAAAGAAAGTTGCATTAAGTGTAGAAAATATTAGTAGACCTCAGACAGTTGCATTTTGAGAAGAGATCTCTTACTTATTCCTTGGTTATTCACAGTAACTCATCTAGAAACAGGTGCTTCAAACCACAGAAGATGTTGGGATTTAGTTTTACATAGTCCTGCAGGGAGTTGGACTTGATGATCCCTTCCAACTTGAGATATTCTGTGATTCTCAGAGTGGCAGACTTAGGGATGCTCCAAGGTGCCTGACACTGGTATTGGTATCGTTATGGGAACACCTGTTTGAGACACATTCTGTGGTTTTCAGGACCAACATCAGCCTGAGAGCTCAGGTAGGGCTGTGGTGGTGCCAGCCCAGCTCCGTTGGTGATGGTGGGTCTAAGTGTTTTCCATTCCTGTGTCCAGTGCCAGGCTGAGAGTGTGGGTCCGGGCAGCTGGAGCGTGCTCTGCTGCTCTGGGTGTCTTCAACCTCACATTGAGACCTGCTGCAGATCTGGGTCTGTACCCCAATTCTTGTGTTCCTGTTGACATCAGCTTGTAGTACAACTGAGGTTTTTTGGCGTTATGTCTCTTAATTATACCTTCCGTATAAACCAAATAGCAATGCTGTTTTTTGGAGATAGTTCTCCCTTGTGGAGTGCAAAGTCTGAGATAAGATTTAAAGGATTGCCTGACTTGTTAGCAGCAGTTAAAAAAACAAACCAAAACCCAAACAACCAATGCTTAAAAAGAAGGGTATCTTTTTCAAGATCCTGAACTGATACGATATGTGATTGTTTCTTCAGTTTATCTCTTCCGCTTTTTGCAGGTTTTGCCTTGGGCTTCATGATTTCTTTTGTTCTAAGGGAGTGCAACTCCTGTGCTGGTTTATAGCTTGACAGCCTTTTCCAGCTCTGTTTAAGCCTTAAGCTCAATTTGGAAACTTTGGGAGCAAATGCATTTCTGTTTATCGCTTGTGTGCCTGCAGCAGCCCGAGCTGTGGGCAGGACAGACTGGTCATCCTGGCCACCAGGTGGTTTAGAGTGTAATATGTTCTTTTAAATTTCTTTTACCACATTGCTGGCATAGAAGTGGTGGATGTGTTTAGTTCTGGGGTGAGGTCTCCATGAGAAAGGTCTCTGGCAGGCTGAAAGGTGGGCTTTGTGCTGGAGGATGGAGGTAGCATTTGCCTGTGGGTGCTGTGCATGGCAGAGGAGAACCCTGGCCATGGTAATACTGCTCTTGAATCCAGGATTGCCTTCTGTGCCAGTGAGTCTTCCTGGAGCTCAGCTCTTCATCAGAGCAGTGTCTGGTGGTGTTTTGCATCACAGGTTTGTGATGATATCAGTGTGCCAAGAGGTCCAAGGTCTTACAACTCTACTGTTGACATCTGAGCTCATGCAATCTCTCCAGAAGTGGTTTGGGTTCTTCCCAGAGAACTGGTGCCTTGTGCACAGTGGTCTGTGTGATGGAGGGCTTGCTGTGCCAGGTAATGCAAGTGTCCTGTTAGTACCTTCCCATTTTATACTGGTAGGTGTCTGGTGGGGAGGCGGGGTGGCTTGGGTCCTAGTAGCTGGTTATCTCTTTGGTGCCCTTGGTTTGGGAGAGTTGTCAGTTTGAAAAGCAAAAGTGTCAGTTTGTAGTAGGGCTGGAGGACGTGGCGCAGGGCAAGGGTGCCTTGAAATGGTTGTGATTAATCTAGCAACAAATTAGCAAATACAAACATACTTTGTTTAGAAATGTGTTTTTTTTAATAAGATATGAAATAAAAGTGGTTAACAGAGACGAGCATGTGGAAAATCCTGTGCATATTCTTCCTTTCATTGTGGACTCCCGAGTGCTTTGAGCTCACAGGAGTTGGATGAATAACCTGTTTACTGTGCAACTGCATTGTTTGGGAAGGGAAAAAAAAACAAATTAATGGTCTTAGTGTTCAGAAATGGCTCTGTTTCTTGTATTGTGCATCAGCAAGCTCTCAAACGGGATCTGGGAGCTGTGAGGAGCTGGTTAAGCTGGGGCTGGTGAGTTAATGGTGTGTGCTAAAGAGCATGGTGAGCTGGTTGTTGGTCGTGAGCTGGTTGTTGGTTGTGAGCGGCGGTTGCTGCTGCGCATGGCGGTACCTGTGATGAAACGGAGCGGTTTCAGCCCCTGAAAGAGGAAGCCGTGGTGCTGCCGAGGCTGGGCAGGAAACGGGCGCAGGATGTGTGGACAGATTTGACAGCTCGGTTTCCTCTGGCGAGGAGAACGTACATGTTCTGACCTGAAAAACAGACTTCAGCAGCTTAAAAATTAAAGGAATCTCGGGGAGCTTGAAGGCCTGTGGTGTCTGCATCAAATTGCTTGTGAAGAGCAAAGGCAAGATCCTAGGATTCTTATCCCTTCGTTTAGGAGAGACCACTGATTGTGTACAAAGAGCCACAAAATTTCACTTAATTCTTCATAGTCAGTAGTTCCTGTTGCTGCTAGAACATACTGCAACTAGTCTGTCTTACAGGCAGTTTTGAAAACTAAGGAGCTCCCATATTAACACCACATTTCATGTGCTTGCCATTGAAATGGGGAAATGAGGCACCTACAAGAGGGTTGTGCCCTCAGTGTTGGGGTGCGTTTGGGACAGCATTTCTTGTGACTTGTGCTGTGTAAACGGGAACTTACCAGAGGCACCGTGGATTTCCTCAGCCTTTTTATGAAGGAAGTGCCTAATTCCAAATTTTCCATTGTGCTAGGAAGGATTACCTGTCTACACAGCATCCCACTGGAGGCTCTTCACTGCAGCACTTACCACTTTTTGGGATTAATCCTAGATGCAGATCAGGTGTGTTTCGTAAAAATGGAACTGAGCTTCAAAGCAAAATCCTGTAAAATGGACCTGTTGAGTCTGGAATAGGGCCATCTGGTGAATTTGACAAAGTTTGAGGCTTTGTGATCCACAGTTTCCAGGGTAGCGTTGAGCTCTGTGGAATCCTGCTGCTGTTATCATGTGCTGAAGAGGTTAAAATCCCACAAATATTAGAAATATGATCACTTTAACGTGTACTTTACCTAAGAAGTGGAGTTTTTGATGCCAGTACAGAGAGGTTTGAGAAATTGAATCAATTCGGTGGTTTGGTTTTTTTTCAAGGATGTCTTTAGATCTTGTTGGACAGGACTGAGCTACCCTGACTCACGTTACTTTCCCAGCCTTTATCAGCTCTCCTCTCAGGGCTTGGCCAGATAGCTCACAATTACATGCCTCAGAATCCACTCACTGCACTCACACTGGGGTGACTTCAGAGCTTTCCAGTCTGTTTCGATTCCCTCAGATATTTAAAACTACTCAGAGTGTTTTCTAGTCCCGCTGGGTGTTGTACATGTAGACTTCCTTTTATTTGGCTACTTTGGAGGGGAAGCAAACCCAAACCCCTTGTGACTTCTTTGTTTCTCCCTCCCTTGGTGCTGTGCTCTGGGGATGAGTTATTCTCTGCCCATATCTCATATTGGACTAAATTGCTTTTAAACCACAGGTCAATGATCTTTAGGGCTTTTCCTGTGGAAGAGTGGGTCCGGAATGGTGCATGTGGGCTCCCAAAAAATGAACTTGTTTTCAGCTGTGTTCTGTGGAGCTCTTAGAAAGGGAAAACACAAAGTAGCTCATCCTGCTAATCTAGAAAATTTGCTAATCCAAGTGAAATAACTTATTCAACAGCACTTTCCCACTGGTAAGACTTTCGAGGCCTGTGCTTAAGACTCTAAATCTGTTTAAAACTTAGGCTTTCTTATTTCAGTATTTAAAGATAAAGTTGTATACCCATTAAGGAAAAAAAATAATGGTGAGGGGATCCCTTTACCTAAAGCTGTGTGGAATGCAGTTTGGTCCTTTGAAGATGGAATCCTGAAGTGTCTCGGGGGGTGAAAGGGGGCAATTAAACAACTGTGTGAGAGAAGTGGTAGTCGCTTGGTACATGGAGAATTTCTGTGGACCAGTTCAGTGTTTTTTTTCTTGTGAATTCTGTTAGTGTCGTCTTTTAGAAAGCAAAAAAAAAAAGTCAAACCCACCTTGCTCAGGCTCTTCCAGGTGCCCTGTTGTGCACTTCAGATTCTGCTCTATGCTTGAAGTGGGGCCTCAGTTATTTACACCCTGTTTTGTTCCCGCTGCTGGGAAGCCTGAAGGATGGAGTCATCCCATAGGAAAAGGGATGTGTGGGGTGCGTTCAGAGCCTGTCCCTCCCGCTCACCCGGCGCAGGGTGGTACACCTCTGAATTGGTGATGTGCACCATACCCACCCTGTGAATCTGAGGTGCAGGGTGGGAGTAAGCAGTGCTTTCATGGGAAATAATCTTTATGGAATCACAGAATGCTATGGGGTTGGAAGGGACCTCTGGAGATCATCTAGTTCAACCCCCTGCCAAAGCAGGTCCTCCTGCAGTAGGTTGCACAGGACCGTGTCCAGGGGGGTTGGAATGTCTCCAGAGAAGGAGACTCCACCACCTCTCTGGGCAGCCTCTGCCAGGGCTCTGCCACCCTCACAGCAAGGAAGTTCCTCCTCATGTTGAGATGGAACTTCCCATGTTCAAGTTTATGCCCGTTCCCTCTTGTCCTGTCCCTGGGCACCACTGGAAAAAGCCTGGCCCCATCCTCTTGACACCCACCCTGGAAGGATTTATAGTCATTGATCTGATCCCCCCCTCAGCCTCCTCTTCTCCAGACTGAACAGACCCAGGTCCCTCAGCCTTTCCTCAGCACAGAGATGCTCCAGGCCTCTCAGCACCCTTGCAGCCTACGCTGAACCCTCTCCAGCAGTTCCCTGTCCTTCTGGAACTGGGGAGCCCAGAACTGGTCCCAGTGCTCCAGCTGGGGCCTCCCCAGGGCAGAGCAGAGGGGCAGGATGACCTCCCTCCACCTGCTGCTCACACTCTTCCTGATGCCCCCCAGGATGCCATTGGCCTTCTTGGCCACCAGGGCCCATTGCTGGCTCCTGGGCATCCTGTTGGCCACCAGGACTCCCAGGTGTTTCTCCTCAGAGCTGCTCTCCAGCAGGTCAGCCCCAGTCACATAAATCAGTGTAATACTTCAACAAGCATTGGTGCACTGATGATGATTCTTGCTTCTGCAGAGGAGAAGTCTGCACTGCTGGTGTTCTCAGCTCTTCTCTGCCAGAGTGTGTGTGTGTGTGGCTCATCTGGGCCTGGGGTGGGACGAGCAGAAATTTGCAGTGCACTTCTGCCATGCTGATAGTCTTCCTCGCACTTGGCTTTCATTTTATTGTATGCTTCATGCTCTCTGGAGTAATGAGTTTTGAAGAGCTAAACACATCTCCTTTTTTTTTTTTTAAGGCATATGTGAGCTTTTTCTCATATGAGTGCATGTACAGAATTTTAATATTTATAGTTAATCATTGTGTGCTGCAGCGAGCATAGGAAGTGCTTCAGAGCCTGGATTTTTCCTCTCATGTGCTTTCCAGGTTCTGGAAAGGCTGTCTTGAAGCAGATGCGTAACCTCCAAATTATGGGTAAACAAGGAAATACGAATAATTGGGGAAAGAGTGTAGAAGAGGGGGTGGAGCAGGAAGGGAGGGAGGAATGCAGATCAGAGGTGTGTGCAGTAGGGTAGGGGGGGAGGTAGCACTGGGGCCACCCCTTTGAGACAGTGAAGCTGGAGGTGGGTCTCCTCATGTGAGAGTGACTGGGGGGAACAAGGACAGCTGGAGCAGAGATTTCCTGAGTTCCAGTTGAAATTGGAAAAGCTGGGAAGGCCAGTGTGGGGAGTTCTCTGCTATGTTGGTTAACGGAGAGGAATTAATGAAGGTGCTACCTGTGCTGTGCAGTGACACAGCTGAATGGCTGCATTTGAGGACAGCCCAAAACAAAAGGCAGGGGATGGTGCTTTATGGCCTGGGCCAGGTTGGTAATTTAGGCTGGCTTTAGTTGGAGCGTGCCTGAGTTGGTCAGCTAGGTCTGGGACCTGTTTTGATGTGTTTTCCTTTTAAAATCTACTTAACAAGTGACTCATCCCTTTCTACTTTTCTTTTAAGCGTGAAGCCTGCCTTAATTTGGGACTGAGCTGCTCGGTTCCATTGCCTGCTTTCTTCCTGGTGACTTTTTTTATTCTAAAATGTGACTTTCTGAAATGGAAATGATTGCTTTACCCTGAGTAAACGTGTGTGTTCTTCAGGGCCAAACTTCAGAGCTTTTTGAAGTATTAATGAAGGGCCTGTTGATTTGGCTTCGCTGTGCAAGCTGCGGATCGGCCTGTGAAGCTGAGCCCCGCTGCATAAATCAACAGATTTTATTATTTTGATATTGAAACAAGGCATCAAGTAGAGGCCTGGTGATAAGACCTGGTCCTCCATCGTCTCTATATGTTGGAAGCAGATGGATAGGTAGCAGTGCTGTGAGCTGCTCTGAGGCTTTGCTGCCATTTCCTACCACAGCCTCCTGTGGAGCTCTGTGGCTCATGGGAGCACTGGGGATCAGTGTTCCCCTACAAGGAACTGTTTTTAGGAACTTCTGAGGATGTTTGTTATGAAGGTAGCTGGTGCTGTCTAAATCTTTGAGCATCCCTACAGCATCTGAAGAAAAGCCAGTGATACAAGGCTTGTTTTGAGTTGCCAGCAGTTACCTTTCCTTGCAAGCGGAGTGATGGGGTGTGCAGTGTCAATTCATGTTGTTAGCTACGACCACAACACTCAAAAACCTGGAGTTGCATTATATTTCTTCCAGATCACTCTGAGAAGTGAAATCCCCGGGGGGGGGGGGGCCCAAATACATAGTTCAGCAGGGATTAGTTCCATTTTTTTTTAATGCAGTTACCCAGGACTGAGAGCCATGGCAACATCCTGGCTAGGCTAAAGCAGTGCTGCCGTTCTGAGGGTCAATTTCCTGCAGTGGATGTCTCTTCTTGTCCTCTCCCCCCACACAGGGGCTAACTCAGTTTGCAAGTCTTTGTTGCTGTAAATAAAAGTACTTCCAATAACATGGAAATGTTGTAAGTCAGTGGGAGCTTTGCTGGCGTCAGGATTTCACAGCAGAATGTGAATGAATGTCCAGAGGCCTGTACTTTTCTAATTAAAGTATTGTATATACTTTATATACAAGGGCAGCTGTGTCTGGCACTGGAGGTAGCTAAATAATGCTTGGAGGAGGTATTGATGGCAAATACTTAATTTACGTGCTGGGATGGTGTTGAAGAAGCGGGGTGCATCACAGTTCTGTAATGCCTGGGGATTAATGGGATTCCTTGGGAGCCCGATGCCCTGAGCTGCTCGGTGCTTTGGCTGCTGCAAAGTGGGGTAAAGGAACATGTTAAGTAGTGACTTTAACCAAAAGATTGTAAAACTGCACTTGGGCTTTAAAAAAACCACAACCAACCAAAAAAAAAAAAAAGCAGGGGGGAGGAATTAATCATGTTTACGTCTGTCTGTACCTGCTTGCTTTTGTCCTATAAACTAGTTTAAAAGCTCATACTGTTGTGTTTCCTGCTGAGCCACCTTACCTGAAGTGCTCTCCAGAGGGAGGATCTCTTGGGAGGAGTGTATATTACTTAGCAGCTATCAAGACCCAAGTCACACCTTTGGCTTTTTAAGGCTGGATGCTTCCACACGTTAAAAACAGCTTTAAGATCTTTTTCTTCACTAGGAAAAAAAAACCACACTGAATTTCCCTGGTCCTTTGCGATGTAGACGAGTGGCCATGTCTTAGGTGGTGGTGGCTGTTGTGTGCAGTGGGAGGAGGGGTCTGGCTGTAGGGAGGAGGTATTTGCATTTATGAAAATCAGCAGCTTCCCATTGTGTGTGTGATGGAGAGAACGGATCTAACGCCTGATCTGGGAACATCTGTTTTCGGATCCTATACATGCTGTTGGTGGTTTGGGCTCAGTGACATGTGCTGCTGTCTCCTGAAAATGAGAAACATCTAAATATGTGTATCTTTTTTTTTTCTTGTTTTCGGATCCTATACATGCTGTTGGTGGTTTGGGCTCAGTGACATGTGCTGCTGTCTCCTGAAAATCGTTTTCAGATCCCATACATGCTGTTGGCGGTTTGGGCTCCAGTTGAAGCTCATCAGTGACATGTGCTGCTGTCTCCTGAAAATGAGAAACATCTAAATATGTGTATCTTTTTTTTTTCTCTTTTAGGTTCTCATTGGAGTTGATATTCTAGTAGACTTCAGCTATGCAGACGATCAAGTGTGTAGTTGTGGGTGATGGTGCTGTTGGTAAAACCTGCCTCTTAATTTCTTATACAACAAATAAATTCCCGTCGGAATATGTACCAACGGTAAGTGTGAGGGTGGCTCCAGTTGTTCTTTGGGCACGATGGGGTTGGGCAGTGTGGGTTTCCTTCCTAACTAACCTTTGTGGCACACACGCCTTAATACTGGGTCTTACAGCCCACTTTCCTGTTGGAGACTAATTAGTACATTGTGGAAAAGTACTGGTGGGTGTGTTTGGGGCACTGCTGGTTCCTGGTAGTGCTTGGGGGGGCCTTTCCTGTATCTGGTCAGTTCCTGCTGCTTTGCTGCATCTGAGCTTCTCTATCGATGTGAACCAGCAGAATTCTGTGCCCAAGGCTATTAGCAGTTGTTAGTACTGTTAACTGGAGAGCAAGGAGCAGGAACATCTGCTTTCCCACTTGCTCTCTAGTTCTTACCATATCTTCCTTTTTAGGGAAAGTAGTATTTTATGTTGCTAGAATAGTTGGTGACTACATTTAGTGTTTTCTACTGCCCGTTTCTGCTTTGCAGCTCTGCAAGGCCCAGAGGTCCTGCAGCGAGCTGTGGAGCCTGGCTGGGTATTTCTCACGTGCTCAGCTGAAGTCATGTTTGGATCTAGGCTGCCCACTCTCATTCATTTGTACTTCCAAACACTTGCCATCTTTGTGTGTGGGCCTTGACTGTTTCTAAGTAACCTTTTGGAGTCTTACAGGCTCAGTTTTCTGAGATACAGAATCCCTTGGCTTATCTAAAGATCAAGTTGGGAGCAGTTTGCTGACTGCCTGCAGGGCACACGAGCATTATCTTTGTAATAGAAAAATGCTTTTTTTGTTAATATTGCATATGAAGATCCATGAGCTGACACTGTGGTGGTTCAGGTTTTTAGTGAGGTTGCTGCAAGAGATGCTCTTTTTACCAGTTCTCTCTGTTATGGGCCTGTATCTTCTACACATACCCAAACGGAAGAGTTTATCCAGATACCCCAAACAAATTTGGGTCTGGAAATTGTGGACAACTGCATTGGGAAGAGGTTGAATGTCTGTTGGTGGGAGGGTCAATGATCTTTTCTGCTGTTATGAAGCAACTCAAAAGAAGAGCTATCTCCTCTGAGATGCAGGGTAGCTCCTGCCTGATAGCTGTTTCAGAATAGCTACTTCTTTATAAAAATGTTCTCTTTGTGGACAGGAAGTTGCAGTGAACGTCATTGCCTCTTTTTGAAGTATTGGTTTTGTACACTCACCAAAGCGCTTTGACTTCCCAAGTTTGAGGTTTGTTAAAAATAGGACAGAATTCCACAGAATGAAAATGTTTGTGTTTAGTTATAGATCTGGAACTCAAGAAGGGGCTCCCAAACCTGAGAGGATTTAGGTTGGACGTAGTGACCACTGTTAGGAACCTGAGGTTGTGCTGTAGGCACAAAGACCTAAGTTCATCTCATGGACGTCATTGCCTCTTTTTGAGGTATTGGTTTTGTACCCTGGCCAAAGATCTTTGACTTCCCAAGTTTGAGGTTTGTTAAGAATAGGACAGAATTCCACAGAATGAAAATGTTTGTGTTTAGTTATAGATCTGGAACTCAAGAAGGGGCTCCCAAACCTGAGAGGATTTAGGTTGGACACAGGGACCACTGTTAGGAACCTGAGGTTGTGCTCTAGGCACAAAGACCTAAGTTCATCTCATGGAGCTCCTCTCATTATGGACTGGGAGGGAAGAAGTAGTGTTTGAAACGGTGTTTTGCCATTCTCAAGTTTTTGAGAGCGGTGTTAAATATCCTGCTGTAAAGCTTCTGGGGCAGCCACATCCCGTGCTGCATCTGTGGAACTCTGCTTGCCCTACCTAAGCTATTCGTTATGGTCAAGACCAAATGAGAGAGGTCAGGGAGTTCAGGCAGGGAGCGTTTCTATACTTACCCCTAGTGAGATGACCCTTAATTATGTTGAAAAATGTTACAATCTTAAAACGGGTACTTTAAAAGCTTGCTAGTTTGTCTGCTGTCCTGCAGATGGTAGCACTGTCTACAAATCCCTGTGAACAGGCGGCGTGGAACAGCTACTCAAAAGTACAAAGTCACTTCCCAGTGAAGTGTGCTGAGGCTTATTTATCGAGCCTTTTAAAACTGTCCTGGGTTTCTGGAATAGTATTTACCACTGAACCTCATGGCTTGAGGAACTCGCTGTTCTGGGGATATCACAGGCCTATTCCTAGTTCTGTGGATGGCCTGGAGGCATGTTTCATACTCTGCAAACTGGTAAGTAACTCTGATATTCCAGCTAATGCTCTAGTAATAAATGAGCAAAGAAATAGAACAGATAACAGTGTTCCCAAAACGAAAGCAACCTGTCTGTGAGCTGACAAGCTTTAATGTTCCCAGAATGTTTGTGGCTGAATTAGGACCCTCGAGTAAAGTGGGTAGGACTCAGACTGCTTAGTAAAAATGTTTAAGCAGGAGAAAAGCCCTGAAGATTTTTTTTTTTTTAATATTTTTGAGAACCCGGTAAGTACTGGTGGTAGCTCCAGGCGAGCACAGGGACGAACACCAGGATTGATGGTTGGACTAGATCATCTTCAAGGTCCCTTCCAATGTAGACAATTCTATGATTCCACCTGCAGCAGCTACAGCCTCACAGCAGGATACTTAACAGCGCTCTCAAAAACTTCAGAGTGGTAAAACTCATTTTCAAATGTTGCTCCTTTCCTGCTGGTCTATAACGAGAGGCTCATACTGGTACTGCAGCTCGTTTGTCACCTGCATGTGTTTGATGTCCCTGCCATTCTCAAAGGCAGAGGGGCATGTCTGTGGAAAGGTAGTGGCAGATGAGGGGTTTGTACCACCCGCTATAATGGGTGTCTGGCACTGGCAGGAATTGAAACTTCTTGTTGGGTTAATTGTTGCTCTAGTTCTTAGCCTGTTTGCCACAACTGAGGATGGAATTCTGTGTGGGTTATTTTAGGAGACTGGAGTTGCCAGGTTTGCCTGAAACCCAGCCGTGTAACTCTGACCTCCTTAGAGCTGAACCCCAGACTTTATCAATAACAATTATACCTTAAAAAAAAAAATCAATTAAAAAAATCCCATTTTGCAGATAGGGAGCTTAAACCCACAAAAAAAAAAAAATAGTGAGGGTAAATGCTTGCTAATCCCCCTAAGGGGCAGCCACGAGTAGTATTATCACCTTGCTGATCCCTGGGCAAAAATGAGGGGATGTCTTTGGGGGATTAAGCTGCCAACCATCCTCGGACATGTGGAAGAGCCAATACTATGGCCTTCAGCACAGAACATTGCTGTGTCTTGTCCTGTACCTCGCTATAGAGGAGTTCTCATCCTGACTGGTCCTCTGGAGTCTTGTAGCCGTGGTGTATTGAACGTGCTCTGGGTCAGGGAGTTCAGGCAGGGAGCGTTTCTATACTTACCCCTAGTGAAATGACCCTTAATTATGTTGAAAAATGTTACAATCTTAAAACGGGTACTTTAAAAGCTTGCTAGTTTGTCTGCTGTCCTGCAGATGGTAGCACTGTCTACAAATCCCTGTGAACAGGCGGCGTGGAACAGCTACTCAAAAGTACAAAGTCACTTCCCAGTGAAGTGTGCTGAGGCTTATTTATCGAGCCTTTTAAAACTGTCCTGGGTTTCTGGAATAGTATTTACCACTGAACCTCATGGCTTGAGGAACTCGCTGTTCTGGGGATATCACAGGCCTATTCCTAGTTCTGTGGATGGCCTGGAGGCATGTTTCATACTCTGCAAACTGGTAAGTAACTCTGATATTCCAGCTAATGCTCTAGTAATAAATGAGCAAAGAAATAGAACAGATAACAGTGTTCCCAAAACGAAAGCAACCTGTCTGTGAGCTGACAAGCTTCAATGTTCCCAGAATGTTTGTGGCTGAATTAGGACCCTTGAGTAAAGTGGGTAGGACTCAGACTGCTTAGTAAAAATGTTTAAGCAGGAGAAAAGCCCTGAAGATTTTTTTTTTTTTAATATTTTTGAGAACCCGGTAAGTACTGGTGGTAGCTCCAGGCGAGCACAGGGACGAACACCAGGATTGATGGTTGGACTAGATCATCTTCAAGGTCCCTTCCAATGTAGACAATTCTATGATTCCACCTGCAGCAGCTACAGCCTCACAGCAGGATACTTAACAGCGCTCTCAAAAACTTCAGAGTGGTAAAACTCATTTTCAAATGTTGCTCCTTTCCTGCTGGTCTATAACGAGAGGCTCATACTGGTACTGCAGCTCGTTTGTCACCTGCATGTGTTTGATGTCCCTGCCATTCTCAAAGGCAGAGGGGCATGTCTGTGGAAAGGTAGTGGCAGATGAGGGGTTTGTACCACCCGCTATAATGGGTGTCTGGCACTGGCAGGAATTGAAACTTCTTGTTGGGTTAATTGTTGCTCTAGTTCTTAGCCTGTTTGCCACAACTGAGGATGGAATTCTGTGTGGGTTATTTTAGGAGACTGGAGTTGCCAGGTTTGCCTGAAACCCAGCCGTGTAACTCTGACCTCCTTAGAGCTGAACCCCAGACTTTATCAATAACAATTATACCTTAAAAAAAAAAATCAATTAAAAAAATCCCATTTTGCAGATAGGGAGCTTAAACCCACAAAAAAAAAAAAATAGTGAGGGTAAATGCTTGCTAATCCCCCTAAGGGGCAGCCACGAGTAGTATTATCACCTTGCTGATCCCTGGGCAAAAATGAGGGGATGTCTTTGGGGGATTAAGCTGCCAACCATCCTCGGACATGTGGAAGAGCCAATACTATGGCCTTCAGCACAGAACATTGCTGTGTCTTGTCCTGTACCTCGCCATAGAGGAGTTCTCAGCCTGACTGGTCCTCTGGAGTCTTGTAGCCGTGGTGTATTGAACGTGCTCTGGGAAATGGTTCCACCCTCCTCCAGCCTGAAGGTCTTCCTTGTAGGTGGACGCTTTCTGGGGTGTTCAGTAAGGCAAACACAGTGCAGTGTGTGAAGGATTGGGCTGCAGGTAATGCAGATGAGTGGCGAAATCTCTTGGAATATTTTAAAATTCTGAATGCTAATCCAAAACAGCATGAGTTGTCTTCTTCTAGCTGGTGTTGCTGGGGCTATGCAGCGTGCTGTGGCGTAGCTGCTGTCTCCGTTGCTGCCAGTTGTGAAAAGTGGAAAAAATTAGTGTGTTGTCAGGTATGGCTTTAACCAGGGCAGTCAGATTGGAAGGAGAAGAATGGGAACTCTTGGAAGTTCTGCTTTGAAATGCTGTCTTGCTGGTCTTATATCAGTTTTTAGTGGGATTTTCTCGAGGACCTAAGCTCTTCCTAAAGCCCCATCAGTAGATCCAGGTTTCTCCGTGTCCCTCCCTCCCCACTTCCAGGAAGAGCTTGTGAGATGGCTGCTGGGCCTCTTCAATGGTGTTTTCTTCAGCTGTGGGAGCTGCTCAGGCTTCAGTTTTGTGTTGAAGCAGAGTTTCTCTGTTCATGTTCCACATCTGGACTGTCTCTGAGTGACCTGCAGCCCCGAGTGCAGGGACAGGCGCTTGAGGTTTTTGGTGGGAAGGATTTTTTGCCAAAGGTGCTTCCTGAAATACCGTCCATTGCAGTTCTGAAGATAAAGCAATTATTGAAATTACATTGTCTGAGGTCACTATTCTTACTCTTAGTGCTGAGCATGTGGGTGTTGAAGGAGAAAGAAGGCTTTGGGAAGGTCCTCATGCTCATCCGTGTTGGAAACAAGTTACTGGGAAAGACTCTTTGGTCATGCTGGATTTTTCATTTAGATGGAGAGTGGATCTGACACAGACAGATTTTGATGAACTATACCACTTCCTCCAAAGATGGAGGATAAATTCTTGTTGAAGACAGGACTCTGCTGAATTCTGTAGATGATCAGACAGGCAAGCTCCAGACCTCTCTGTCCTGTGAGCAGCAGCCCTGGAGCTCCATGCCCTGAAGGGCTGGGCTGAAGTTCCTCAGTGGTGTCTTTGTGGGGACGTGTTACTGTGTCAGGCTGAGAGGGCAGGCTGGGATTTCTGTGGCTGTGTGGGAAACCTCTGCAGTTACGGAGCGGTTGCAGGTGTCTTTCCCTGGCGTGTGCAGTGGTGTTCCCAGTGTGTCTGAGCCTGAGATACCTCATGGAGACAGCTCTGGTGTCCTTGTTTCAAATGGAATTGTCCCATTAACAGCTGTAATGGGAACAGTGCTGTCAGCCTGATGGCCTCTCTGACCCTGGGCAGATAGCTCTGGTATCGATCAGCGGTGCTCTGGCAAGGTGAGTAGGACATGGTTTGAAAGATGCCTTATTTGCATCCTCTTAACTGTGCTTTTTCTCCTTCTTTCTCACCAGGTTTTTGATAACTATGCTGTAACGGTGATGATTGGAGGAGAGCCTTACACCCTAGGCCTCTTTGATACTGCAGGTGAGAAATCAAGTGCTTGTGTCGTCGTAACTGCCCAAGATTTAGTTGAAATGATACAAAACACGAAGACATACAGTTGGTTCTTTTTTTTATGAAAGAGAAAAAACTTTCTTGATTCTTCTTTCCTGACCTTTGAGTTTATTTAAAGTTTATTTAAAAATAAACCACGCCCAAACCAAGAAAACCTTCCACTTCCTGTAGAGCTCTTTTATTTTGTGACACCAGATGACAAGTTTCAAATTATCACCTCTATTCTAGGGGATACCTGAAAGATAAGGGATTTTTATATGCTTAAATGAAATTAAAGGAGAAAACTGTGCTGAATAAAATCTATGGATTCTATGTAGTTTTTATTTAGTAAATAGCCTGATTTTTGGCGAAATCTCAAGACAGAATGACTAATGTTAAAACACCTTAGATGTGCACGTGGCACGTGTCTGCATTCGTAACACGGATGGAGTCAGGATGTTGTGTGGAATTTCGTAAACCCCTCACACTGTAGGCTTTTTTAAAATGAAAAATAAATCTGCAGGCTTCTTTCTTTGTGGTTATTAGACCATATCTCAATTTCTGGCTGCAGAAATATGCAGTGATTAAACAGCTACACACGCTGCTTTGCACACATAGAAATTTAGCAAGAAAGGGTAGAAACTGGTTGAACTGCTAGTTACCCAGTCCCCAGCTGGGAATGATGCCGAAGTGGTATGGCAGCATCGGGTGTTGTATGCTCTCCTTCCAGAGAGCTTAGTCCATGAGCTGTTACCTAAATTGTCTTGATAGAACTTTAATCTGACTGTTTCCAGATGGATTCTTAACAGATGCATCATTAGTATCTACAAATGGTATGGCAGCATCGGGTGTTGTGTGCTCTCCTTCCAGAGAGCTTAGTCCATGAGCTGTTACCTAAATTGTCTTGATAGAACTTTAATCTGTTTCCAGATGGATTCTTAACAGATGCATCATTAGTATCTTGATTAATTAAATGCTCTTACGCTTCCAGTTAAACAATACAGCTTCAATTCTTCATGTTCTTCACCTAAATGTGATTTGTGTGTTAGTGGTTGCAGACTCCCTGGTTCATGGGTAAGGAGTAGGCAGAGGAGAGGCTCCTCCCTCACAGCTGTGTGGGGACTGGTGTTACTGGGTGTCAGCTACAGCATCCTGGTCCCTGCAGGGGCGAGAGCTCTGTGGGGCCTTCTCTGCCCATATCCCTGTACTGTCTGTCAGCACGAGGGCAGGGATCCAGCTGGGAATTCTCAAATGCAAGAGCCTTTAGTGCATGGAGGTGACTTCATGCACTTGTGCGTGCAAAGGCTTTCCTTCTGGAGCTGGGCTGCTGCAGTGGGAGCTTTTGTTCTTTAGGGATCACCAGCTTTTTGCATTTAGGAATGCACTTCTGCATTTAGCTGGCTACTATTTAAGCAGCCAGCACAAGTTACAGAACAGGGGATAAATCCCCTATTACTAACTGTCAAAAAAAAAAAGTCTTTATTTTGAACTTAGGCTACTCTAAAAAGCTTTGTTTTATAGTATGTTATAGTCACAGCAAGGTATTTTGGTCAGTGCTCAGCTCCTCTGTGTCCAGCCAAGCAGCAGCTGTGCCCAGCTGTTTAGACCCCTGTCTCCAAAGTGTAGATCTTCCTCTAGTGAGACATCCAGGTGTTGGGATCAAGATCCCCAAGCTCTGTGTCCTGTGTGATGGGTGGGAGAGCATCAGGTGCAATCTGAGGCGTTTTGAACAAGTGTTTCTGATGTGGTTGTCAGCAAGTGCAGCAGCTCCTCTAGTGCCACATTCCATTTTCAAAAACTGAGTGTTACTGGGGCAGGAGGAGGTTTGGGAATGAGCTCGGGCAGTGGGGCTGGTGGGTCAGTGCTGGTGGTGTCTGCAGGGACTGACTGCCCGCTCTCTTGTGGGCAGAGGAACCCAGTGGCCTCTGAAGCACAGCCTGGGCCAGAAATTTGCTGTGTTTTTAGGGGAGTGCTTCTGGGTGGCCTCAACACACTCACCTCTACCAGCATCCTCCTCCTCTCACTGCTTGGAGGATACTTCACTCATGTTTGTGTAGGTCAGAACAGACTAGTGAAGAAAACTACTTCCTACCCACCCCTCCCCCTTGCCAAACTGCAGGGTTTTTGAAGGATAATGAAATTTGATGGCATTATACTTGAACGGACTAGGTGCAGCAGATCTCATCTACAACCAGATCTGTGTTCCTCTCTTTTTGTTACAATTGAAGAAAGTGCTATTTATACAGTCTGAGGGTGTTTGATCTAAACACTTAAGAGTGCGTGCTCCTATCAGAATTCCCAGCTCTCCTGTGACTTTAGGCAGCTCGTTGTTACACAGCAACTGAATGAATTCTGTATTTGAAAACTGGGATCTTTGAATGTTTGGGTTCAGGGCATGTGTATTTGCTTAGGAGTTAGGATTAATCACACTAATGCATTGTGCTGGAACATGCATTCTAAGTACCTGTAAAGGGCAGTGTTTCACTGTCTGGGTCTAATTCTGTGTTAATTTTCTCCTCTCTTAGGTCAGGAAGACTATGATAGATTACGACCCCTCAGCTATCCACAGACAGATGTATTTCTGGTCTGTTTTTCAGTGGTGTCTCCTTCTTCGTTTGAAAATGTGAAAGAAAAGGTTGGTTGAACTCTAAATCTAGAAATGGAGCTGCTGCAATGATTTTGGAAATAGGTCAGGAGTTCTCTTAAGTGGTTAGTAACAAATAGTCTGTTTTTTCTGTCTTTAGTGGGTACCTGAAATTACTCACCACTGTCCAAAGACTCCTTTCCTGCTTGTTGGGACCCAGATTGATCTAAGAGATGATCCCTCAACAATTGAGAAACTTGCCAAGAACAAGCAGAAGCCCATAACTCCAGAGACAGCTGAAAAACTGGCCCGGGACCTGAAGGCTGTCAAATATGTGGAATGCTCTGCACTTACGCAGGTGAGAGTTGGTCTTTGACTGGTTTTGTGTGCTTATATTCCATACTTTTTTTCAGTTATGGGGAAAACCAACTCCATATGGATGTGAAAGGGTCTAAGTTCTGTTTCTGCTGTTGACACAATGGCTTTTCTCTTCGTCCTGTGGTTTTGGAGTGCAAGGAGCTGGCAGTGGTACAAAGCAAAGCAACCTGTGAAGGTTAGGTGTAGTGTAGGGCGATGGAGGAGGATGTTCTTACTGTGTTTGCTTTTGTGCTGGAGGAAGACAGCTAGCAAAAACCTAAATAGGGGCAGTAAATGGGTTAGGACACAGAATGCAGCTCCCTACAGGAGAGAGCAGGCAAAGAAAGAAAAAAAAAACAAACCCAAACCTCTTGGAAAAGTCAGTTCTGGCACTTGTAAGACTAGAAGCCTTCGAACTTGAGAGCTGCTTCCTCTTCCTGTGCGGTCAGTGGTGAGCTGTTTCCTGTGTCTGCTCGATGGAAGTTCTGGTGAAAGAGAAAATAACAACGCAATAGTTCGTAAGACATAAACACAGGGATGTTGTGTGAATTAACTTGTGAACGTGAGTCTAAGGCCAACTGAAACAGCTGATCTGAGGCCAGGAAACGTGGTTATCCTTCCCCTTTAGGTTTGGAACACCAGGGTGAGGTGGGTGGGAGGCTGGTGCCTTTGCTGTGGATGCCCTGGGAACGTAATTTTGCATGCCTACCCTCGCAGAATTGACTACAACTCTTTAACAGTTTCCTTAATGCTGCTCTGTACAGAATTTGTCTCTACCTGATGTGCATGAACTCGGGGCACACAGAACCAAGCCCCTCGCTCTTTCCAGTCCCGGTGTGCGTTCATCTCTATCTTGAACACAAAGCTTTCCTGCTGAACTTCATGAAGGCTGAAGTTGTGCTTGCCTTGCACCTTTTGCCTGGATTGCATGTTGGTTCTTCCATTTGGGAGCAAAGCTTTGCCTGAGCATTTGCTGAGGAGGAAGAGGTTTTTGGACTTGTGCTGGTCGCTGGTGCTGGAGGTGTCGTGGCTTGGCATCCTCAGTTCTACCTGGAATCCCTCATCCAAAGGAGCTCTTGGCTGTGCTTCCCCACTGCCCGTGTGCCAGCTGAGGGTTATTTGTGCTTGAGCCAATTCTCTTAGATCAGTTCAGTCCCTAAATTCCATTTCAGATGGTGTCTGGCACATCTGAATTCTGCTGCCAACTAGAACCTGCTACTGGGATAAACGCATACCAGGACTGTCCTGTATGAGACCCTTTCCTGTAGCTTTACATTAATCTTGTTCATTCTGCCTAAATTGCATGGGAGCACTTAGAATTACCTGAGTAAGAGCTGATGTGATGAAAAGTTGTAGTGTTTATCCATTCATTTTATTTCCAGATAAACTAAACTCTATCTGTTGCAGAGAACAGCTTTATGCACTTGGAAGCTCAGCCTGAATTTCTTCCAGAGCACTAGTGCCTGTTGTACCCACTGGTGGTGGTAGGAATTGAGAGTCGTGTGGGAGGAAGGTTCAGGAGCCTTCTCACCTGGAAGGCTAGTGGGTTTGCATCTCTCATTTGTTGTTGGCTTCCCTCACAAAGCAGCTATTTCTCAGTCGGTCAGTGATAGGTGCCAAGCAGAAATGTAGATCAGCTGTGAGGGGTTGTTTGATGTTTCCAGCAGTGATGGAGCTGCTTGAATACAGAAGTCTTTCCTGGCTCTCCTGGCCAGGAGGGTGGTGTTCCTACCCACCAGGCAGTGCTGTGGTACCTGGGTTAGACTCAGCTGGACAGTTCAGGCTCTCTTTACCTTGGCTTCAGTCGACACAGTTCACTGCAGTCTGGGCTGGCTTGCTTTCTTCCTTCCCAACTAATTTACAAATGACTCTGACACCGCAGTACCAAGTAATGATAAAGTCAAGGAGCCAGAGCATGTTTGGTTTGTGGGTTGGTTTTTTTTTTTTCTGGAGAGGAAAAAATTTGCTTGTCTGTGTGGAAGAGCCACTGTTCTGAAAAGACTAGGTGAGTTGTAAGAGGCGGAATTTCTGAATCTCTTCTGTGGAGCCAGAATATCCCCTCCTCCCTGAGTTTGGGTGACTCTGCAGGACCGAGGAGTCCGTTCCACCCCCCCCTTTCTTCAGGTTGTGGAATCCCTGTTTGTGACAGAGGCACTTTCAATACCTGTCTGCAACTTTTCTCTTACAAATAGCCCCAATAGCACTGTAAAAAGTGGGATAACACTTTGCTTTTGGGAAAAGGTGTCTGACACAGATTACAACTAGAATTATTGTTGCTTCTTTTACACTTAGGAGTTAAATGCCTGAGTGGCCTTTCTGGAGCTCAGTGCTGGTGCCTAACACAAGGGAGAGCTTTGAACTCTGTTCCTTTTTTTCCCCCTGATGCTGGGTTGACAGCTTTCACACAGATTTATGAAGTGTCTTAAAGTGCACGTGAAGGGAGTGGGTACAGGGAGCCTGAACTCAGCCCACTCCCCAGTGCAGCACTGGAGCTGTGTTACTCTAACTGGGGTGTGGAGGTGGCATCGAACACAGGTCCCTTCCTGTGGTTACTCTTACACCATCCAGGCTTTTAACCCCGGTCCCATTTTCACAACAGTTTTGTCCCTGTCCTGTTTTTTTTTTTTCCTCTTATCCCAGTTTTTTTGCCAAGTCCTTCAAAGCAAATCCTAAATTCTCTTCTCTTAAATGAATTTCTCCTGTGCAATGGGAAAACAAGAGTCCCTGAGTAGGAGGATTAAGGAAGCATGTTTTCTTGGCTCTTGCCCTGCCTGGATTCCTAATCTATCTAACAGTATGTAATTGAGTTTATTACTACAATCTTATTCTCGCAGAGAAAGAAAATCTAATTAGTGCTCAGACTTCACACAGGCGTTATTTATCTGCAGCCTGTAGCTCTTTTGTCAGCCTGGGTTACAACTCATTAAAAAAAGTTGCCGTGGAGGATGTACAGAGTGATTGTACCCGGTGATTTCCTTAACTTCTTGTCTTTCAAGTGTAATCTTGCATGTAACATGATGGACTTAAATGTTTCCAGATGGAATTGCCTTCCAGATCTCCCATGTATGTGCTTCGGTAAAACAAGATTAAAGACCTTCTAAAAGGGATATGTCCAGTCTAACCTGTGAGGGAGAAGCCAGTTATATTTGAATGATTTTTAAAAAAAAAACCACCAAACCTTAATTTTGCAAACACTACAATTGTTTACAGGAAGTACTTTAAGCTTTTCTGTCTGTCTTTGGCTGGGATAAAGCAGTTCTGAATTTCTGAAGGTGACACTCAGGACGGTAGATTTAGGCGAGTCCAGTCGGCACAACTGGAGCCAGGTTTCGGTGCTGGTGTCCCTTTGTGGTGTGGGAGCGGTGACACTGGGGTGTCCTGCTGTGTGTCCTGCCCCACTGTCACCCCCACAGGCTCGGTGGTGTGGGAGTGGTGACACGGGTGTCCTGCTGTGTGTCCTGCCCTGCTGTCACCCCCACAGGCTCAGTGGTGTGGGAGTGGTGACACGGGTGTCCTGCCATGCCTCCTGCCCCGCTGTCACCCCCGCAGGCTCGGTGGTGCGGGAGCAGTGACACTGGGGTGTCCTGCCATGCCTCCTGCCCCACTGTCACCCCCGCAGGCTCCCCGCAGCTCTGACTGCTCCTGGTGTGGGATGGCTGTTACTCCAGTCCTAACCCTGCTCCTGCCCTCCCGTGACTGGAGTGAGTGGTTCATTCTCACTTTGGTACCTGAGCTGAATAACTGAAATCACCGTTTCCGAGCTGGCTCTCGCTCTGGAAGCAGCTGTGCTGGGAAGGTGTTGCATCGCTGCTTCAAAGCCTGACAGCCAGTGTCTGAGGATGAGGATGGTGTACTGGGGGGTACCACTTCCATCCCAGAGCTGGTTTCCCAGCCATCTGGAAATCTTCAGTTATTCAGGGGCTGAATTCACAAAGCAGAAGAGTGATTTGGAGCCTTTGCTCTGGACTGGTTGCCACTGGGCTAAGTGGGAGCAGTGAGCCTAATGTGCTGCTTAGCCACAGTGGGGGACACAAAAAGGTTTCCCTGACCTTTGGGACCCTGTGGGGGGACAAGCTGCTCTCCACTGGGTATAGTCCCCTGTAAACTCACGCAGTGTGTATTCAGCAGTTCTGTGGAAACCACCAGCTTTTCTGCGGTCCCTCCCACCCCGTGTTTGTGCCTCTGTCCCTCTGGGTGTTCCTTTGGTCCCCCTCAGTCTGTCACACCTGCTGTCTGTCTCTGCCATTGACTTCTGGGTCACCTAATCGAGATTTCCTCCCGGGATCTACTTTGTTTTTTGCAAAGTAAATCCGTTTACTGCCTCTGTGAATTCAGCCTGGTCTGTCCTGAATGCTCTTTGTATCTGCTTGTTTTTCTCTAATCCTCTAACCTGGCTGCTGTTTTTTCTCCTCCCCTCTGTCTTGTAGAGAGGTCTGAAGAATGTGTTTGATGAGGCTATCCTAGCTGCCCTCGAGCCTCCGGAAACTCAGCCCAAAAGGAAGTGCTGTATATTCTAAACTTTCTCCTTCCCCTCTTGCTGCTGCTTCCTCTGTCCCACTACTGTAGAAACCTGGTTAAAAAACCGAATAAAACCACCTTGTTTGAAAGCTGTTGTGTCTGCTTACCATCTCAGAGCAACCTCTGTATTAGCTCTTGGACTGAAAACAATATTTAAGATCTTTAGTAAAACGTTGTGACCGTGGAACGTGAACTGGACTCGCTTAACTCTCTGCTGCTTGGGTTGCCAGATGTGGGTAGCTTAATAATTCAGGCTGGTGGGGGAAAGGATTTGGTTACATCATTATTTAAAGAAAGATCAAAACGAATGAGACATGATGTTTGATCTTCCTGAATCCAACTGGAAGAAACGATGCGTGTTTTTTTTCTCAATTTCTACTTGTGACTCTTGTTAACTGTATTTGCATGACAAAAGTACATGGAACGGTGATCTGCAAGTTACGCTGTAATGTGAAGGGTTTTCTGGTTCTCCTGTGTGCAGTGAGATGTTTTTCTGTTGCTGTTGCTTTGGCTGTCTGTGCTGTAGTGGAGTATTTGTCGGTCCTTGGGGGGAAGGAAATATCAATGTACTTGCTACTGCTTTATGAACTGTTAAAAATTCTTGCTTTCACTAACATGGTAGAGCTCTTCATTTCAATAATAGATCCTTAAAGCCTGTTACTGTAAGATGTAAAGCTGCTTCTTACTCTCATGCTTCTGATTTTTATTGTTTTAAGGAGAATACATCAATTGTAGCTTGTCTTTACATTTTGAAATTAAAAATTGCGGTTGTTTGTATAAATGACTGATGAAGCTTTATTCCGATTTGCACTCCCTGCCTTCAGTTTAACACTTTAACGCGCTGTACGGTCCCCGCTTCCTGCTCCCCCCGTCCCTGCTCCCCCAGACCCCGCGCAGCTCCTCGCCTTGGCCTGGCAGGGGGGAGCCGGCAGCCCCCCCGCAGCAGGCCCCGCACCCCTCCATCGCTGCATGTTTGCCTTCTCCCTGCTCTGCCTTGTGTGTCCCTCCCCTCCCTGACACACGGTGTCTGCGCTGCGGTACCCGCCCTGCTCCACATCCAGCTCTTTGTTTGAATGCAGCACCCTCTGCTTTGCCATTAGCATGTGAAACGTGTTAGTAGCCAACTAATCATAAACTCCCCTCCCCAACCTTAAGGACATGACTTTGGTGTGTGTGTTGCTCCTTGTGAAGTGTGCTGGTCTGGTCTTGGAGGCTGCGCGTTCCCCTTGGGGAAGCGGGATGCTGCGCCAAGGAACGGCGAAGGGCAGCGGCCGAGCACAGAGTCTGCACTTGTAGAGGCAAACCTCGGTTCGTCGTTAGAGGGGTTTGTCTGCCCTTGGCTTTCTGTGCTTTTGCTTGTGTGAAAACTCAAAAATGAGACTGCCCCTTTCTCTTCTTTGCCCCTTTTCAGAAAGGCCTAAAGAATGTATTTGACGAAGCGATATTGGCTGCCCTGGAGCCTCCGGAGCCGAAGAAGACCCGCAGGTGTGTGCTGCTATGAACGTCCCTCCAGAGCCCCTTCTGCAAAGCTGGTGTTTGATGTCATACTAAAAGCAATGTTTAAATCAAACTAAAGATACAAATTTTAAAATTTGTTTTCGCAATAATGACATGCCCTGCACTCCCATCTCCCCCACACGATCCCTGTGTGAGATGAGAATGTTAGTGTTTATTCCCCAGTGCTCCCTCAATTCACTTTAACTAGTTAATTTTGAGTAATTATGTGTTGTTATGTGTTATCAGAAAACACTGATCATACTAGTTTTTTATTTGGTTTACTGTTTCTAATTTTTTTTTTGTTTGTTTAAAATCCAGGCATGCTTGTGATGACTTTTTCTGTAACAGACTAATTCTAGGCTGTTTTACTGAAGCCTTGTCCCTTACGCCAGTCTGGCGAGACTTGGTTCTGGTTTGAAGACCTGGTAGGGCTGCTCAGCAGCCTGGCTGTGAGCAGATTCTAGGCCTAAAGACAAATACAGGAAAGTAAAATGTCCCAAGCTGGTGCTCCTCTAAGGAGGAGTGTAGAAAATGTATCTGCATCTCCTCTGAAGTTGCCTTGTATCTCTTCCCCTGGCTTTCCGCTGTGCAGGTCATGAATTTCTACCCCATCCTCTAAGTTATGAAGCCTTAGGAATAGGAGAATCCTTTCTCTGGATGCACCATCAGACTTGAAACTAGCTTGCCAGTCTCTCCCTTCATTTTTGACTTGATGAGCTTTTTGTCACGTGTTGAAGAAATAACTGCACCTTTTAAAGCATGCCCAGCTGATTCCGGTGGCTTTTAACAAATCCATCTTCTGCCAGTCCTTAATGATTAGAGAAATGCTTACGGTGACCAGCACACACACACACACCCACACACACACACTGCTGTTTGGGCGCTCTGAAAGGACCTGGTGTACGTGAAGACGAGTTTTGGAGCTGGCCCTGGTGGTGCATCTTTTACTGGATGCCTTGGTGTCCTTCAGGGAGGGGTGGAAAGACAGACCTGTGTCAGGAAGGAACAGCAGGAAGGGGGTTCTAGTGTTTAGTTTGGCACCATGTAGGGACCAGTTAAAGGAATCCCCTTGTTCACCATTTTGCTTGAAAGTAACCTTGAACCTGTCAGATGGGTTCCAGCCCGTGAGGATGGTGTGCAGGGTCTCTACGCAGACTGACTGCAGTGTTGGAGGGATTTTACCAAAAACATATTTTGGCTTGCAAATTCAAAGTGGTTTTTTTTTTTTTTTTTTTTTTAAGACTTAGGGAATCTTCTCCATCTTCCAAAATTCCGATTTCTTGTAGAGTCATTAGTGTTGAACCAATGCTTTTTCATGTCTAAGTTCTTTGTATATGCATTCTTTTCAGATGTATTAAACATAAAGTATCTTCACAAGCCTGCCTGAGGGTAGTTATTTCCCTTGACTTTCTCTTGAGTGTGAAGGACTTGTAAACACGGCTTTTGTCCCTTGCGAGCCCCACTCTCCTCCTCGCGAGTTAATTTGGGTCTTTCCTTAATGCTTTATCCTGTCAGTTCACGTCTTCCCTCATCTCTGGTGCTGGGCTCTGTCAACCCTGGGCTGATCTTTGCAGAGCCTTGTACCCAACGCTGGGTTCTGAACGAAGGGAACACTCCTTGTGTATGTTCCCCAATATTAAAAATTGGCTTTTGGGGCTTATTGGACTCTCGCACCTCTTCTCTCTCTGTGGAAATTTCCTGTTGTTCCCCGTTCATGGGCGGATGCAAAAACTCTGAAGGGACAATTGACATCACACCTGTCTCTCTCACAAAAACGCACAGGATTTATTACATTTTTTGTTAATTCTCCAAAGAAATGGTGAACTCTTACGCTGTTGATCTATAATTTGTATTAATTATTAAAGCACATTTCAAGAGCTTCATTAAAGGTCACTTTTATTTTAAGAAGCTGACTTGTGGGTGCTGTAATCCAAAAGCTTAGTGTGAGATGTGTGTGGTTTTCACTTTGTGTAGTGATTAGTGCTGCTGCCCAACTTTGCAGTTCAGTTTTTAATTGCTGCCTTCTGTGGGGAGGCTGAGCTGTAGGTCTGTGCCTCCCAGCCGAAGGCACTGCTGGGCACCAGTGGCTGCTGGGTGTGCTGACAGCAGATTGAAATGGGCTCCTGCACCTTCTGTAGCTAAACTCAATTCACATGTCCAAAGCCAGCAGCAAGGCTGGGATCGTCTGTGTGAAATCAGGCAGGAGACTGCCTCTGGAGTGGAGGGGGAACCCCTTAGGACTTGTGCTTCAAGTAGCAGGGTTACCCAGTGAAGCCTTCTCTGTCTTGGGTGCATCCTTACGTGGGGGTTGTGTAGAGCTTCTGGTCCCTCTGCCTGCCTTCTCTGGCAGTGACTTTCATGCCAAGCAGTGAAGTCTCTTCTGTTAAATGGGTGCCATGAGGTTAAACTGGGCGCTGGAGGGAATCCTGGAGGTGCTGGATGATGGAAGAAGATCCTTTTCAAAGAGCAGTGCTGCTTCCTTCCTCTTGGTGTTGCATTAGCTTTGCGAAGGTCTGTCTGATGGCTGTGTCCCAGGCCAGAGGGAGGGCAGGATGCTGGGGCTGGTTAAGCAAGCTCAGTGGGGGGCTTTCTCACACTGTGGCTTTGTCTCTGGAGCTCCATAGCAAGGTCTCTCTCCAGCCGTGTGTGTGTGTGAGATGTGCTCTGTGTTGCTGGGTTACATGAGCTTCTCACAGAGCTCCTTGGTGAGTGTCTCCCTCGCTGTGTTAAGGGATGCAAAATGGGCAAAAGCAGGCACAGCCACCACCTCCTTCCCCTCCTGGGACCGTGGCTTTCAGCCAGACTGTGCCAGGACACAGCTGTCCCAGGCCAGAGGGAGGGCGGGATGCTGGGGCTGGTTAAGCAAGCTCAGTGGGGGGCTTTCTCACACTGTGGCTTTGTCTCTGGAGCTCCATAGCAAGGTCTCTCTCCAGCCGTGTGTGTGTGTGAGATGTGCTCTGTGTTGCTGGGTTACATGAGCTTCTCACAGAGCTCCTTGGTGAGTGTCTCCCTCGCTGTGTTAAGGGATGCAAAATGGGCAAAAGCAGGCACAGCCACCACCTCCTTCCCCTCCTGGGACCGTGGCTTTCAGCCAGCAGGTTTGGAAGCAAAGGTTTGGGAGGCAGGGGGGGATACATGGCGCTTCCCTTGACATTAGTGTGGCAGCCCAGTGTGTGGTATGAGCTGGGATTGCCTCACGGTACTGCTTTTTACAATTTTTTTTTTTACTCTCCTGTCTGACGATGCACCCACAGCTCTGTGTTGTCCTCTCCCCTGTGAGGATTGTCCAGAGGGACCTGGACAGGCTGGAGAGGTGGGCCCAGGTGAACCTCATGAGGTTCAGCAAGAGCAAGTGCAGGGTTCTGCACCTGGGCCAGAACAATCCTCACCATCAGTACAGACTGGGGGGTGAGGTGTTAGAAAACAGCCCTGAGGAAAGGGACTTGGGGGTGCTGGTGGAGGAGAAGCTGGACATGAGCAGGCAGTGGGCAGCTGCAGCCCAAAAGGCCAATCCCATCCTGGGCTGCATCAAAAGCTGTGTTGCCAGCAGGTCCAGAGAGGGGATTCTGCCACTTTACTCTGCTCTGGTGAGACCTCACCTGGAGTGCTGTGTGCAGGTCTGGAGCCATCAATACAGGAAGGACATGGACCTGATGGAGAGGGTCCAGAGGAGGGCCACGAGGATGATCAGGGGGATGGAGCACCTCTGCTACGAGGACAGGCTGAGGGAGCTGGGGTTGTTCAGCCTGGAGAAGAGGAGGCTCCGTGGAGACCTAATAGCAGCCTTCCAATATCTGAAGGGGCTACAGGAAGGCTGGGGAGAGCCTGTTTAGAAAGGCCTGCAGTGACAGGACGAGGGGCAATGGCTTCAAGCTGAAAAAGAGCAGATTTAGATTGGAACTGCCTGTTCCCACACCATCCTTCGCATCGGCTCCATTAAGCTGTGTAGGGAGATGATTACATTCACTAATTGCATGGAAGTGTACCGTCTTGCAGGATACTTTCCTGCTGAATTAATGGACTCTGCTGCCTGTTGGTCGTGGTCAAGGTGATGCCAGAACGGCTGTGAGGGAGGAGGCAGGAGAGCAGATCTGCCCTGGAGGGTGAGGGAGGAGGTGGGAGCAGACACAGTCTGACCAGTTTGGCTGTATTGGGTAAACACCCGTATGCCTTGGTGACAAATAGCATGAATCAGTTTGTTTTCCCACTGTGCTGTTGTCAACAAAGTTGATAATGGAAATTGAGGACTGTCAGCTAAATAGGCAAGTAGTTAATGTGGAGGAAAGCCCTGCCTCTCTCCTCAGGGGCACACTCCAGCAGAAATGCCAGCCCAGAGGTAGGGCTCCAGGGCTGGTGACTGGTGGGAGGATGGCCCCAGGGTTTTCCCAAGGAGGAGATACCTTCAAGCACACCCTTGTGCTTTGTCTGGGTGAATAGGTGGGAATTCCCTGCTGTGGATACGCTGCTGTGACTGACCCTGCTGTTCCTGCAGCTCCTGGCCGGGTGTTCTCCGCGTGGCTGCTGTAACCCAGACCCGTGCTGAGATTGTGTCAAACTGGGGGCTGGTTTTCTCCCCAGGCTGCCCTGTGCTGTGCCCTCAGGAACACACTGGGGACGTGAGCTTTTTCTTGTTCTCCCCTGTCTGGTTCCCACCCTGTGATGGGAGCAATGGTGCTGCTGAACAACGGGGTCTTTTCTTAAGCTCTGGGAACCGAGCGAGGCCGAGAGCTGCAGCGTTTCCCCGTGTTCTTTACCCCTCTCCTTCCCAGGAACGGGCTGGTTCTCACCAGCAGCACTGTGCGTTACACTTACCGAAGCGTGGCCCTTGTTACAAGGAGTGCAGGGTATCTCGTAAGGAAAGGTGAGCACATTTGATAAGACCTAGAGAGAGGAGCTTTTCCGAGCACCCGCATCTTTGCCAGCCCCACTGAGTCACCAAACTGTGGTCTGGCACTGGGCAAACGGTGCCTCTTGCCTGAAGGGCTTTTCGAGCAGTGACCAGCGATGGTCCTCTCCATTCTTTACTGCTGGGATTATGTCTGTCTGTCCTTCCTTTCTGAGGGGGCTCCCAGAAGGGAGATTTGACAAGATGCAGGTACTTCATTGTTAGGTCAGATCAATGTGCAAATCCCCAAGTCACCCATACTTGACGTGCTCCGTTTCACATCCCAGAGTGGTTTTGGAGCGTGATAGCTGGATTTGTGCTAGGGAGAACTTCAGTGGGATGCTGTCCTCCAGGCAGCTGCTGCAGCGTGGGTCCGTGGGGCACGGCTGGGGTTGGTTTGCAGGGCCCAGGGTGCTGTGTTGCTGCTGGGAATGGTTTCCCTTGGCAGCTCTGCTCCTGCTGTCTCTGCCGTTTGCTGCCGTAGACACAGCTAAAAACAGACTGATGATTTTGGCCTGTTCCCAAGAGGCAGCAATGTCCTCTGTTGCTTGGCCACCGTCCTGGTCTCCTTTTGCAGCTGGTGGCAGCTGCCTCCTCTGAAAAACAGACATGGAGTGGGGTTTGGAGAGCTGTTGTGTCAGCGCTGCCCCCGGACCCGGCCTAAAACTTGCCTAAAACTTATTAAACTTACACCAACCGCCCTCTCTCTTGCTGTGCAGTGATTTTATGTGGGGGGGTCCTGTGCTGGGGGGTGCACTGCTCGCCTTTCCCTGGCTGCCCATCCTCTGCTTCCTCTGAGGAACGTTCCTCTTGTTGCTCTCTTCAACCCCTGATCTCCTGTCTGAGGACTGCAAGTCACTGTTTGGCCGCCTGGAGACCTTTGGGCTGGTGAGTAATAAGACAGATAGAGAAGAACAAGCATGAAAGAAGACAATACTGCTTCAAAAAGTATGAAGAAGAATCCTAAAATAAACACTTTAAGTAATCACCAAGAATAAATCAGTTCTAGCAGGCAAGAGGAGCCGGCCCCTGCTCCTGGCAGTGTATTTCTGCTGGTTTTGTTACTTGGTCCTGGTGATTTGTCCCTTTCACGAGCTGAATCAGTTCCCAAAACCCAGCCTGGGAAAAGAGGAGCCGGGAGCAGGGAGCTGTTGGTGGCTGGAGCTTTCCTGTGAACTCCTGCCCAGGATGACTCCTCCAGGATTGCGCAAGAGACCAGCAGCAGGGCCCAGTGACCAGAGGTTGTCTTCTCTGGAGATCCTGCTGTCCCCTCGGAAACACGCTGGCAAGCCCAGGACCTCCTCCCTCTCCTTCCCCTGGAACCTGGTGCCAACCAACCACTCCCCACTGTAGCGAGGTGAGATAAAAATATCATTTATTGTGGGCTTAGACCAGGATAAAAAGCCTGGATAAAAAAGAAATTGGCTTCAGCCCAGAGAAGCCTGGATGAGGGACAGGGGAATGAAACTCCTGGTGCTGCAGCAGGGCTCCTCTCTGGTTTTGGGGACTCTCTTGGCTTTATATTTTTTTTAATCCAAGCCGGATGCTGCTGCCCTCTGCCTGCCTCTCAGCTTTCTCGGAGGCTGAGGATGAGTAAGGAAGGTGGTGTATTCGATCACCCCCCGATCCAGCGGTCCCTGGAAATTAGCAAAGTCTTTTCCTTGCCCCAAGGAGCTCTCAGGCCCGAGCTGTCAAGGTGAACATTGCTGCTGAGGCCTGAAGAACCCAGCCCCTCTGTGCTGGGTGCTGGCAGCCCCTGGGGATGCTCTGAGCAGGGAGGGGGGATCCAGACACCAGTACAGGTTAGAGGTGGAGCTGCTGGAAAAGCACTTCTGGGGAGAAGGATCTGGGGGTCCTGGTGGACAGGAAACTCTCCATGAGCCAGCAACGTGCCCTTGTGGCCAAGAGGCCAATGGGATCCTGGGCTGCGTAGGGCAGAGTGTGGCCAGGAGGTGGAGGGAGGTCATTCTCCCCCTCTGCTCTGCACTGGGGAGGCCACAACTGGAATCCTGCCTCCAGTGCTGGGCTCCCCAGTTCAAGAGAGACAGGGAACTACTGGAGAGAGTCCAGCGTAGGGCA
>NW_015090881.1:292287-337509 GCF_001431845.1 Calidris pugnax
CTCTTGAGCCTGGAGAAGAGAAGGCTGAGGGGAGACCTTCTTCATGCTGACAAGTGTCTAAAGGGTGGGTTGAGGGAGGATGGAGCCGGACTCTTTCCAGTGGTTCCCAGTGACAGGACGAGGGGCAACGGGCACAAGCTGGACCATGGGAAGTTCCACTGAAATCTGAGGAAGAACTTGTTTGGGGTGAGGGTGGCAGAGCCCTGGCAGAGGCTGCCCAGGGAGGGTGTGGAGTCCCCTTCTCTGGAGATCTTCAAGCCCCACCTGGATGCTCCTGAGTGATGTGCTCTGGGCAAGGGGAGTTGGACTGGATGATCCCTAGAGGTCCCTTCCAACTCTGACAATTCCCTGATTCTGTGGTCCCCTGGGTCATTTTTCAGCCTGGAGAAGAGAAGGCTCCAGGGAGACCTCATAGCAGCTTTCTAATATCTGGAGGGAGCTACAGGAGAGCTGGGGGGGCCTCTTTGTCAGGAAGTGCAGTGACAGGACAAGGGGGAACGGTTTTAAATTGGAAGAGGGGAGATTTAGATTGGATATTAGGAAGAAATTCTTTGGTGTGAGGGTGGTGAGAGCCTGGCCCAGGTTGCCCAGGGAAGCTGTGGATGCCCCATCCCTGGAGGGGTTCAAGGCCAGGCTGGATGGGGCTTGGTGCAACCTGGTCCGATTGGAGGTGTCCCTGCCCAGGGCAGGGGGTTGGAACTCCATGATCTTTAAGGTCCCTTCCAACTCTAACCATTCTTTGATTAACACTCCCCCCATTGCACCCAAAGCCCATCTGAGAGGGCGGGGAGTGTGTGGTGGGGTGTCTCCAAAGTTGCCGTGGGGCAGCCGCTGGGCAGGCAGGTTTCCCTGCTCAGAAATGGAATATTTGACGTGGCTGAGCCCATAAACGGTGACATTTCAAGCTGCCCTCTGGGGGTGTGGGACAGATGGTCCGAGATGAGGAATCCGGCTGCGTTATTGATGTCAGTAAGAGCCTCCGCAGCAGCAAACGGGGCCCAGCGCTCCCCCCACAGCACCCCACAGCCCCCCGGGGCCGGGAGCGGGGCCCCAGTGGGGCTGGTCAGGGCTCCCGCTGGTAAAGCCTGGTGAGAGATGAGGAATCCGGCTGCGTTATTGATGTCAGTAAGAGCCTCCGCAGCAGCAAACGGGGCCCAGCTCTCCCCCCACAGCACCCCACAGCCCCCCGGGGCCGGGAGCGGGGCCCCAGTGGGGCTGGTCAGGGCTCCCGCTGGTAAAGCCTGGTGGGGCCTCCAGTGGACCAGCAGCGAGGGACACAGAATCACAGAATCACAAAATATTCATGGTTGGAAGGGACCTTTGAGATCATGGAGTCGAACCACAAAAAAACCCACCAAAACACCACTGAACAAAAAACCAAAAAAAACCTCCAAGAAACACACCCAAACCACCCCACACCCACCTGCAAACAGACACAACCCAACAACCCCAGGCACCAGAGCATGCCCTGGAGTGCCACGTCTACACACTTCTTAGATACCTCCAGGGATGGTGACTCCACCACCTCCCTGGGCAGGCTGTTCCAGTGCCTGACCACCCTCTCAGCAAAGTCATTCTTCCCAAAATCTAATCTCATCCTCCCCTGCCCCAACTTCAGACCATTTCCTCTGCTCCTGTCATCATTCCCTTGGGAGAAGAGGCCAACCCCCACCTCTCTCCACGCTCCTTTCAGGGAGTTGTAGAGGGCAATGAGGTCTCCCCTCACCCTCCTCTTCTCCAAACTAAACATGCCCTGTTCCCCCAGCCTCTCCTCGTGTAACTTGTTCTCCAGACCCCTCCCCAGCTTGGTGGCTCTCCTCTGGACACGTGCCCAGTCCAGAGGCACCATCACTGCCCTGCTCCTGCTGGCCACGCTGCTCCTGACACAGGCCAGGATGCTGTTGGCCTTCTTGGCCACCTGGGCACACTGCTGGCTCCTGTTCAGCCGGTGTCCACCAACACCCCCAGGTCCTTTTCTGCTGGGCAGCTCCAGCCACTCTGCCCCCAGCCTGTAGCGTTGCCTGGGGTTGTTGTGACCAAAATGCAGGACCTGGCACTTGGCCTTGTTGAACCTCATCCCATTGGCCTCGGCCCATCCATCCAACCTGTCCAGATCCCTGAAGGCTCTGTGGAGCCTTCTGACCCTCGAGCAGATCAACACTCCCACCTAGTTTTGTATCATCTGCGAATTTACTGAGATGCACTCAATCCCCTCATCCAGATCATCTGTGAACTTACTGAGATGCACTCAATCCCCTCATCCAGATCATCAATAAAGATATTAAACAAGACTGGCCCCAAAACTGACACGCGGCTTGGTGTCTGCAGGGGAGGGGACTGGAGGTGTCAGGGGCTCTGGAGCAGGGAAACACAAGCTAAAGGCCCTACGGCAGCTTCTCCGTGGGCTCTGATGTAAATCTGAGCTCTGAAGGGCAGGTTCCCACCCACCTTGAGTCCCGTGCCGTTGGTGTTTGTGCTGGGATCAACTGTATGAGCCGCAAATACCGAGTTTGGTTTTAGAGCTCAGGTTCCTGACTTATCATAGAATCATAGAAAGGTTAGGGTTGGAAGGGACCTCAAAGATCATCTAGGCTTTGTGCCTGTGTGAAAATACTTCCGTTAGCTGCAAAATTCCAGCTTTTTCTTGGTTTTGAAGAAATCGGGACCCTGCTGGGGGTTGGGTGGCACATCCCCTCTGTGCTCACTCCTCCTTCACCTCTACCCACTGCGCGTCTCCGGCCAGAGGGGTGCCCCTGTGAGAGACAAGAGTTTTAAAAGTGTGAGCAAAACCCTTCACCCCCAGAGAACTGGAGCCTACTGGTCCCTCTGTGCAGTCACTGGAAGCACTGGTTGGAGCTGGGTGAACACCAGGCAGGTTTGTGTGGCTGATTCCTGCCAGGCTGACCCCAGAGGTGTCTCTCTCTTGTCTGACAGGCGGGTGTTTCCCTGGCAGCAGCAGGGAGGGCAATAGCTCAGAGACCATCCAGAAGTAGCAGACCCCCGTGCCTAGAGCCCTGGGAAGTGTGTGGCACCGTGCTGGCACCTCACCTTCCCCTTGGGGTGGTGGGAAAGGTGGGAGGGAGGGTTGGGAAACAAACAACCCAAACGAGGAGTCACCATGGAGAAGGGGTGCAGGACTTTTTGAAGGCTCCCACCTGATGGGAAGGGGAAGAGAAACTCTTTTAAACCAGCAGAGCATCATGAAAAGGGGCAAGACACCTTCCTGCTCCACTGCTGGCAACTGCTCTTGGCAAGGGAACCTCCCCCCGTCTGATGCCCCAGATCATTCAGCTCAGTTTCTCCTGGATTTAGCTCCCTCTATACGATCATCTTGTTGGGAGCACAGGGAGGTCCCAACCCACGAGGGAGAGCACCCTTTTCTCTGCATCCCACACTGACTCCAAGGAAGACGTGAGCCACGCTCTGCTTCCTGCCCTCCTTCTTACGTCGGTAACGTAACCCTCCCCTCTGGGGGAACCTGAAAAACCCTCTCCCCGGCCCGTGCAATCACAGGTACGCTTTGGTGGGCATCAGCACCCTGAAATAAGAGATGCTGGTGTCCTCCCACACTGAGCATTGGTACCAGTGTCCCAGACTTGTGCAGAAACCACTTTTGTTCAGGAAAGAGAGGATCATAGAATCACAGAATGGTTTGGGTTGGAAGGGACCTTAAAGCCCCCCCAGTGCCACCCCCTGCCCTGGGCAGGGACACCTCCCACCACACCAGGTCCCTCCAAGCCCCCTCCAACCTGGCCTTGAACCCTTCCAGGGATGGGGCAGCCACAGCTTCTCTGGCCAACCTGGGCCAGGCTCTCACCACCCTCACACCAAACAAGTTCTGCCCCACATCTCAGCTCCATCTCCCCTCTTTCAGGGTCAAACCCTTCCCCCTCCTCCTAGGGCTCCCTTCCCTCATCCAGAGTCCCTCCCCAGCTTTCCTGGAGCCCCTTGAGGGACTGGAAGGGGCTCTGAGGTCTCCCAGAGCCATCTCTTCTCCAGGCTGGACCCCCCCAACTCTCTCAGCCTGTTCTCCCAGCAGAGGGGCTCCAGCCCTCCCAGCATCTCCATGGCCCCATCAAGAACTGATGTTTTCCAAGTGACTGCTTTGCCCCTTGAGGATTGTTTCATCCTTCCATTGCTGTTGGCCATGCAGGTGGCTCCCTCCCCGTGCCCTGCGTGCCCTGCGTGTGCACGGCGGGGCTGCTGGCTGGAAGGGACACTCGGATGCGTGTAGGAGCGAGCGGCACCTGAAAGGCCTGTCCTGTAACCTGCTCTGGCTTCTTCCCTTCTCCTGGGGAGGGTCTGACTCGGGCAGCGCTTTTAGAAACTGCTGAGGCGTCGTCCTGGCAGCCAGGAGGCTGTTGCTGGTTTCCTGCGGGAGAGGCTCTGGGTGTGCTCTGCGCCCGGGGGAAGGTCCAGCGGGGCCCGGGCAGTGCGGCTGCTGAGGAGAAGCCACTCCACGTTCTGGAAAGCAGAAGTGGGAGGAGGCAGAAGGGCTGGTGGACAGCTGGAGAAAGGCTGAGGGACTTGGGTCTGTTTAGTCTGGAGAAGAGAAGGCTGAGGGGGATCGGATGAACGCCTATAAATACTTCAAGGGTGGGTGTCAGGAGGATGGGGCCAGGCTTTTTCCAGTGGTGCCCAGGGACAGGACAAGAGGGAATGGGCACAAACTTGAATATAAGAAGTTCCACCTCAACATGAGGAGGAACATCTTCATTTTGAGGGTGGCAGAGCCCTGGCAGAGGCTGCCCAGGGAGGTGGTGGAGTCTCCTTCTCTGGAGACATTCAAACCCACCCTGGACACGTTCCTGTGGGACCTGCTCTGGGTGGCCCTGCTCTGGCCGGGGGTTGGACTGGGTGATCTCCAGAGCTCCCTTACAACCCAATATCCTTCTGTGACCCTTCTGTGTGGTTACTGCTCTGTGCTTTTTATCCCAAGTTTGGTTTTAAGAGGTGTTTTATGCCCACCCTGGAGCACACCCATCTTATTCCCAGGTGGCCATTGAGGTTGTTACCGGCAGCAGGGTGTCCCTGACACCCCAGGGGTGGCTGTGGCAGGTCCCTGGGGGTGTTCAGCCCTGCCTGGGAGCTGGAGCCTCCTGCCAGCAAGGGGGAGATAATGAGTATTGATTCAATTAGGAATTCATCCTGGCCCTGGGTGGGATGGCTCTGCCCATCTCTCCAGGCACCTGCATCGCTGTGCAGCGGGAACCGGACACTCAGCGGCTTCCAGAGGGTGAATCGTGGGCAAACCCCATGTGGTGTTGCAGTCTAGGAAATTCCATACAAATCTGAGGAAGAACTTCTTTTGGGTGAGGGTGGCAGAGCCCTGGCAGAGGCTGCTCAGGGAGGGTGTGGAGTCCCCTTCTCTGGAGATCTTCAAGCCCCCCCTGGATGCTCCTGAGTGATGTGCTCTGGGCAGCCCTGCTTTGGCAGGGGGTTGGACTGGATGATCCCTAGAGGTCCCTTCCAGCTCTGACAATTCCCTGATTCCGTGATTCTCCCGTGTTGCGTTGCCTCCACTCTGTCTGTGTGTAGCAGCAATGACACCTTTCCAGCACCTGGAGACCTGTCTCTGAAGCACAAGAAGAAGCCTTTTCCATGATGCTGCGTTTCCCCACTCATGTTCCACATCGGGAGCAGAATCCTGCAGGAGTCACTAACAGGGCATGGTTTTTACAGGACTGGGGAGCACCTGTGGTGATTTTGGAGCTGAGGGCAAGGAAAACGAGCCCACCAACCTCTCCTGAGGATGGCTGGTTGCACTTTTATCTCAGGCAGATAAATCTTGGCTGCTGTGCTGGATCTGTCGGTGGTCCCCAAGCTCTGCAAACGCTGGTGGATGCCCCTGACACCGGGGAGGGGATGATGGGGGTGAGATTTCCCTGATGTTCTGTAGCTTCTGAGAGGCACAGAGAGAGCATCTAGGGGGCAAACTGGCCTCTCCTGGGAGCCCTGCCCGTGGATGGGGTGAGGCAGGGCCAGCCCCGCGGTTGCCTGGGGACTGGGCAGCGTTGCCTTCATTGCCCAGTGCAGTGGATGGGGCATCCTTATTGCTGCCCCTGGAGGCAGCAGGGTTATTTTTATTTTATTATTTCCTTTGAATTAGTGAAAAGAAAAAGGGAAAAAAAAAAAAAGAAAGAAGAAAAATAAGTCTCATGGCAAACCAGGGCCAACCGTCCCCAGAGGTGCTTATGAACCTGGCACTGACTGATCTTTAAAGCCCTGTTAAAATAAACCCTGAAATGTTTTGCGCAATATATTTTTCTTCCCTTATTTGACAAATACTGATCACCCTGATTCGGTATGTGGTCGAATAACAGGGATGGTAATTTGTCACCTACGTGCGGTGGGGGAATGCTCGGAGCAGGAAATAATCTGGGATTTCTCAGTGCTGCTGGGCCCAGGGCTGGGAACGGCCCCCGCACCTCGCCTCACCCTGGTGTCCCACCAGCCCTGTCCCCTTCCCCCGTGCCCACGGTGGCTTTCCCTGGATCAAACCCAGCATCTGGGATGGAGGTTCTCCGTTTCCCTGCTTGCTCCTGTTCCTGTCGTGCGTGGGGTGGTGGTGGCACCGTCACCAGAGCTGTGGGTGCAGCTGGGGGGACTCGGGCAGCAGGGTCCGAGGGAGGTGACACAAGGCTGGTTTCTGCTGCAAGTGGATCCTGCGGGGATAAACCCAGGGGTGTTGTCGTTGGGTTAGTTATAGGGTTGCAGGGGTGGACAAGGTACCCCCTTCTCGGTGGTTGTTTATCCCCTGCTCCTTGCTGGGCTGGTTGGCAAACCTTTGGTGACCAGCCTGGTGTTTCCAAAGGGGGTGTCACTGCTCCAGTTACTCCCAAGCAAGCCCTGTGGCCATCTGTCCCTGGGAGGCTGGAGGAGACCAGGGGAAGCTCCTGCTGCTTTTCCTCTTCCTTTCCTTCTCCCACTGGCAGTCTCCTGTGTCTTGGTTCCCCATGTGTTGTCCTTGTTCCTCTTCTCTGTTGGACCTCTAACCCCTTCCACCTCTCTCGACAGGCTGAGAGAGTTGGGGAGGTCCAGCCTGGAGAAGAGACGGCTCTGGGGAGATCTTGGACCCCCTTCCAGTCCCTCAAGGGGCTCCAAGGGAGATGGGGAGGGACTCTGGATCAGAGAAGGGAGCCCTAGGAGGAGGGGGAAGGGTTTGACACTGAAAGAGGGGAGATGGAGCTGAGATGTGGGGAAGAACTTCTTTGGAGTGAGGGTGGTGAGAGCCTGGCCCAGGTTGGCCAGAGAAGCTGTGGCTGCCCCATCCCTGGAGGGGTTCAAGGCCAGGTTGGAGGGGGCTGGTGTGGTGGGAGGTGTCCCTGCCCAGGGCAGGGGGTGGCACTGGGGGGGCTTTAAGGTCCTTTCCAACCCAAACCATTCTATAATTCTATATCCTCTGCAATTGCTCCCTTTCCATCTATCCCTCCCTCTACACCTTCCTCCTCTCTTATTCCCCCATTTTGCCTTCTGCCCTTTGAGCTGCCACTTCTTCAGTCCCCCCTGTCCCTGGAGCAGGGACCTGTTCATGGAGCAGGGTGGGGGGATGCTGGTAGGTCAGGTTGGGAGATGGGGCTGGGCAGATCCCACGTGCTCAAGGCTTCTTGCAGACACCTCGCCGTGCCGTGGGACCTGCCCGCGGTTGGGCACCCCGTTCCTGGGGGGTCACGTGTTGTTGCAGCCATTGGGGGTGTGAAAATGAGCTGTTGGGGTGTGTGTGACAACGTGCTGCTGAAGCTGGGCTGGCCTTGCTGTAGCCCCCGAGGTGTGGGGGGAGCCGGTGGCTTTCCCTGGCCTCAGTGGGACTCCCCAGCCCCTCTCAGGGGGGTTGAAGCGGCACCAGCTCCTCAAACCCCCCCGGGGCTGAGGGTCGATCCTGTCATGTGGGTTTTTTAAGATGTGACACTCTGGCAGAGTCTTTTCCAAGAGGCGAAGCAGAAGTGATTAGTGTTATGTTTGCTCAACCTTAACTACAGCTGAACAAACTTTGTTTTTCCTCCTTAGGATTTATTATTCGGGTGAAAATTAAAACAGTTTACTTGTTAGTGCCATTACATAGTATCGTGTGTTTTTCTTTCTTTCCGTTTTATGTCCCCTTTTCTTTATGATCCTAAGGACGCTCCGTGGGCTATGGGGCAGCAGGACCATATGGGTCCGTACAGCCCCAATGATTTTTAATTGGGGTAGCATCCAAGTTGGCTGGGAGCACGGTGGAAATATTAAGCCCCTTTCCCTTGAAACCGCTGATTTTAAAAATGAAAATATTATTCCTAAAAATAGTATTTAGCCTCTTCTGTGAACAGGCAGAGCAGATGTAATGCAGGTGACATCCTTGCTTTCGTGAGATGTGGCCACCTTAAGCTGTCCTGGGGTGGATTTTCAGGCTCCTGTGCATAAGAATGGACAGACCCCTTGGCCTGATGGATGTTGTCTTGTCCCAAGGTGTTATCTCTGGAGCTGGGCTCTCATCACCAGGATGCTTTGCAAGGTCCTGGTCCACCCCCTGCCTTGACTCCACTTCAAAGCAACAGTGGGCTGCATCCCCAGCAGCGTGGCCAGGAGGGTGAGGGGGGGACTCTTCCCCTCTGCTCTGCTCTGGGGAGTTCCCCCCCAAGTGCTGCCTCCAGCTCTGGGGCCACCAACAGCAGAAGGACATGGAGCTGTCGGAGCTGGGCCAGAGGAGGCCATGGAGATGCTGGGAGGGCTGGAGCCCCTCTGCTGGGAGGGGGGGGCTGAGAGAGTTGGGGGGGTTCAGCCTGGAGAAGAGAAGGCTCCGGGGAGACCTTAGAGCCCCTTCCAGTCCCTCAAGGGGCTCCAGGAGAGATGGGGAGGGACTCTGGATCAGGGAGGGGAGCCCTAGGAGGAGGGGGAAGGGTTTGACACTGAAAGAGGGGAGATGGAGCCGAGATGTGGGGAAGAACTTGTTTGGTGTGAGGGTGGTGAGAGCCTGGCCCAGGTTGCCCAGAGAAGCTGTGGCTGCCCCATCCCTGGAGGGGTTCAAGGGCAGGTTGGAGGGGGCTTGGAGGGACCTGGTGTGGTGGGAGGTGTCCCTGCCCAGGGCAGGGGGGGGCACTGGGGGGGCTTTAAGGTCCTTTCCAACCCAAACCGTTCTGTGATTCTGTGACCAGCCAGACCTGTCTCACCCAAATCGCCGAGATCTTGTCCCTGTCCTGGGACCTGCAGAGCTTTGCTCGGCGGGCAGAGGTCCCTGCAGGCCTTCCCAAGCCCACTAGATGGCAAACACGTTAAAGCTTTGCTGCTGCTCTGCTGCAGCCAGGCCCTGTGCGCAGTGCCAGAGAGTGAGCCGGAGATAGCGTTATTGTTATTATTATTTTTTGTCTTGCCGGGGGCCGTCTGCACCAGCAGCAGCCACCGGCTGTGGGTCTCAGCGCCATCATTTACATTTCCAGCTCCTTTGTATGACATCGGCACTGGAGAGGGGACAAACCGCCGAGCTGTCTCCATCGGTGGGATCGGGGGTGTCCAGCTGGGATGGGATGGCTCCGGGAGCGAGGAGCAGCCCCGGCCCCGCTGGTTTTGGCTTCTTCCAGCTGAACCCAGCCCGGGTTTAGGGAGGATCAGGAGGAAGAGAAGTGAGGCGAGGGGGTTTTGTGTGGGAGGGTTTGTTTCCACCCACAGGCTGGGTTGCTCTCCATCTCCCTGGCTTCGGGACAAGCTCATCCGCGGTGCCTGTTTGCCCTGATGCTGTGTCCCTGTGGGGACAGGAGAGCGGGCAGAAGCGCTGAGCCCCTCTGGGGTACCCCGGTCTGGGGGTTGTAGGAGCCCTGCCCAGCTGCAGTGCTGCCCAGATGCCCCATCCCTCTGTAGATGTCCCTTCAGCCCTGCTCTCTGTCCCCTGCTGTCTTAGCCCTGGCGAACCTGAGGTGGTTCGGCCTCTTTGGTGGCAGACATTGCAAAGCTGGATGGCACAGAGCTGTCCCAGGGAGGACACTGCCACCAGACTGATGTCTCTGCCCAGCTTTTCATGGTCTCTGCCTGGACCTTTTCATGTTCTCTCATGTAGGCTTTTTGGGCTGGGAGCGTTCTTTTGAGGGGTCAGCCAACAGTGGGAGCATCTTCTGTCTCCTGAGAGTGAGGAAGCTTGGATCTGCCAGGCTGACGTGTTTGATGTCACAGGGAAGAGCTGCTGCCTTCTCCAGATGCCGCCCAGGGCACCTGGGGACGTGGCTGCCTCTGCAGCAGAGCAGGAGACTATTTTGAGGCGTCCGAGTAATTCAGGAGCTGGATGGATGAGGTCTGGAGGGGCCCAAAGAGCTGCCTCTGAAAAATCTCCCCAGACTTTAATCTGTATTGTGAGGGGCTGAAATATCTTTGAAAATCTTGCCACGGTGTCCGGGCAGAGCTCAGCCGTGGTGCCCAGAGAGCGGGGTGGCTTTCGAAGATGGGACTGTGTTGCTGGCCACGGTGTCCGGGCAGAGCTCAGCCCTGGTCCCAGAGAGCAGGGTGGCTTTCGAAGATGGGACTGTGTTGCTTGAGGGAGGTGTTGGAAATGTGAACTCTGACCAGGGCCTGTCCCATTTCCCAGCCCAGTCTGGAGACACCATGGGGGATGATGGCCACCTGATCCAACCAAGGTGGGTGTTTGGATGCCCTCCTGACCCTGGGAGGAATGAGGAAGGGTCCGGGCTGTGGGATGTGCCCACAGTGCTAGTGGAGCACGCCTGGAGTGCCCTGCGGTGATGAACTTGGCTGTGAGCACAGCAACCCAGTGTTGGGTTGGGTTTTTGTTGTGGTTTTTTTGTGTATGGTTGGACTCAATGATCTCAAAGGTCCCTTCCAACCATGAAGATTCTGAGATTCAAAGCCTTAGTGTGGTGCTTGGACATCTACTGTTTGCCCTGGTTGTTCCTCAGAGCCCTGCGGAGAGGGGTCCCTGCCCCCGGAGCTTGATTCCTGCCTCATACTCCCTTGTTTTTAGTGTCTGCCCCTTGCTCTGCTCCCTTCTAGCATCATTCTGGCTCAGGCCAGGCTCCAGCGTGGGTTAATCTGTCAAAACTGTTTTTATCAAACCCACCCAGACAATGGACAATCTCGGATCTCTGCCTCCTCTCCCCTCCTGCTGCCCGACGGCAATTTGGGTTGGAAAACAATGGTCCTGGTCAATCAGAGCTGATTTCATTCTCTGGGGGCTTGCAGGTTTGGTTGCTGAAGATAACTGAGTTTACGTGGTAGGCTCCAGCTCAGCAAAAAGGTTCCATTTACAATCGTGGTGTTTAAAAATTAGCGCAGGGCGCTGCAAAACGATGGTGTCACTCCCCCACCCTGCTGCTGGTGTCCCTGCTAAAGGGAGCAGGGGACGTGGTGATGGACATCCATCCCTGCCCTGTGGCTGGGCTGCTGGGGGCTTGGCTTAGGCTTTGGCCACCCTTCCTGAAGTGCAGAGCCACAGGCACTGCCTGAGAGACAGCGGTGGGATGGGGAGAGGGATGGAGCATTGTCCATCTCTGCCCTGGCGAGCTCTGAGGTGACAGTGGCAGTCTCTGAAATCATGAAATCATGGAATCATAGAATCATGGAATCATAGAATGTGTTTGGGTCAGAAGGGACCTTTAAAGGTCATCTAGTTCAACCCCCCTGCAATGAGCAGGGGCATCTTCAACTAGATCAGGTTGCTCAGAACCTCATCAAACCTGACCTTGAATGTCTCCAGGGATGGGGCCTCCACCACCTACCCTGCTCCAGTTTAAAGCCATTGCCCCCTCGTCCTACCACTACAAGCCCTTGCAAACAGTCCCTCTTCAGCTTTCCTGGAGCCCCTTTAGGGACTGGAAGGGGCTCGAAGGGCTCCCTGGAGCCTTCTCTTCTCCAGGCTGAACCCCCCCACTCTCTCAGTCTGTCTTCATAGGAGAGGTGCTCTGATGCCTTCGTGTCACCCAGCGGTGCCGTTGCTGTCACCGGAGGTGATGCTCAGCACCGTTCCCAGCTCTCCATCCAGGGAAGGACATGTGTGCCTGTGGGGGTGTGTTGCCAACGTGGTGGTGCTCAGGGTGGCTGAAACCCTGTGGTGTCCAAGCCCTTTTCAGGGGCAAGTGAGCCCGGCTCCCGCCTTTCCTTGCCCGGCAGGAGTCGCAGGCATCCTGAGCGAGTCCAGGCTTCCCTTCCTTGCCTGTCCCCTGCCTCCGAGGGGCCAGTTCTAATTGTGTGCAGATAACGAAGCCCAGGAGTGATGGCCATGTTACTCCCCGTCCGCACCAGATGTGTTTTATTCATGCCCTGGGTGGAGTTAGTGGGGTGTCAGGCTGGGGGGAGCAGGGTGCACCCCCCGGGTCCTGCCAGGGCTGGAGCCATAGGGGAGGCTCCGGCTGCTGCCTGGTCATCCCCAGACCCTGTTCTCTTTCCCCAGGGCACCCCAAGAAAGCTGGGGGGACCCAGGTTCCTTCCCGGGTACCCAAGCAATCCTGCAGCTTCCCCTGGGTGATGTCTGTATCCAAAGACCAACGCCAGGACCTGGAGTCTTGGAGAATGAAGACGAGTAAAGGGGGGAACATGGAAACAAACCCTGCTGGAGGAGCTTCTGCTGGCCCGTGGGAGCGCCCCGGGACCAGGGTGCAGGTTTAGGAAGGTCGGTGTCACTGCATTTTCATTTCTGGGAGCAGCTCAGAGAACCAGGGCTCTGATATGCAGCTGGGTCTGTCAGTCTTTTGACACTGTCCCGTCCAAAAAGCCCCTGAACCTGCCAGCTTCACTTGCCAGCGCTGGCTCCTTGCCTGCTCCCCTCCTGAAGGCTGGTGGGAAAGCACAAGCATGGGCAGAGGGAGCACTTACATCTGTCGTGGTGTCTCTGCTGTGACAAAAAGGATCATTTTGGTGACTCCGGGTGCTGTCAGAGCTTGAAGGAGCACAGGCCAACACCAGAGTTGAGACCTGGCTGCGCAATGGCTGGACATCTGGGCATCGGCATCTCTGAGGGGCTGGAAAGGAAGGTCTCCTCTGCTTTGGGGAGCTGCTGGCAGCTGGGGAGCCAAGGCAAAATGGGACCATTTGTTTATCCAAGCTTTCCTGAGCCTGGGCAGTGGTTGCAGCAGGTCCCTGGTCTCAGGGGACATCAGCAGGTGGCAATACACGTTGTGTGTTGTGTCTGCAGCTGTGGCAATGCTGGCGTAGAAGTTGGTGGCACCACTGGGCTGGAGTTTGCAGAGCAGCCTCTTCATTCCTGGCTTCTGGAGAGGTTGGTTCCCTGGTGGCCCAAGCTCTTCATGTGTCCTTGAAGACCCTGTGTAGGTTGAGTGGAGATCTGGTGGGTAGATGTCCTAGGGCCTTTCCTGCCTCCACAATATCCCTGAACTGAGCCAGCACTGCTGTGGCGCCCGTACAGCCTGTCCCAGGGCATGCTTCACATTTTATGGCTTCTTTCCTCCTCCTGCCCACCCTGCTGAGGATGAGACCCTGGGGAGGTGGCAGCAGCCCAGTCCCAGCTCCTGGGTACAACCGGAGCAGTGGGATACACTGGGGAGACACAGAGCAGGGGGCCAAGCCCCGCTGCCTCGGGTGGGTGCCCAAGAACCGCCTGGACCTGCCAGGAACCTCCGGCTGCCTCTCCCCCCGAGAGCATCCCCCCACCCCATCCCTCGCCCCTTCCTCTCCGCTGGCTTTCCCGATCCATTCAGGGGCTGGAAGCTGCTGGGCGCACGCAGGCATGGTGGAAAGGAGCCCAAGGGCTGGGCAGGGGTGGAAAAGGGGCTGCTTTGTGCCGCAGGACCGTCCCAGCCCCCTGGCAGCCCCCCAAACCCTCCTCCACCTCCTGCCGGTCCTCCCCCCCCCAACTCCTGGCAGCCCCCAAACCCTTGGCTCCTTGGGGCGCTTGCAGGAGGCATCGGTCGCTGAACGCCCCTCTCCCTCCCCACCGCAGGCTCCGGGATGCCTGGCCAGGATCACAGGACAGCTTAAGGGTTTAAACAGATAGGAGGCTTAATAGCTTGACCCCGGGACCTCTCCATTGCCTGCTCGGGGCAGCGGCTGGGATTTTGCAGCGCGTGTGGGAACGTGTCCAGAGCCAGGGATGGCTCCGCTGGGCTGGGTCTCCAGCCATGCGTTGCGTGGGGGCTGAACGGACAGAGCAGGGGGTGGACAGACAGAGCAGGGGGTGGACAGACCTCTGCTCGCAGCAGGGGACCAAGCATCCATGGGCCAAAGGCTCGTGAGCGCAGTGTGACTCTCAAAGATGTCAGTCTCCCCTGTCTGAGCCTGACTGGGGCTGGTTGGGGAGTGTGGGCAGGATGGGCAACTGAGCCCCTGCCTCTCCAGGTGCACTGGGAGGGACCCTGTGGAGGCAGGGTTTGTCCCTGGCCACACATGGGAGATGTAGATGTGGGGCTGATGCTTGGTGACACAGCTCTGGTCTCCTCTCCTCTAGTTGGTGTCCCCAGCATGATCTTGGCCGTGTCCTGGCGGGAATGATGGGTGGGATAAATACGGCCCCAACTACAGGATGAGGGGATTGAGTGCACCCACAGTAAATTTGCAGAGGACACCCAGTTGAGTGGGAGTGTTGAGCTGCTGGAGGGTAGGAAGGCTCTGCAGAGGGATCTGGACAGGCTGGATGGATGGGCCAAGGCCAACTGTGTGAGGGTCAACAAGGCCAAGTGCTGGGTCCTGCCCTTGGGTCACACAAACCCCATGGATGCTCCAGGCTTGGGGAAGAGTGGCTGGAGCTGCCCGGGGGAAAGGATCTGCTGTTGGTCAACAGCGGCTGAATGTGAGCCAGCAGCATGCCCAGGTGGCCAACAGCATCCTGGCCTGTATCAGGAACAATGTGGCCAGCAGAACTGGGACAGTGACCGTCCCCCTGTACTGGGCACTAGTGAGTCCCCACCTCAAGGGCTGTGTCCCTCACCACAAAAAAGACATTGAGGGGCTGGAGCGGGTCCAGAGAAGGGCGACAAAGATGGTGAGGGGTCTGGAGAATAAGTCTGATGAGGAGAGGCTGAGGGAGCTGGCGGTGTTCAGCCTGGAGAAGAGGAGGCTGAGGGGAGACCTTATTGCTCTCTCCAACTCCCTGAAAGGAGGGTGTAGCCGGAGGGTTCGGTCTCTTCTCCTAAGGAACAGGTGATGGGACAAGAGGAAGTGGCCTCAAGTTGTGCCAGGGGAGGCTTAGGGTGGATATTGGAAAAATTTTTACATGGAAAGGGTTATCAGGCATTGGCAGAGGCTGCCCAGGGCAGTGGTGGAGTTGCCATCCCTGGAGGTGTTTAAAAGCCGGGCACGCGGTGCTCTGAGGGAAACGGGTCAGTGGTGGGTTTGGGCAGTGGTAGCTTGATGGTTGGACTCGATGATCTGAAAGGTCCCTTCCAACCCAGCCGATTCTGTGATTCTACAGGAGCAGTGAATGTTGAGGAGAAGCTGTCACACCGTGGCCACAGCCTCTGATGCCACCCGGCATCCCCAGCACGTGCTGATCCCGGGGACACGTGGTGCCCAGCGCTGCTGTAACCCCACCGGCGGCTCTCCTGCACCATTCCTGACACGTTTCCTCCTGCGCTGGCTCCTGCGGGTGCTCGGTGGTTGCCCTGAGGCTCTCTCGACGTGCTGGCACAAGGCGGGCAGCCCTGACCTGCCCGGGGCTGTGTGGGTGGCATCCTGGGCTGGTGTCCTGTGCCAACGGGCTGGCATGCCCGGGGGGGGAATTTGCTGCCGTGTGCCCTCCTGTCTTCTTCTGTCAGTGGGTTTGTCTCCTGGAAAGCAGCCTGCATCCTTTCCTTGTCACAAAAACATATCCTGTGTTCTCTCCCTGGAGAGACGGGATCCTGATTTTCAGCCCTGCCAAACCTGTAGCACCCAAAAATCACGACGTGCCTCAGAAGAGCCTGGTACCCCGCTAGCGCTGCAGCGTCCTGAAGCTCCATCGGGTGAGTCCCCAAACGCTGCCGGGGTGGGGGGGTGTCCCCAAGCCCAGCACCATCCCCGGCTGCAGCAGGGATGGAGCCATCCCCGTGGTGACCCGCATCCCTGCGGTGCCGGAGCCGAGCGGGGTGAGGGGGCCCAGCAGCGTTCACCCCCCTCCATCCCCAGGTTGTTATTTCAGCTGCCGGAGCCTCCGCGGGGCTGACAAACACCCCGCAGGTGCTGTTTGCAAGTACCTTCTCCCCCAAAACCCCCCCGGCTCCCAGCCTGGGGACTCCCTCGCCGCCCACCCCCAGACCTCGCACCTCTTCCCCCCCCAGCTCCTCCCCGCTCCCCGGGGACCAGCTCCACATACACGAATCCTTGTTGCTGCCTCCATCCTGACCCGGGCCCGTTAACAGAGGCCGCTTTTCTGCTGGCGGCGGCGGCGTGCGCGGCCCCGGCCACCCCGCTCCATCCCTCCAGGGCTGCCTCTTAACCTGGCGCGGCGGCGGGTTGTTTGTGTTGCTCTTGGCAGAGCATCCCTGGCCCCGCGAACCCGGGGCGGGGAGGAGGGGGGGGGAACGTGCCCCGAGGTGTGGGGCGCAGGCCAGCGCGCCCCTGTTTGTCTTGGACCCGCCGCCCGGGGAATTAGTTCAACCCGGCTGCTAATTGCTTCTGAAGTGCGGGGCTCTGTCAGGCGGAGGCGAACGGGGTGACGGGGATGGCGGGCATGGCCTGGGGTGGGGAATCCGTCCCCGTGCTCCTTGGCTCAGGGCTCCCGAGACCTCACGATCTCCCCTCTCCCGGCTCCATCAGCCCCATGGGGAGGGGAGGTTTTCCAGCTGTGACCCAGGTGTTTGGGAGCCCTGGGAGTGAGGTGCGATGCTCTGCTTTTAGCCGAGAAAGAGCAACCCCCTTCCCTGCCCCACGTCCTCTCTCCGGGGCTGGAGAGGGGGAATGGGTAAAGGAAGGGGCTTTCCCTGCCCCAAATCCCCACGCGGAGCCCTGCTGGCTCTCCCTGCCCTGCCTCCAGCCCAGCTTTGCTCTCAGGCTTGTTGGTGAGTCTCCCAGTGCTCCAGCTGGTGGGACTGGTGGCTGGGAAGTGGTGGGAAAGGAGGATTTTTGTCCCACAGAAGGGCATCCAGCTCTGGAGTCCTCAGCACAGGAAGGACACGGATCCGTTGGAGTGGGGCCAGAGGAGGCCATGGAGATGCTGGGAGGGCTGGAGCCCCTCTGCTGGGAGGGGGAGCTGAGAGAGTTGGGGGGGTTCAGCCTGGAGAAGAGAAGGCTCCAGGGAGACCTTCCAGTCCCTCAAGGGGCTCCAGGAAAGCTGGGGAGGGACTCTTGATGAGGGAGGGGAGCCCAAGGAGGAGGGGGAAGGGTTTGACACTGAAAGAGGGGAGATGGAGCTGAGATGTGGGGCAGAACTTGTTTGGTGTGAGGGTGGTGATAGCCTGGCCCAGGTTGCCCCGAGAAGCTGTGGCTGCCCCATCCCTGGAGGGGTTCAAGGGCAGGTTGGAGGGGGCTTGGAGCAACCTGGTCGGTGGGAGGTGTCCCTGCCCAGGGCAGGGGGGTGGGAACTGGATGATCTTTAAGGTCCCTTCCAACTCAAACCATCCTATGATTCTATGATCCGGGCATGGCCAGGAGATGCGCTGGAGCCAGAGGGGGAGTTTTGGATGGGCCATGTGTTTCTGGGGACGCGGGGTGTTTAGCGGTGTGGCCGTGAGCCCAGCCAAGCCACTCGGGCTCGGAGTCATTCCATGGAACGGTATCTCCAGGCCCTCACTCAAGCATGGGCTGATCCCCTCCATTCCTATCTCTTTGCTGTACCTGGCCCTGCCATAGGGACTGGGGTGCTGGAGCAAAGGGTTCCAGTTCTCTCCCATTGGATGTGAGTCCAGCTGAGGGCAGGCAGCGAGGAGAGGCCATGAAGGCATCACCCTGCGTGTTGTACAGAATGTTTCTGGGCCCTCCAGCCATGCCAGCACCGATGCCCTGGGTGTGGGTGACAGGGTGCTGAACCTTTCCCTTTGCAGCATCATTCAGCATGGCTTCCCTCTGAGTAGGCCAAAGTCATCAGGTGTCCATCCGTGGTGGGATGGGGGGGTGTCCTTTCCCAGAGCTGCTCCTAGTGCAGGAGGAGGTGCTGCCAGGTGCTCTCCTGACCTTGGGAAGAGGCCACCATCTTCCATGCAGCCGTGAGCATGCTGTTGACCCATGGTACCACCCCAGAGTGATGTGCAGGGAGAGGGCTCTAGGCCAGGTCAAGGACAGAAAGTCCCAGGCAGGCTAATGGGTCCCTGGGGTGGACATGGTCCCCTGGTCCTCATTGAAGCATGGTGATCCCCTGGTCCTCATCCCTCTGAGATTTAGCATTGGCTGTTGCTCTGAGCCTCTGTGGGCTAAACCAGGCTGCCTGTCCAGCCCCTGCCTCCCTGCTGATGCTGAGCACTGCCCCACTCGCTGCGCTGTGGCCTCCATCCCATGGTCCTGCCTCTGCCCTCTCCCACCCCTCCCTCCCCCTGCTTTCGTTCAGTAACTGTCCTGTAAAAGCCCAAACGCCCATTGTCCAAATGGGGATTAAGCACCATCTGTGCAAACTTTGAGGCCATTTTGGGTGACTGGGAGGAAACGGATGACTCAGAGGGACGTTGCGACACAGATCGGCTATGACCCCAGGCCGAGCGGGTGGATCTCTGTGGAGCAGCCCTGTTAACCCAGGCACCTCCCAGCAGCGTTTTGAGGCTCGTGGCAAGGGAGCCAGCAGCAGTTTTGGGAGGGCGGTGGGATCTCCCCTGAACTGTGAGGTTGTTTCCAACCAGCCATCCCTCATGTCAGAGCTTGGTCTGTCTAGTTCCGCTGGTGCCTCCTGAGTTCTGGTTCTGCATGGTGCTGGTGGGAAGGGCATGCAATGTGTTGGCTCCATGGTGGAGCATTGAGGCCAGGAGGTCAGTCTGCCTTGGTGATGGACCCCCCCGATGGACCCTTGTATTTTGGCTCTTTTCCCCTAAAACAAGGTCTGAAGGATGGTGAAGGTGGCCCTGGAGGAAGGAGATAGTAAGTGCTGCATCCACTGGTTAATACCAGGAGATGCTTTCATGTGGGAGCAAGAAAGTTGTGCTCCAAGTGGCTTCTCTCTGTTACTACCTCACCTGCCCCATGTGTGACATGTTCCCACAGCCCATCTGGGCTGGGATGACACCCAAACTGAGGACAGGGTGGTGGTGAGGCGCATGGGAGGCAGAGGACCAGGCTGCTGGCCATGGTGACCCAGCTCTGAGGAGCACTTGACCAAGGTAGGTTTTTCAGCAGGAGTCGGTGTGGGTCTGTTTGTCACGGGTGAAGAGGAAGGTGTTCAGTGCTGGTCTCCTTTTAGCACAGTGGGACACTGCCGTGGGCTCCGACCCCCGCGTGGAGTCTGTGCAAGGTGGGTGACAGCCCTGCCTCGGCAAACTCCACCCAAACCCCCTTTGGTCCAGTGTCCTGAAGGAGGAGGTCTGGGGAAGGACACTAGATTTTAAAGCAGTTCAGGTTGGGAAGACTGAGGAAAGACATCAGGTGTTTTGAAGAACGGTGACTGAGCTGATTCCATGATCACGGGAGGTGGAGCTGGGTCCTGAGCAGGGCAGGCCCAGCCAAGCCCAAGGATCTGAGCAGGGCGATGGGTGTGAGAGTGATGAGTGAAGTGCTCCTGATTTTTGTTTGTAGGGTAAAAAGAGATTTCTAGCTTGCAGCTTTCCCCTCTTTGTCCCGTGTTTTTGTTGTTCCACAGCTCCACCGTGGCTTGTTTCTGGCTTGCCAGGACACTGCTGGTGCGCAAGAGGTGACGCTGGAGTGACTCTGAGCTCAGCAAGGATGAGGCAGAGCTGGCCTTGGAGTGCTGGCGGTGGTATGGAAGGAGCACCGGGAAAATGCTTCTCATTTAGGAGTGTTCTGCTCAGCTCTGCTCGTGGTGCTGTCCGTGTCCGTTGCATTGGGATGGGAAATGGGTGTGAGATGTCTCAGCTCCCTGCTTAGTTGGGGGCATCACGACTGTATCTAAATCCGGTGGCCTGTGCACAGCTTGGGGTCTTCAAACCCTGAGAGGTGATGGTTGGGGCAGGAAATAAGTAGCCCTCAACAAGGAGCTGTGATTAAGACAGCTTTACACCAGAAGTCTGTCCTGGACAGATACAATAACCCTAGAAGTTGGTGAAATTATTAGGCAGAGCTTAAGTAAAATGATCTGAAGACGGTGCTAAGGCAGGTGAGATTTTGCTTGGCTTAACGCACAAAACAGAGAAGAAAAGGGGAGGAAAGAATTTCCCCTGTGAAAGTCTCGGCTGATTCAATTTCCAGTGACAGTCAAAGAGTTAAAGTGATATGTTGGGAGTTATGAGTGTTTATCTAAAAGAAAAGTGGCAGGTGAAAGGGATAAAATAACACAGTTTGTAAAGCAATGCAATATGTTCGAATTATCCGAGGATCAGAGCTGGAATTTGGAAGGTAATATTGGATAGAAGGAAATGGGAGATGGAGACAGAAATAGGATGGGGAAAAAACAGCTTGAGGTGGCTTCCCCATTGGTTGCTACAAAGGAAAAAAAAAGGGTTGGCATTATTAAGACCATTGTGAATTTGTTTTTTAGAGGGGATTTTTATTGTACTTTCAGAATTAAGCTCAGGGCCTCTGCTGTGTCAGGGCGCGGAACGGACCCTCCTGAGCTGGGTTTGGCTGGAAAAACACGCGCAGCCTGTTATTGTGCCCAAGAACGTCCCTGGGAACGGCCGTTGTGCTCAGGCGACCTCAGAAACCCCCAGTGCCATCTCTGAGCGGGTGCTGGGATCCTGCCCCTCCTCCTGGGGTGTGCTGGGCTGCGGGGGCTCAGCCCCACGGCACACCTGGGTTCCCCCAAACCTCCCATGGAGCAAGTGCTTTCTACAGCAGCGACAAAACTACTGTTCTCCTCCTGCCCAACCAAGCACTTTCTTCTGCTCTTGCTTCCACAGCATTGAGGTACCCTCTTCATGGGGAAGCACACAGGCAGGTGGGTCTTGGCACCATGGGAAGACGCAGGAGATGCAGCTGGGAAGCTAAAAGGGCTTGGGCACCTCTATGGGGCTGCTCTTAAGACTGTGGCACAGCCATGCAGGAAGATTTCAAGTACATTTGTCCCACTGCCCTCACTCTTATCTGGCTTTTGTGACCTCGGCTTCAGCTGCTCTCCCAGCACCATCCTCACTAGTCCAGAACTCAGCTTCTCCTGGGCTGCTTGCCCGGTTCTGGGAAGTTTCCAGCTCATGTTGGCTGAGAAGAGCAGAGAGGGTTTGGGGAAGTCACAGCATCTCCACCGCTGCCTCTGCCCTGAGCGTTCTGCCTGAACAGGCTCCCCAGCTCCTAAATCTCCATTTGCCTCCATGGCCACGTCTTTGTCCTGACCGCTGCTCCTTTAGATGGTACGTTGTCACCTCCAGCATCTTCACCTGCTAAAACCTTTATCCTGGCAGCTCTCTCACGGCCGTGGTGTTGGGAGATCCTCTCCCATTGCTTGACTGTCCTCTCTTATCAGGGCTTCTGTGCCTTTGAAATCCACCAAGGAGACCAGGCATGTGTTCAGCTCTCTGCGTGGTTTGCAGGTACAACAAATACACCAGCCTTCTCTAACCAAGAGATGGTAACAGGATAAAGCACACGAGCGGGGTGTCATTGAAGCATTGACTTCCTGAATCTGCAGACAACCCAGAGCAGGGTCTCCGAGGGGTGCCACCATCCCACTGGGCTTCTTTATCAGCCTGACTTTTCCTTGCAGTGGCACATGGAAAATTGAGATGGCAAAGTGACTTTATTGAGGAAAAAAGACACAAAGGACTGATTTATTTTGCATCTAATTCAGCTCTGAGGCTCTCCCAGATGTTCTGGGTTTCTTGGTGGAAATGAAACGGCTGCAGATTTTCCAGCTGGCCACAGAAAGCAGAGCACTTACACCAGGCCAAGTCCCCAGTGAGCTATCTGCAGGGCTTCCACTGCTGCTGTTTCGTTTTGGCTGCTCTGCCTTTCCCTGTGCTCATCTCAAAGGTTGTTTTGCTTCCTGGTCCTGTCTGTCCCACTCTCCCCTTTGTGGTCCTAGTCCTCTTGAGAGCATCCATCTTCCTGCTGAGCTGTGGGTTGTGTGTTTTCTTCCTTCTTTTTCCCCCTTGGTCACTCCTTCATCCCGATTTCCATCCAGACCTGGAGTCTTTCTTCTCTCTGCTTTGATGGAACAGCAAAGATCAGGTACAGTCACACCAGCTTCCATGCATGTGAGAGGTAGCTCTGGAGCTGCAAGATGTCCTCTTCCATGCTTGTTCCCCACTTGTCTTTATTACCACAAATCTAACGAGATTGACTGATGGACATGGAACACGCCTTCCTTTTGCTCCAAAACAAAGGAAACCAGGTGGACAGAAGCGTGGTTCACTGTTAATACAGCAAAAGATGAAGGGCTGGAGTTCGCCTCTGACTTCCCAGAGAGAGGACTTTGCTCTAGAGTAGAAAGGTGCTCCATGAAGCCTTCTGAGATACATCTCCTACTGCCCCCCATGAGCCTGAAGAGTGTTGTTATCAGGCAAAACAAGTTAAATATCCTGCTGCAGGTGGAGACTCCAGAATATCTTCACAGTGTCCTTGGAAGTGGCTGCTGATGGTTGCTCCGTGGTTGGCCTCAGATAGCTTCTCTGTGCAATCTGTGTTACCCCTGGTAAATCTGCGAGGCAACATGAGTATTGATGTTCCTTTTTTTTTGCAGAATTCCAGATTTTTTTCACTCTTCCAACTGAGCCGTGTATAAACCACAGTGCCTTGACACCCGGCACTGCTCCAAACTTGTTCTGTATTTTTGTGGTCTTTCTTGGACATCTTGTTTTATAGCCAAGTTTCAAGTTTGAAGGCATCTATAATCCTGCCACATTTAATTTTCTGCACAACTTCCTTCCTGGACAGTAGCTCAGTGAGAAGCTTTTTGCAGTACAACATGGTGCCTGAACTGTCTTTTTCAGAAGCAGCCTGAAAACTCCCTTTGAAATTTCTAATTCTTGGGTTCAAGAGCCATTCACTGATAAACCTCCACACACCAAACAAAAGTTGAGGTTTTGAGGCTGTAAATTACATGCGTTGTCAGGTGCTGAGTCTCCTGGGTTTCTTTGGTGGAAACCATAGGTAAGAGGGAAGATGCAGTAGTGCTTTTCATGTCCTTTCTTGGCCATGGCAATTTTTCTGAAGATTACTTGCCATGTGGTGGAAGCAGACTGTGCGTCTTTTGGACCAGCAAAGCAGTCCTCATACACAGATGTAGCTGAAATCATCTCACAAGCCCAAAGATGGGAACTGGGGAAGCTGATGGCTTCTCAGGTCATGGTGTGGGTAAGAAGGCACAGTTCTGTTGAGCTCCCGCTTGGTGAGCAGTGGTGTTCTTCTGGCAAAGGGTACATGTACCTCTATGAGACCACCTTGTGGGCTCTTGGAGGTGATAAGACAGGTGAGAGAGGTGACCAGCTGTGATGGTTTTGGTTCCTGGTCTGTACAGCAGTCATCACTTGTGAAGGGAGCTTGTCTAACTAGTGGTTGCCTGCTTTGGCACTCTGCTTGATAGCCTTCATTTGGAAAGGGCTGGAGGCAGTGGAGAGACCTTCTCATGGACTGAGTTTGGCCACCACCCAGCACAGGGAGGCTGGGACATCTGAAGAGACAGGCCATTGCATTTTCCAACCCCTCCTTACCGTGCCTGGCTATAATAGCCCTCACTTGTGGTGTGCACGGGAAGGAGCTCACACAGAGTTCCTTCTGTGCTCTTTTGCCTCTGCTTCGCATGGCCACAGTTTGAGGAGCAAAGCTGCGACAGTGCAACAATCACCCTAGATCAGAGCCTGAGGGACAAGTGGGCTCAACAACCTCAACAGGGGTTTTGGGTGGGGTTTCTTTTGCACTGCTGAGCAACTGATTCCAATTAAGACTTGCAATCTGTGCTTTTCCTGCTGGCTGGTGGAGATCTGGAAGGACGTATGGAGCTGGAGATCTCCCCAATGTATGATTTAGCTGCTTTGGACCAAGCGCCTGGTGTTGAGATGCTGCCCAGGGCAGGTTGGGGACCTGCAGTAGTATGGGGACTCACCCAGCCAACATGCCTGGCTCGTGGCCTCTAGGAAATATTAACGGTCAGATCTGGGATGGGGAGGAGGAATGTCTTACCAGGTCAGGAGGCCAGCCCAGGGAAGCTCATGGCTCCTGACATCCCAGCACAGGCACAAGGACGGGGCTTGTGTGTGGCCACATCTCTGGGACCCCTGAGGGGAGGCTCTGTGGCTGCAGGAATATCTCGGGCATACCAGCAAGAGCCGAGGATGAGGAGGGGAGAGCCTAGTGCAGGTGATACTCAAGGGCCAGGTGTTGGCATGGTCCATCCTAAATGCCAAGATGCGGGGCCTGATCCTCAGCCCATCTCCTGCCCCTTCCTCCCCCTCCGCCTGCGCTGGGTGTTACAATCCAGTCTAAGGCAGGTTGCACAATTTATTTTCCTGTGCTTAAAGCAGGATTTTGGCAGCCAGGGTCGGGAGGCCTCTCTGAGGAGCGCTGGCTGGACGCCCTCCCGCTGTCACGGGATCACGCTGCTGTCAAAGGCTCTGTTCCGCCGGGCGTCCTTCAGCGTGGCCTTCTGCTGTAGCTCCAGGGCTGATGGAGGCAGCGCCCGGGCGGCCAAGACACCACTGACATCTTCAGCAAGTGTGGGTGGGAGCTGTGGTCACCCCAGCGCGGGTGCTCTTATGCCAGACTGAGGTGAGACCCATCATTTCCAGCTCCCATGAGGTGGCAGCTATCAGGAGGACTCATCCTCTGGTGCCCATGCAGGGAGACACCATCCCATCCTTAAATCATCTTTCCTCAGTGGTCCCAGGCCCTTGTTTCCTGCTGTCTCCATCACCCGGCTTCCTTACAGCCAGCTGGTAAAGGGGAGAGCAGGATATCCAGGAAAATTACTGTGGTCACCACTGCAGGAAGATGCAGTCGGAATTGCTATTGCGTTCGTTGATGGTGTAAGGAGGGAAAGGATGTGAGCGCTAATTCATGCTCATCCTCATAGCATGAGGACTATTAATGCTGTCCATGGTTATTTAATTGCTTTTAATTGAGGAGAGTGGCGAGTGAGGCTGAGCATGCCTGGGGAGGGAGGATGAGATAGTTGGGAGTGATGAAAGTGTTGGTGGCCAGTAAAGGGCATGAGGGTGATGTGGCCAAAGCAGCTGGAGAGAAAGATCAGCTCTGCATGTGCACTTGGCCGTGTCGTGCTCAGACCAGAGGGTGGGGAGTTGGCAAACAATGAAGCCCAGAGCATGGAGTACCTGAGGTTGAAGGTACATGACACGTGGGGTGGGTTTTCCAAGAGAAAAGGTGGAGAAAAAAGAAGGAGCCGAAGATGGTGGTGAAGTTGGGAGTTTGAGGAATGGGAAAAAAATCATAGAGTTACCCATCTGCTGGAGCAGGGTGGGGAGGACTTGGAGGGGGTGTCCTGTTTTTGCACGATGATCTGGAATTGGCAGTGGGACATCCAGGAAGGTTTACGAGTGGGAGAGGCTGGGTGGAGATGTCGGCCTGCTAGTCCTTGGAGGAGAGATGAGCTCACCAGGGAGAGGGTGTCGAGGGGGCCGAGGAGGAAGACCGAGCGCCGAGCCTGTGGGGCTGGCAGGGGAGCATGTGGAGGGATGCGGTGGTGGGGAGGGGGTTAGTGGGATGTTCTTGGGTGCATGGGGGATGTAGGGGACAGGCTGAGCAAGTGGGGGCACTGGAGGAGAAAGGCATGCTCTGTCTGCAGCTGCAGAGAAGGTGGCATCTCTCTGTACCTTGTTTCAGCATGGGGATGAAGCACATCTTTGTTTCACCACCATGCTGGGAGGTGGTGTCTCTGTTAGTGCCTCACCTGGGGCTGAGTGGGGAGGGGAAGGGATGGAGCTGGGAGGTTTTGGAGTGGGATCCACCATGGGAAGAGAGGAGCCATTTGAAGGAAGGGTTTTGGGGAGGCTCAGGACTTGTTTTCTCCCATCCTATTTCTGCAATAATGATTAAATTAAAAAAGGTAGCCTGCAATCCCTGCCACCCACAGAGGCCAAAGTGAGAGAAGCCATTGGTTTTACCATGAAGCCTGTGGAAGGGTGAGCTCAGAGAACACAAAAATGGAGCTCTACAACTACTGGCGTTAGTGCAGTGGGACCCAACAGCAGCCCGTGCTGAAGCCAGCAGCTCCAGACTGTGGGGCACAGCATCAAAGGGATGAGGCTGAGTGGCCCAGACTTGTGGAAGGACAAGGGACAAGTGAAATGCAGCTTGGGCTGTGCCCAGCATCTGGCACCACATCACCCCCAAATCCAGCACCCCACAGCACAGGGATGGGGGCTACAAAGATGATGAGGGACCTGGAGCATTTATCTTATGAGAAAAGGCTGAGGGACTTGGGTCTGTTTAGTCTGGAGAAGAGAAGGCTGAGGGGGGATCTGATCAACACCTATAAATACTTCAAGGGTGGGTGTCAGGAGGATGGGGCCAGGCTTTTTCCAGTGGTGCCCAGGGACAGGACAAGAGGGAACAGGCACAAATTTGAACGTAAGAAGTTCCATCTAAACATGAGGAGGAACTTCTTTCCTTTGAGAGTGGTAGAGCCCTGGAAGAGGCTGCCCAGAGAGGTGATGGAGTCTCCTTCTCTGGAGACATTCAAAATCTACTTGGATATGTTCCTGTGGGACCTGCTCTGGGTGGCCCTGCTTTGGCAGGGGGTTGGACTAGATGATCTCCAGAGGTCCCTTCCAACCCCATGTGATTCTGTGATTCTGTGAAGAGGGGGCAGGTCCCTGACTCTGCATTTGTGGCCAGTTCTTGCCTCCTCCCAGCCCAAATGCACCCCAAGACCCCCGGTGAGATGTTTCCAGCAGCACAGGCCGCGGCCGCGGGCAGGGGAGGGGAGGAGAGCGCTGCTGTGAGCAGATGGATATCAGCGCCCTCTCGGCAGGAGGAAGTCACGGGCTTTCTGAAATCTAAGATAAGTGGCCTCTTAAGCCAGCGGTGTGTCAAGTGGTTAAGGCAGAAGCTTAGCGAGCAAGCTCTCCTTCCACCGATGGGAAAGCAGGGACGCAGCCTGTGCTCCAGACACCAGCATCTCCCGAGATGATACAGGAGGAGGGACAAGAGCAGCCTTAGTGTCCCCTTTACTTTAGAAGCATGTGGGCACCTCCTCCCAGCCATGGGCTCCTGGGAGGAGATAACAACCATTAGGTGTTTGCAGCACGTGCTGGTTTAATACAGCCCAGTGGAGCCCAATTTGGAGAAACCCCATGGCTCATCAGCACAAACTCATTATTTAATAGACAAAGCAAATACGAAAAAAAAAGACATTATTCCACTCCCCGCTCCAGCTCTGGTGCTGAAATTTACAGATGTGAGAAGAGCCAGAGCGCTGCGGAGCCGGGGTATCTCTGGGTGACATTTACAGGGCTCAGTTTTCATCACAGTTTGAAAAGATCCCGTGTGCTGAGATTATCTCCACACTGATCTGGATTGTCTTGTTCAGCTTTGGCCCTCATCCTAGATGGACAGCGAGCAGAAAACTTGGCCAGTGGCCTGAGGTCTGTGGCCTCCTCTGCATGAGCTGGGAAGAGGAGGAACAGCCTCCAAGATACTTAAGAACTTGCAGCCTTGGAGGGGGCTGAAGAGATGGAGCCGGGGAGGGGGTGAAGCTTAGTGCCCCCTGAGGATTTAATACTTCAGCCTTGGCCAACCCGCCATGGAGAGAGGCAACCCCCGCTCTGGTGAGGAGAACCTCTGGTTTGCATTGAGGCGGATCAACCCATGGTGGCTCCGCCTGGGGGTCTCCCCTGGGTGCTACCCCCACCCCCACCACCTGGCACCCGTTGCTGGAGGTTTTTTGGAGCTGGGGCCAGGCAGGCAGGAGGGAGGCAGCCGGGGGGGGGGGGGGGGCCCCCCCCCCCCCCTTGCCCTGCACTGCTTCGAGTCAGTTGTCAGCAGCCTTCCAGCCGGATGGTGTCTGGAGACCTTCCAGGGACCACAGACTCTCCCCCAGCCCATCACTGCCACAGCCCAGACGGGATTTAACGTACGTCTGCGCCTCCCCCCAGCCTTTCCCCTCTCAGGATGAAGCAAGGAAGAAAAACAAGGCTGCAGGTTTGCAAGGACCCAGGGTGACGGTGACCGTGACGGGCTTTTCTGCGCCACGGAGAGAGCTCCCAGCTTGCGGAGGAGGGTTCCCCATTTCACCACGGGCAGATGTTCCTGCTGTGAGGTGCCACGTCGAGGTTTTTCTCCGCTCCCCTTTTGCCTCTCGACTTGCAGACAAGTGGGTGAGGGAGAGAGGAACCGCTTTGCTTTCCTCCTCCCCTCGCAGTGCCCCTCTGCTTATTAGTTCTCCAAATATTCCGTCCGGCAGCCCGGCAGCGAGGGCTCCGCGCTAACCTGGTGGCGGGTGGAGGGAGGCCAGGGCGGTGGGACAGCACGTTGTCCCCGTGGCACCGCTCCGGGCCGGCCCGTGGGGAGCAGGACAGGGCAGCGGGGACACTAAATCCTGGTGTCTGGGGCAAGGCTCAGGCTCAGCCCTCCTCTCCTGCCACCTGAGGGTACCTGCAGAGCACAAACATTGCCTTTCCCCTCCCAGCAGCATCTTCCGCCCACCCCCCCCACTAATGACTCCACTTTATAATTTTGCTGTTCTCAGCAGTCAATGGGAGGGGGACTGTCTCCAGAGCCCACACTGGGTGTGGAGAACAGGCACGTGGAAGAAGAAGAGACCTAGTTGTGGGATGCTGGTGAGCAAGGTGCGCAGAGCACAAACATTGCCTTTCCCCCCCCAGCAGCATCCCCCCCACTAATGACTCCACTTTATAATTTTGCTGTTCTCAGCAGTCAATGGGAGGGGGACTGTCTCCAGAGCCCACACTGGGTGTGGAGAACAGGCACGTGGAGGAAGAAGAGACCTGGTTGTGGGATGCTGGTGAGCAAGGTGGGGGCAATTATGGGGCAGAGTAAAAGAAAACCCCTGGTATTTCTTCCCATCAGCTCCCAACTCCATTAAGAGCCATTGGATTGCAGGTACCATGGCCTCCCTGAATCCACTTCATGGTCTCCTGTTGAACAAGATGCTGGAGAAGTGAAGGGGGAAGGGGGCTTGCAAGGGGAAGAAGAGAATGGTGGGAAGGTGATGTCCTCCAGCAGCCCTGGGAAGCCACTGAGGAGCTTCAGTAAATCAGAGTGGCTGCTGGAGCTGCTCCAAAATCCCTCCAGTGCCCAGGCCATCAAACATCACACAACGAGGGGATGCAAGAGTGTCCCACGTCCCCTTAAAATCATAGAATCATTTAGGTTGGAAAAGACCCTTGGGATCATCGAGTCCAACCATCTATCCTACTCTACAAAGTTCTCCCCTACACCATATCCCCCAACACCACATCTAAACGACTCTTAAACACACTCAGGGATGGTGACTCAACCACCTCCCTGGGCAGCCTATTCCAGTCTCTGACCACTTTTTCTGTGAAAAGCTCTTTCCTAATGTCCAGTCTAAACCTCCCCTGTTGCAGCTTGAAGCCATTCCCTCTTGTTCTGTCATTAATTACCTGGGAGAAGAGACTAGCACCAAACTCTCTACAACGTCCTTTCAAGTAGTTGTAGAGAGTGATGAGGTCTCCCCTCAGCCTCCTCTTCCTCCAACTAAACAGTCCCAGCTCCTTCAATCACTTTTCATAAGATTTATTCTCCAGGCCCTTCCCCAGCTTTGTTGTCCTCCTCTGTACTCGCTCCAGCACCTTGATATCTCTCTTGTGTTGAGGTGCCCAAAACTGGACACAACACTCCAGGTGTGGCCTCCCCAGTGCTGAGTACAGGGGGAAAATCACCTCCCTACTTCTGCTGGCCACGCTATTTCTAATCCAAGCCAGGATGCCATTGGCTTTCTTGCCCCCCTGGGCACACTGCTGGCTCGTATTCAGCCGCTTGTCAATTAGAACCCCCAGGTCTCTTTCCTCCAGGCAGCTCCAGCCACACTTCCCCAAGCCTGTACCGATGCAGGGGGTTGGTGTGGCCCAAGTGCAGGCCCTGGCACTTGGCCTTGTTGAAGCTCACACCATTAATGTTGGCCCATCCATCCAACCTATCCATGTCTCTCTGTAGAGCCTCTCTATCCTCATGCAGACCAACGCTCCCACGTAACTTGGTGTCATCTGCGAACTTACTGATGATACACTCTGTGTCCTTACCAAGATCATCAATGAAGATGTTTAACAGAAATGGTCCCAACACTGAGCCCTGGGGAACACCACACCCTTCATACACTAATGGCCCTGGAAGGGCTCTCCATGCTTTGAGCTTAACTCCCGGGGACACAGCCACCCCGTCACCATCTGCCCGTCCTCTGCAGGGCACCTTGGCTGCACACGCTGGCTGTGCTCCATCACCTCCCAGGGCTCAGCTGGGCCAAGCAGTGCTCCAGGATGCTCAGCACACGTCTTAAACAAACAAAAATAATCGCAATAGAAGATAGTGAGCGCCTAACGCTTAAACACCTCCTGTTTGTGCTGCTGCGGCGTCGGCAGGAGCTTGTGTGATGAGCGCAGGCATCACGCAGGTCCCCAGCCAGCCCCAGAGCAGACACGTCCCCACTGGCACAGGAGGACACCGAGGGGCTCTGGCTGCAGCAATAAATAAAGTGAGCAAAGAAAACAAAACAACCCCCCAAAAAAGCCAACAATGATCAATTTTTTTTTTTTAAACTTTAAATATTTTTTTTCTTTAAAATCTGTTTTCCTCTGGGGCTCTGTCTCTGTAAAGGGCTGTGCTCTCCCTGCAGCGTCTGGGTTCCTTCCTCAGTCCTGGCCGTGGGGCAAGGGAGAAGCAGGGTCAGTTTAGAGGGGGGACGGAGGGGAGCTCCCCTCCGTGCATCACCGGCACGTGTGGATTTCCACCACCCGATGGCAGGGTTTGCACTTGACGGAGCAGCACCAGTGGAATTTGCAGCTGCACCTCTCCACAACCTCCACCTCGTCCGTGTGAAAGCCCCGGCCGCAGCACATCAACTCGCAGCCGTCGATGGCCTTGGAGGTCTTGTTGCACTGCCGGCCGCTGGTGCCCAGCACCCCGTTCTTGAGGTCGTGGTCACAGAAGTCGGGACTGGAGTCCAGGTAGACGAGGTCCTCGTCTGTGTGCGGCTTGAACTGGGAGTTTTTGGGCACCAGCACTTTGGTGGAGCCAATCTCGCTCTGCTCCACCTCGGTGGCACCGTCAAATTTCTCCTTCAGGACGTTGCCCACTTTGCGGAAGGGGGGCATGGCCTTCCAGCACGTCTTGAACTCGCAGGAGCCAGAGACGCCGTGGCACTTGCACTCCACCCGCATGTTGTTGAGGATTGCCTGGAGGAACAGACATGAGAAATGAGAGAAGAACGAGAAATGCACTTCTGAGGAGAAGGATCTGAGGGTCCTGGCGGACAGTAAACTCTCCATAAGCCAGCAATGTGCCTTTGTGGCCAAGAGGCCAATGGGATCCTGGGCTGCGTAGGGCAGAGTGTGGCCAGGAGGTGGAGGGAGGTCATTCTCCCCCTCTGCTCTGCACTGGGGAGGCCACAACTGGAATCCTGCCTCCAGTGCTGGGCTCTCCAGTTCAAGAGAGACAGGGAACTGCTGGAGAGAGTCCAGCGTAGGGCAACAGAGATGCTGGAGGGATTGGAGCATCTCCCTGCTGAGGAAAGGCTGAGAGAGCTGGGGCTCTTGAGCCTGGAGAAGAGAAGGCTGAGGGGAGACCTTCTTCATGCTGACAAGTGTCTAAAGGGTGGGTTGAGGGAGGATGGAGCCGGACTCTTTCCAGTGGTTCCCAGTGACAGGACGAGGGGCAACGGGCACAAGCTGGACCATGGGAAGTTCCACTGAAATCTGAGGAAGAACTTCTTTTGGGTGAGGGTGGCAGAGCCCTGGCAGAGGCTGCCCAGGGAGGGTGTGGAGTCCCCTTCTCTGGAGATCTTCAAGCCCCGCCTGGATGCTCCTGAGTGATGTGCCCTGGGCAGCCCTGCTTTGGCAGGGGGTTGGACTGGATGATCCCTAGAGGTCCCTTCCAACTCCAACAATTCCATGACTGTGTCATTCCATGAGAGGGGAACCGTGACCTCGGGATGGAAACAGCAAGACTGGCATGATGCAGGGGTTCTGGAGGAGTTGTGCAGAAAGCAGCGCTCAGGTATGTGAGCCGATGGGATGAAACGAAGCCAAAAAGGCATTGAGCAATCACAGAACTGCAACCACTGCCCACGTGTTCCCCTCACCATTACCTTCCTCCCTGCCTCGTTGTTGTGGAGGTTCATTAACGCTCTGTTGGAAGAAGCTCCTTTGCTCCTCTCGCGGACGTCAACAAAGGACTGTGAGAAGGCCACGCCGTAGGCGATGTTATCGGAGCAGCCCGACCACTGGAAGCCTAGGGCAGAGAGCAGGGATGAGAGAGACGGCACCCAGCCCTGCTCTTGCTAAAATACAGCTTTCTTCCCCCGCTTCTGTCCTGCTGCCCACGAGGCTGGGCTGCCCAAGGGATTGGGGGAGCTGGGGAGTGTGGCCCTGGGCCGGGGGGCATGGACAAGGTGCTGTCTCTGCCCCATGGACAAGGCTCCCAGATGCCTTTTTAAGGGACTCATGTGGACTAACAGGAGGGGTTTTTTTGCCTTTTTTTTTTTTAAAAAAAAAGCTTTTTCCTCCTCCATACAGGCTCTAGAATGGGCATTTCCCTGCTTGTCCCATTTCTCATCCCCACTCACCCTGCGGGCTGCCCCCCTGCACCGTGCGGTCGCATCCACACTTGTCCAGCTCGCCGCTGCTGCAGGCTCGGGTCACCGCGAAGGCCACCCCCGCCGAAGAGATGGCGTAGACGAACGCTGCCTCCCGCGTCCCTGCAACAGCACAAACCATGGTGGGAAACGGGGCAGCAAGTCTGGGGTGCCTGGGAGGGCTTTCTGGAAGGCCCTTGGTGGGCTGTTGCCTGTGTCCCTGCTCCTCTTTCCTCCTAACGCTGGTGGTTGCACATAAACCCCCTTGAAAAGCTGGTCTGAAAACTGGCTCTTGGCAAAACACGCTGCACGGAGCTGTCAACTCAAGCCCTTTGCTCCATCCCTTCCTCCCAGGATGCAGTTCCCCACGCAGGACACTCATCCTCCTCACGCTCGGGGATGGTCTCTGCTCAGTGCCAAGCCTGGACCAGTCTCAGCAGAGACACCTCGGTGCTGGGAGAGGGTTTGCAGCAGTGAGAGCCCTGTCTTGCAATAGTGAAGGAGCCAGGAGCTGCCCCACAAGGTTAAAAACATGAATGCGGTGGGCAATGAGAGCCCGGCAGTGAGAGAGATGCTCTCGTGGGGAGAGCTCTCCAGGGCTTGTATGGAGAGTGTCATGCCTGGTGCTTGCAGGGCACCTCTGCCATGAAATCCCTCCTGCACCCGAAATAATTGGCTGCTTTCCGCATCCAGGAATATCCCCTGCTGCTGCAGATCCTCTGACACGGGGCCCTGTAGCTCCCAGCGCCTCCCAAACCACCCTGCAAACCCCCAAAGCGCCTCACAAAACGACGCTGCTCCCCTTCCCAGCTCTTGAGTCTACAGGGTTAGGAAGAGCTTGTTTGGGAAGTCAGGGGACATCCCTGGGCAGAAACACGCGGGGCAGCGTGGCCAGGGATCACCTCTTGCGACACCCAGCTCCCCACCATGCTCCGAGGCCGGTTGAGGACACGGCCCCTCCGTCTCCAAACAAGGAGGGCTGGCGTTTGGGGTAGTCCCATGGCAGGGGTAGAAGGGGGGACGGCTTGCGAGCAGACATCTCCCTGGCTTGCCGGTCGGGCAGAGGGCAACTACTTTGGTGGCCCAGCTGCAATCTGGCCCGGGCGGCAGCGGCTGGGGAGCACCCGGCCAGCGCGGGGACTGAACCGCCTCCAAGTTAATCGAGGTTAATAGTAGGATCGTGTTGGTCGGTTTGTGCTGTGGCTGCCTAAAAAGAGACGACTTTTAGTTTCTGGTATTTCTGGTATTTCCAGTCCCTGAACCTTCACAAGAAGGGATCTTCACCCCTGCGTTGAGGGGAGGAAAGTCAAACAAGGAGCTGGAGGAGGGTGGGGGCGGGACGGGGGATGACTTGGTCTATGGGTCCGGGGATGGGATGCGAGATGGTGCATCAGAGATGGCAGCGGCACCCGAGGGGAGGCGAGGGCTGCTTCGGTGGTCTCGAGGGGTTGCAGAGGGACGTTCCCCTCCGTCTCCTCACCCCGATGCTCTGGGTCCTCGCACGGTTTGATCACAGCCCTGTGCCTCCGGGACGCCTGCGTGCAGCTGGGATCGGAGGGGCTGGGGGCTGCCCTGGCCGTAAATCCCCCCTGAAGGCTGGCAGCTGGGCCGTGGCGGGCGATGCTGCTCTCCTCGGAGGGTCTGGCCGCCCGTGTTTTACTCGCCTCGGGCGGCAGAGGGCTGTCCTCCCCAGGCCTGGCCGCAGGCGGCTCCGCTCCAGCGCCCTGCCAGCCTGGCAGCGGTCACCGCAGAAGGGACCCAACGCATCCAGCATCCTGCTGCAGCCACAGCTTCAGGCAGCGAGGCTCCTGGGCTCGGCGGGGCAGAGGCTGGATGGACCACAGGGGGATTTTAGGGCCCTGGCGTCTCCTTGTAGAAGGTCCAGAGCTCACCAGCTCACCTGGGCTGGTGCCTCCATGCGACGGGCACTCGCTGGGTGGGAAAAAGGTTCAGGAAAGGAAACACCCAGCAGCTGAGGAACTGCAGGGGTCTGGATGTGCTGCCCTGACACAGTCAGAATTGCTCTGCTGAAACGGCCATCGGCCCAAGGACCCAGCACTGGGCTGTTCCCTACTCTCCCCAGCCACTGGCTCAGGGGCAAGCAAGCGAAACCCACTTGTCGCCCACCAGACTGCTGCAGCAGCCGTTCCCCCGCACAGCAGCACCCCGGGCACGTGTCCTCCTGGCTCACCTTGTGTCACCACCTTGCCGAAGACAGGCAGGGTGTCCAGCGTGGAGCAGTTCCAGCGGCGGTTGCGGAACTGGTACTGGCACTCCTCGATGGCCAGCTGGGCTCCGCGCCGCACCGAGTCCATCACCTCCAGGTTCCTCTTGCACATCTGCACCTGGCGCTGGATCAAGCCCTTCAGCTTCTCACAGGTCTCCTCCTCCGAGATGCTCCCCACTGAAGACAGCTTCGCCAGGTACCTGCCGCGACAGCCAGCACAGCTCGTTAGGAGACAAGGGTTGTGGGGGGCACGAAGCCATGTTCAGTTGGGACACCCTGCACCACAGAAAGCAGAGAAGACCTAGCCTCACATCCCCTCCAGAGACCTGGTGCCCAACTGGGATCTCCTTAAATGTGCCACCGTGGTGGCTCCACAGGATGTGTTTTTGGCTGGCAGAGAGTGAGCCCGAGCAAAACAACCATCCCCCTGCAGCCCGGTCCCCTGTCTCTCGGGGAGCCCAGCTGCTGGCTCCCCTTTGCCTCTATTGCCTGCAAGGAAGATATTTTCGGCGTTGTCTGAATGTGCCCGGTCAGGTCTCCTGAGTACCGGCACATCCAAATGCTACTAGGAAAAGCCAGAGGTCTCTGAAGTCAGCCAAAACAAGCAGGACAGGCGCTCGGCTGCCAGCGCCGGCTGCCACACGGCTCCCACAGCCTGGCTGTGTGCTCATCACCGACAAACATCGCCCTCCAAACCACTTCCCTCCCGGAGCCTGCTTTTAGCTGCCCCAGCCCCCAGCAGGCAAGGATGGCCCCTGGGAGCTGCCAGGTTTCCTGTCACTTGGGCTTCAAGCAGGGCTTGAAGTGGGGAGGACAGGGTCAGGAGCCAGCCCTTGGGTGAGACCGCACGCGCTGGGCACCTCTTCCTCCAGCCCGGCTCGTGAACATGGCCATGAGGTCTCTGCTGACCTGGAGAAGACTGGCCCTGCGTGGAGGTGACCACGTGCTCCACTTTCCATCGCCCTGTCCTCAGCAGAAGGACCTCAGTGTCGGCACTGGGGGGAAAGGGGAGCTGCCCCTTTTTGGGGCAATCACCCCGCCAGCTCTTGGCATCTCCCCACTGAGCACACGGGCACGATGGTTCATCATGCACATCCCAGTAATGCAGCACCACCAAGACCTGCACACGTGAGTGCCTGCCCATCTCCCAGGCCCATCCTCCTGCCCCAGCCCCAGAGGGGTTTTAAGACAGACCCTCACAGCTCGGTCAGGCTGTTGGAACATCCCAGATCCTCTCTCTGGGCCTGTGCTTGCCCACACCCAGCTGAGACTCCCTCCTTCCCCGTGGCCACCGGTGGAGCCCCGTCCCACCGTGGAGCAGGGAGGTCCCTGCACTGGACGGGCAAAACTGCCACTGAGCTGTAACGTCCCCAGGAATCGCCAGTGTCAGCCTCACGTCTGCACCAGGAGATGCCAGTACCGAGTGAAGGCTTTTTGTAAACCTCATTCCTTGACTCTGCATTTCCCAGCCCTACAGAGCTTGTGGGTTTTTTTTGTTTGCTTGTGTTTTTCTTTTTTTTTTTTTCCTCCTCCTCCCAAGTTGCAACATCCTGCTAAGTCTTTTTCCTTTGAAGCCCTGCTCGCCTCCGAGAAGTGACTGTGCAAAAGTGGCTCCTGCTCCCTGCCTGTTCCCATGTGTCCCAGGAGCCAGATCTGCTGACTTCAGCCACAAAATCAAGTTGTCACAGCCTCTTCCTCCCATTAGCCCTGCCAGCCTGCCCCAGGAGGAGAGAACAGGATTTTCTCTTCCGTGCATCAGCAGAATTATTCACCAGCTTGGTTTCACGCTCACAACTGGGGGGCTGTGGGAGACGGTGAGAAAGCCGGCTTGGCTTGCAGCGTCCGTGGGGAGTCTGCATGGCTAGCTGTCAAAAGCATTCGGCTTTCCTTGTGCGTGGGGATGACTTGATGCAATGCCTCTCAGACAGCGGGAAGCGGCAGCCTGCCGTGGTTTCGGAGCCAAGCTCTTCTCTAGCCTTTATACCAGCAAAGCATCTTTGCCCAAGGCTTTCTGCCCCTCCACGGGCACAGCCCTGTTTGCCGAGGACCAGCTGCGCGGCTCCCCGATGCCCATGGCTGGCTCGGAAACCCCAGCGTGGCCAAACCCAGGGCTGTCACCTTTCTGCTGGCCCCCACGCCATGTGTGAGCATCCTGGTCTCCGTGCTGCAGTGCTGGTGTGACAGTTGCTGCTCCTGCACCTCACCGGGCTCAGCTGACCCAGGATGAAACCACCCCTGGGACCCTGGAGAATGTTCAATGCTGAGCCAACCCGGGGTGACTGTGACAGCCCCATCCCCTCTCAGGTCCAGCCATCTTCTCAGTTTGACCATGGAGAAGCTGACACACAGCGGAGCAGTGAGATTCACAGAATCACAGAATCTTCTAGGTTGGAAGGGACCTTAAAGATCATCTTGTCCAACCGTCAACCTGACAAAAATAGACACCCACACAACAAACAAGGAGCATCATCACTAAACCATACCTCCCAGCACTACATCAACCCGCCTTTTAAACACCTCCAGGGACGGTGCCTCAACCATTCACCCCAAGGCACCACGGGTCAGTTGATCTGCTTTGAGCCTGGAAGCCAAGAAAACCAGCTTCTGCCTCCAATACTAACCCTGTGTGCTGATTTGGCTTTCCCTCCCCTCCTGCAACTTAAGCAGTATGTATCACACCAGGGAACCAGCTCCTGTAGAGCAGCCTCTCCTGCCCACGAGTTGGTGCCCAGTCTGGCTCCTGGCACCTTGGCAGGACCAAGCCGAGCCACAGGTGGAACGGCTACGTGAACATCAGCTCTGCTCAGGGTTGGGGCATCATCTCCGTTTTTTAATAAGTGTCCCAGCTCGGTGGGTTTCTCCAGGGAATGGGGAGCTATAAATTCAGAGCACACATGAAGAAGAGCGTGACAAGAGCCTTTCAAGCCTTTCCAAGTAGATGCGCCTGATAAGATGCCTCCCCAACAAGCATTTAATGCTGTTTGGGATGATAAAACAAAGACCACGGACGCTTCAAAGACAGGTACAGCTCTCCAAGAACAGGTCTAGTAATTTGTTTTGCAAGGCAGGGAAATCAGATGAAGCTATCCAGAACGGTGCTCTGGCCTCTCTCCCCCATGACAGATCCTCTGTATCCACCATCCCTCCTCAGCCCATGCACTTCTGCCCCTCCTGAGGGATGGAGGCAACTGTGCCTAAAATGCCATGGCCCTGTCAGACTTCCAGCCTACCACCAGTCTCCTACACCCTACAAGTACCATTGCTGGTTTCCAAAAAAGGCAGTTTTTTTGGTGGGGGGAGGCTGCCATCCTGGGACTACTCCAGGAGGGATCCAGAGGTAGAGTCAAAGGTGCAAGGAAGGACCTTTGTCAAGTGCGGGGCAGCTTTGATGCTGCATCTCTCCACACCACATTCAGAGGCACCAGCCAGGAACATCTCACCTCTTTTCCCCTCTCTGGGGTTGCTGAAGGGCAAGGTAAGAGCTGGAAAACGTGCTCTGCCCTCTTCAGCACTCACAGATGCTTCCACCCCGTGACTCACAGAGTGTTTCTCAGGGCTGGGGAGCCCAAGCAAGGTACCAAACCCATCCGCAGCATCCCACGGTCACCATGGAAACCTGGCTCTAGCACTGTGCCTGGTCCTTAATGAGGACCTTGATCCAAACTTAGTTTTCCTGGTCTAACGTGGTAGAAACCACAGACAAAGCCTTTGTCTACCCCCTCACACAGCAAGACGGGCACAAGAGGAGGAAACCCAGCAGTTCCTGCCCTCTGCGAGGTCTCGGTGCAGATCTCCATCCTGATACCACATCCTGACTCCCGCGCAGAGCTCTGGGTTATGACTTAGGTCTCACAAGCAGCCTCAAAACAGCCCTGCTTGTGGAAAAAAAAACCCCAGTAATAGCATATTTTCTTCCTTTTCCAAGACTGGGCAGAGAATGTTTCAAGGGGTGAGCTGCTGCCCAAGCCATTAGTTCATTTTGTCTTCTTGCTTCACCATGGCATTTATGTTTCTTTTCTTCTGCCTTTAAAACCAGACGAGTCACTCACAGAACAAGCTCCCTTTTAATAAAGGTCACTGATTTAACATAAAACTGATGGAAAGCCCCTTTTTTTTTTTTTTTTTCCATCCGAAGTACATAGATCAAGATTGAAGCCCCATAATTTAAGCAGCTGCAGCTGATCCACCCTGCAAGATGGCAAATAAGGAAACCTCAAACCCAGGGAGCTTTGAAAAGGGCTGGGTGGGGGAAAGCCCTACTTAAATAGAAATGACGATAATAATTTCAGGAGGAAGGATAATTGGTGGAACGACAAGGAGACATCAGAGCCATGGTGGTTGGCAGAGAGAGCCAGAAGGAGAGGGGAGGGGATTCCCTGCCACAGGAAGGTGTGGAAATTTGAGTCACTGACAAATTCTCAATAGAGGTCAGGGGAGATGGAGCAGGTTTCTTGAGAAAGCAAAAGTCTCTGGTGTTTCTTTTATTTAAAGATATGAGTTTCAAGTGTGAGAACTCTTTGAATCGTCTCATTTTGGGAACATCTTCCTGAAGATGGTAACAGTCGGCCCCAGGCCAGTGGTACCACTGGTACATCACTCAGAGATGCTGAGAAGTCAGAGGAGCTCAGAAGCTTCACCACGTTCACCAAACACCGAACCCGCCTGGGATACAGAAGGCTTGTCCGAGCCCTGAATTGCAGAGATGATCCAGCTCTGCTCCTCTCTGAGACGCAGCCTCTCCAAGCATCCTCCCTCCTCACGGAGCATCAAAGTCAGCCTGGATCAGCCGTGCATCTCCGTGCCTCTCTTGGCTGGACCCATGGTCAGCCAGGGACTCGGGGCTGTGCTTAGCATTGAGACTGCCTTGTGCAGAGAGATTTCCTCTGAGGAAGAAGAAAAGGCTTTTTTAGGATGGAACAAACAAGAGTGTATGAAGACAGACAGATGCATGAAGAGGAGGTACGGACCAGGCACTGCAAGGAGCCAACCTGCAGCTTTGGAGAAGGGGATCATCTTTTCCTTGTTGCTTTCCCCTTCCAAGCAGAGAGGAGGCATGGGGAGACATCCCAGGACTGGCAGGTCAAAGGATGCTCTAGGTGGGCACATGCTTCCTCCTGGCATCCTAACACATCCTCTGTGCCAACACAGCCAAGCTCGTAGGTACCACCCACGTCCTTGGCATGGTTGAGCAGGTCTGCCAGCTTGGGCATGTTCCTGGCAGGATCTGCTGGAGACCTGCAACCTGTAAGGTTGTCCTTATCTAGCTGATGGCTCTGCAGCAGGATATGTCCCTCCTAGACACCAGGCATCCCCCTCCTGGGGTTAGATACCCTGCTTTTCCATCCCTTCTCCGTGTAAACCATTATGTACAAAGCCATCATCTGAGAGCCCGTCTGGTTCTTCCCTGGAAGAAAAGCATCTCTCTGGCTCAGTCCTTCCTGTCACAGTTACCTCACGTTTCATCTCTTGGCTGAAACTGTGCTTTTCACACCCTAATCTCCACCTCCAGTTAATGGCTGCCCTAACAGCGTTCCAGGAGGAGGCATTGCCAGCCTCACCATCCCCTGCCCACAGGCTTGAGCTCTCCTGTGAGCTCAAAGGTGAACCTGCAGCTCAGATCCTGTCCCTCCACACCCTGGACCCTGCACCCAACACCATGTGCACCCAGCAAACACTGTCTACCCATGCACCAGCCACTGGTGGTGGCTTGCCTCATCACAAGTCTCTGGGGACAGTGAGATGGCCTGGCTTCTGGTCCTAAGCCAGCGATGCTTCTTGGCTTCCTGAGCATTTTGGGGGCAACATATCCACTTTGTGATGGGAAAGCCTGGGATGGAAACTGGGAAGAGCAGGGTGGAAGCTTTTAAGACTCTGAGAGCAGCATCCAGTCTGGAAATCCACCTTGGATGTGTAGGAGACATCCTTCACTGCATTCTCCTCTACAAGCCAGCAGAACCTACTCCTGGGCTTGAGTACAACAGCAATGCCTCGTTGCAAGAGGAGACAAGTGCAGGCCACGGGGCTGAGCTCTGTGGGAATTCCCCTCATGCAGTGCTTCGGGCCATGCCTGGTTGGAAGAATCCTGATGAGTTTTTTAGTTTTGATCAGAATTTGCAAATATGTGGCGAGAGAAGCCTTCTGCAGGATTAGTTTGATCTCGCCCAACTTGCAACAGACCCCAGGCTGCTCTCCATCAGCCAAGATATTCAATTAATTTTTTTCCCCAAGTAATTTCATGAAAGCACAATAATTGCTCCAGTTCTGCTGAGCCAGCCAGATCCCGCACACCACCTTCCCAGCTGCAGGGCAGCAGCTCCTGAAGAGCCAGGGGGATGCTGTTGGGGGTCACCCACAGGCATGGGGGGCACCCTGGGGCTGGAGCCAAACAAAGGTTACCTGTACTTTGTACCCACAGCAGGGTCTGCCATGCAAGCAGCCTTGGATGACTGAGATTTTTGTGGATTCACAAGGCTTTCAAATTTACCAAAAAAATCACCAAATACCGTAAAAGCCAGCTTGGTTGCACTTGTAAGGAAATACGTAAGAACCTCCTGGAAACTGTTAACGTCCAGAATTGCTCAGCAATTTCATCATTTTAAGAAAGCCCAAATAAACGTCTCTAATGCATTTCTCTCCATCCGCAAGGATGAATTAATTGAGAGGACAGTAGCTTTCAGCAGAGTAACATAAACACTTTTTTGCTTCAATGCAAAAGTCCGGTTCTGACTCATGGAGTCACAGCAAACCATTGCAAAAAACAAATCTGCTTCTTGCTGTTGCTCGTACTTGGGGCTGATAGAACCACAGAATCTTCATGGTTGAGAAGGACCTCTGAGATCACAGAGTCCAACCACACACACATACAAAAGACCCCACAGTCTCAGCCACCAGAGCATGCCCTCAAGTGCCACATCTACACGTTTCTTAAATACCTCCAGGGACAGTGACTCCACCACCTCCCTGGGCAGGCTGTTCCAGGGCCTGACCACTCTTTCAGTAAAGTCATTCTTCCCAATATCTAATCTAAACCTCCCCTGCCCCAACTTCAGACCATTTACCCTGGTCCTGTCATGATTCCCTTGGGAGAAGAGGCCAACCCCCACCTCTCTACACCCTCCTTTCATGGAGCTGTAGAGGGCAATGAGGTCTCCCCTCAGCCTCCTCTTCTCCAAACTAAACATACCCAGTTCCCTCAGGCTTTCCTCGTAGGACTTGTTCTCTAGATGAGATTCTGCACAGCCTGGGGTGCAGGGTGGTTTGCTCACGTCCATCCTCCCTGGAATAAGGCTCTGCTGCTAAAGATTGGGATGCATTTTCATATGAGGCTCCCTTAGGAAATGCCCATCACGGCTGAGGAGGCTGAGAGCACAGATCCGGGCTGATAGAACCACAGAATCTTCATGGTTGAGAAGGACCTCTGAGATCACAGAGTCCAACCACACACACACACATACAAAAGACCCCACAGTCTCAGCCACCAGAGCATGCCCTCAAGTGCCACATCTACACGTTTCTTAAATACCTCCAGGGACAGTGACTCCACCACCTCCCTGGGCAGGCTGTTCCAGGGCCTGACCACTCTTTCAGTAAAGTCATTCTTCCCAATATCTAATCTAAACCTCCCCTGCCCCAACTTCAGACCATTTACCCTGGTCCTGTCATGATTCCCTTGGGAGAAGAGGCCAACCCCCACCTCTCTACACCCTCCTTTCATGGAGCTGTAGAGGGCAATGAGGTCTCCCCTCAGCCTCCTCTTCTCCAAACTAAACATACCCAGTTCCCTCAGGCTTTCCTCGTAGGACTTGTTCTCTAGATGAGATTCTGCACAGCCTGGGGTGCAGGGTGGTTTGCTCACGTCCATCCTCCCTGGAATAAGGCTCTGCTGCTAAAGATTGGGATGCATTTTCATATGAGGCTCCCTTAGGAAATGCCCATCACGGCTGAGGAGGCTGAGAGCACGGATCCCTCCCACACCCGGGCAAATGCAGCCCTGAACTCCTCCTGCCAGATGGGACCAGAGCTGAGACAAGCCCGGCTGGCTGGAAGTCCAGCACCAAGACTGGCAGAGGCCTCTTGCCTCTGCAGGATACAAGCCTTAAAGCCAGTCTATCTTCATCACTGAGCTAAAATCAGCCATTTTTGTCCAAAGTGGCAAGACGTAAATAAATAAAAACTACTAAATATTTCCAATGGAGGCTGGCTGCTGGTTCCACTCTCCCACCATGTCCTTGAGGGATGGGTGTTGCTGGTTGTAAGTACCAACCTCGTGGACCCATCAATGCAAAGGAGCCCTGGGCACCGCAGAAGCGCAGAGCTGCTCCTCCAACCCACAGCAGCCCTTAAAGCACAGAAATTCTCCATCAGACCCCATCGGTGCAACCCACCATCCCGGCTCCCAGAGACTTGGGGAACCTTCTTGAGGCTGTCCTTGCACCCAACGAGAGGAGCACAGGGAGGGGAGCAGGGCTCTGCCCTGGGGGAGCTGGACCTGCCAAATCGGTGCCATGACCAGTTCCTCGCCAGGTGGGAAAGGGGAGGGTTGCAACAACAATGCGGAGAATCTCACACAAAATTCAGCCAAGCCAGGCTCAAGGCGAGGTGAGCTCTCCCCGCTGCTGAGGCTGGGGAGACTCCCTTTAAGTAAAAAAAAAAAAAATCAAGTCTGGTTTAAAACCAGAGGGATGGCAGTGCAGGACCCAGGCATGCTTATTCCCAAATCCTCTACATTGCACAATGACCCAAACCGTCACAAAATGAACACTCAGGCGGCTCTTGCAACATCCCCGCTGCAGAGCTGGCAGGGATGAGCACAGAGAATTGGGCCCCACGTTTGGAAAGCGCCTGGTGATGTTCAGGTGAAAGGAACCAGAGAAACCCAAACTGCTTTTATCCCTCCCTCTCCAGCCCTCAGAAGTGGTTACTACTAGAGAGCAGCCGCTTTGCCAGGCTTGTTTGGACACTTGTGAGGTCTTTGAGCTTTCCCGGAGTGCTCAAATTCAACTTTTTTAGAGGGTTTAGAAGCCCATCTGTGCTCCTGGCCCTTTAAGCCAAGTCTCAAGCCCAGATGGGAGTTTTAAACCCCTGTAAATAGGGGGTAGAGGGAGCTGCCGGTGGCACACCCTGCTCTGCAGCGGCACAACCGCATCTCAGACTCTCCAGCCTACATGTGGAGAGCCTCCTCAAAGCCAGCTTCAGCTACAAGAGGATGGAGGGAGGCTGTAATGATTCCCAGACAGCCTGATAACCTGGGGGGTTGCCTGTGAAGGACCCCTGCCCTGTTGTATCCGATGCTTTCCAGGCATGGGAATTGACTCTCATCATTCAAACCACTCGAACAGCTACAGATCACGGAGCCCCAGTGCCACGTCCAGTTACTGGAGGCTGACACCCACACCCCACTTTGCTCATTTCCTACTTCACCTCTTCAGGCGGAGGTATTCCCTCCCTCCAGAATAGATAAAGAAATGAATAAATGAACAACTAAATGTCTGCTTGCCCCTTACCTCCCACTGAAGCCGGACCCTGGTGCTCCCATGCCGGCTTCAGAGAGGTGCTGGTTTGGCTGAAACCCTCTACAAAACACCCCCAGCACCGGGATGGTTTTGGACCACCGAGAGAACGCACTTCCAAATTCAACCGCGTTCCTGCACGTGCAGGTTCAAGAGCTGACTCAAGTCTGTGAAACGTGAGTTGCTTTGGAAAGTAACTTGGCTGTTTCCCCTGTAGGAAGGAGGTCTGTGGACTCCTCCAGAGATAAAGCAGAAGCCGGAGGGACCTTCCCGCGCATAGCCAGCACCAGATCTAAAAACAGTATCTACAGCCCTTTATTTAATTTTACAATTCTGTGCCTGAACAGGTAGGAAGAAAAGGTTTAAAACTCTCAGAGATGCCAAAGGCAGGAGGAAGAGCAAGCCTGAGGCTTTCATGAGAAGGGGGAAGAGAGCATCTCTTCAGGTTTGGAGAACAGAGGTTTTCTGGATAGGCAGCAAGCCAGGCAGCGACTCCCCAAGCTCAGACACTGAGAAAACACACCTGAGGTTTGCTTCCGAACCAGAGAGAAAGCAGCTTGGTCTGTTTAATGGAAAGATTTGGCAGAGTCCCTCCCAGCTCGACGGTCTCCGTAGCGGCGCGATCCCTCCGAGAGACACCTACGCTGCCTCCCTTTCCTACGGGACGGGGCGGCTCAGAGGACACCATTTACGTGGCCAAAACGAGCCCTTCCCCACAAAGCCAGGCTAACAGCAAACCTCCAGCCCAAGTGTTGCAAGCGGCGTCTCTCCCGAGTGCTGGGGGAATGCGAGTCCGGACAGGTCGAAAGAAGCTTTGGTTGGGGAGGGGG
>NW_015090881.1:337660-339945 GCF_001431845.1 Calidris pugnax
GGGGGAAGGGAGAGGAGGAAGAAAAAGTCACAACGGAGCTTAATCACTAATCCAGCAGGTTTCTGGAAAAGCAAACTTCACCGCGCGCTGCCACCCAGCGCACACACCTCTGTGCAGAGCTCCGTCCCCCGAGTGCCGGGCACGGGCTGGCAGCGGCGCCGGGGCAGAGCGGAGCTCGCCGGAGCCCACACGCGTGGGGCTTCTCCATTCCTCGAATATCTGATAACTCCTGGGATCCTTCTAACTCCGTTTATTGCCTCCGGCAGCCTTTGTTTCTGATGTGAGAAGATAAACAATGGGAATTGTCTTAATCCTAAAGGCAAAGAATAAAAAGCACCGAGCGGGGGACGATCCTTTTATCACCATACATTTGCAACATCAAAAAAAGCTGACCCCCTTCCTTTCAAACGCACGGAAATGGATCTGCTTTTCCTCCCCTGTTGGCAGGAATGAGCCCTCTGCTCCGGGGCGGCCGAGCCCCCCGCGCCCACCCCTCGCCTCGCCAGCACGGACGGCTGCACACAGCCCTCCCCGTCTGCTGCGGCCAAACACCCCTCCGCCTTGGCTTCCAAATACCACCCCAGCTGCCGGCGGTGCTGAGGACCAGGGGGGTCCCACCTCTGCCCATCCACACCGGGCGGCTTGTCCACCTCGCTCATGAAACCCCCCCTTTGCCAGGCACTTCCCCGTGCCCGTCCCAGGGCAGCCCAGGCTGCTCCTCCCCAGGGACCTGCCATCGTCCCGCAGGGCTTCCTCAGCAGGACCTTCTCCCTGCAGGAAAAACACTCCCACAGTTCCCAATATACCTTCACCAGCAGCGTGACAGCTTAAAAGACCACCTTGATAGCTGCTATGATCCACCCACCACTTGCTGGAGACGCGTGGCGCGCAAGTGGCTCCATCTGGCAAAGGAGGAGGGGAGGAGGACAAAGTGAGAACGCATCCCGGGCAGCTACCGACAGGCGAGCACCTCTTCCCATGGGCAGGAATGCCGCTGACCCGGCCCTTATCCAGGCCGTAGGGAGCATCCCCCAAAACCCACAGCCTCCAGCGAGCCAAACGTGGAGGCAGGAGACGCGGGAGTTGTGTCTGGACGCGGAAAGGACTCCTTGCACCAGGAATGTGCTTGTGGGACCGTGCCCACCTGGGCGCAGGTGTCGGGAGAGGCACAGGGTGTCTCATGCCAGCAGCCCCAGGCGTACCTGTCCTTGCTGATGGAGACCCGGGGAGGGGAGATGGAGAGGGCCCACCTTCCCAGCCTGAGAGCGGGTCTGCTGGGTGCCTGCACTGGGAACTAATCAGTTCACGGCAGCCGGCGACACTGGGAGCAGGGGAAGCACCGTCTCCCACCAGAGAAGACTAATTAGGAGGAACCAGCCCCTTCGTTTCAAAGTTAGGTGGGAAGGTGCTGTCGTGCTCCATCCCTCTGCCCCGGGGGGGTCTCCCCAGAAGACAGTCCCACCGCCTTGGCAAACACGCAGGAATTTTCCAGAACGATTTCCGCCCCTGTTTACCTTACACATTATTTCAGTGTTTGTTCAGCGGGTTCCCGATGTCACCGGGCTCCTCCGCAGCAGGCAGCAGCCCCCCGGCCCCCCGTCCTCCCACCGGGAACCGGGGGTCCGAGGCACGGGCAGCCCTGTCCGCCGCAAATCCCCGGGGCCGGCACGCTCGGCTGCCCCAGCCCTGCCAAATCCTTCCCTGGACCGCTGGCCATCGCCGGCACCTCGCCAGCCCCCGGGCCCTGCTCTGACCCCACGTCCCGACCTCCGTCCTCCCCCGGCGTCATCCGGATTTATAACTTAAGGACAAAAAAGGGGCTCGATACCCAGCCCCGGTCCAGCCGGACGCGATAACAGGCGGGACCCCAGGGTCTGGGGAGGGGGGGCAGCCCCTGCAGCCCACCTGCCCGGGGGATGCGGGCTGTGACCCCCACCGCCACCGGTGCGGGGGTCAGCGGGGACAGCGGGTACCCGGCGCGATGGGGACGGGAGGCTGATGCCCCGCCGGGGGCCGAGCAGCATCGGTGCGGGGTGTCGGTCCCCGGTGCTGCTCGACCCCGGCGGCACCTGCTCCGCCGCCCCCGGGGGGTATCAACAAGTGGCGGCGGCGGCGGCGGCGGCTGCGGCACATCCCCCCCCCCTCCCGCCCCCGCTCGCCCCGCGGCTACTCACAGCCAGTTGCTGGCGTTGGCCGAGAAGGTGGCGAGGATGATGAGCAGCAAGGAGCGCAGGAAATACTCCGGGCTCATCCTGGAGGGCAGGCAGGGATAGAGCCAGCGGAGC
>NW_015090881.1:339955-384366 GCF_001431845.1 Calidris pugnax
GGGCTCCGGCGGCGCCTCCTGCCCCTCCGAATGCCCCCCCCTTCTCCCCCGTGCAACCCTGGATGGGTTTGGTGGGCGCGGGGGGGTCAGGGGGGCCTCTTCTCCTCGTAGGTGCAGGGAGAGATGGGGGCATCTCGAAGAGAGGAGGTGTGGGGGGGGATTTCTCTCGTATTTGTCGCTTTTAGGTTAATTTCCGCGGGGCTGTGGAAAAGCAGAGCCCCCAGGATGGGGCAAGGGGCTGCCGGGGTTTTTCCGAATTGCTGGGACCAGCCTCGGCATTGCCGAGACCGAGACCACCTTCCTCAGGGAGGCAGGGATTTCCCAAATCCCAGTTTCAGAGGGTTCAACGCAAATGGCAGATTTTGGCATTTGAAAATTCACAAATAAGGGGAGAGGTCTGGGGGGGTGGGCTCTGTCAGGAGGGAATACCCTCCGGAGCTGGTGGCAGGGACGAGGTTGCAAACCCCCTTGTTGTCTCGGGAGAGCTGCTCCTCTGGAGAGCATCCAGCCGCAGCGCCCTGGTGATGGGCTCCGGGCTGTGCACGGGGAGGGTGTGCAACCCTGGATGGGTTTGGTGGGCGCGGGGGGGTCAGGGGGGCCTCTTCTCCTCGTAGGTGCAGGGAGAGATGGGGGCATCTCGAAGAGGAAGGCGGGGGGGGATTTCTCTCGTATTTGTCGCTTTTAGGTTAATTTCCGCGGGGCTGTGGAAAAGCAGAGCCCCCAGGATGGGGCAAGGGGCTGCCGGGGTTTTTCCGAATTGCTGGGAGCAGCTTCGGCATTGCCGAGACCGAGACCGCCTTCCTCGGGGAGGCAGGGATTTCCCAAATCCCAGTTTCAGAGGGTTCAACGCAAATGGCAGATTTTGGCATTTGAAAATTCACAAATAAGGGGAGAGGTCTGGGGGGGTGGGCTCTGTCAGGAGGGAATACCCTCCGGAGCTGGTGGCAGGGACGAGGTTGCAAACCCCCTTGTTGTCTCGGGAGAGCTGCTCCTCTGGAGAGCATCCAGCCGCAGCGCCCTGGTGATGGGCTCCGGGCTGTGCACGGGGAGGGTGATGCTTGACCAAGTACCGAGGCTTAAATCCACCTCTGAAGGCGTCTAGAAAGGTCAACCTTTGGGAATCCCAGGAGCTACTACAGTGTGGCTTGTCCCCCAGAGGCCAAGAGGTGCAGTGGGGATCCCTATTGCCTCCCCCATCCACCATCCCTCCGTCTATCCCCCACGGTCCATGTGGGCACAAATGACTTAATTTAAAGCCAGGAGTGACACGAGATGGCTGCTTGGTGTGAAATTCAAGATCCCAGGCAGCCAACAACCATGCACCAAATCTCCTCCTGACAATGTTATTAGTTAGGTCCATTACTAAAACCTCTTGCTACCATCTCTAAAATCTCGCCAAGCTGGTTTGGAGCTATTCAAAATTCCCTTTGTCTTTTCAACTCCATTTTCCTGCTCTCCGTGTAGCCGGGACACACTTATTCAAAGCACGGCAACTTGCACTGGGCTGCACACATGCCTGTCTAAGTGTATTACACCTACTTTAAAATCTCTGTATTAGTTCCCTGTCAAAGCCAGGATTTAATTTCAAAGCGCTTTGACTTATATTCCAGCTCCTGACAGGCGGCAGCCCACCCTCACCTAGTCATTCATCTGGCTTTCACGTCCTTGCTGATTATCCCGGCTGGAAGCGGGATGCTGGCGGCTCTGCCGGTGAATCGGAGGCTGTTGCTGTGAGCCCCGACCGGGTAATTCAGTGCAACTGGAGCTGATTAATCTGGCTCATCGTTCGAGACAAAGCTGTGGCCTTCCTCTGCCTTCTAATCGCTCTGGGTGTTGAGTGAAGTCGTCAGGAAGGCAAGAGCTAATTGAAAGGCTAAGGGGAAGGAGAGGTTAGAGGGCCATGGCTGGGCTGGCCAGAGCCACGTGGATGCATGGGAATATCATAATATTTTTGGGCTTCAGATGTGTTATTCCTCCCCCAGGGAGAAACACCAGAGAGTTTAACAGAAGCCAGAGGGGTGGGCATGGTCCCAGATGCCTGCATGGGTGCCCTGCCTGGTGTGGACACCTGCAGCCTGAGGAGCTCCCCTGGCAGAAACGATCCTGGTGCAAGGGCTGGCGGTGCTGCTGGCAGGGTCTGGGCACCCTGTGGCTCTTGTTGGGCAGCTGTGATGACAGGATGGTGTGGTGGGTGCCTGGCATGAGCTGGAAGACCTCTGTGAGATGCCATAGTATGGTTTCCTGGGGCCCTTTGTGCAGGCCCCATGTGCTCTGGGTGGTGCGAGATGCTCCTCTGCCGTATGATGTCCCCTCCCAGCATCTGGCTCTGGACTCGTTTCTCTGGCCCTGTGTTAGGTGCACGTTGGGTGGGTCAAGGAGGCATTTGGGAAGGCAGATCCCTGGTCACTCTGCTCCTCACCCTGCTGGTAGCAGTGGAGGTTGCCAACTGCTTGGTCCCAGCACCCCTGGAGGTGCTTCCCCTGGGTCTGCTCCCTCCCCGCTTCATTTCCCACCTTCTACCCATAGCATGCCCTCCTTGATGCCTCTCCTGGCCTGGCCAAGTTGTTGTAGAGCGTGTCCACCTGCTTCTGCAGCAGGTTCAGGCCACTGTCCCCAGCAGAGCAGCTAGAGCAGAGGGGAACATCCCACGTTACCCATGGGGCAGGGAGGTGTACACACCGCAGGTGTGAGTGCCAGCCTGTTCTCAGCAGTCACGGCGTGGGATCACATCCACAGGATGCGTCGGGGCTGGGGTGTCCGTGGGCTGATGGGTGGGAGCCCCATGCCGGAGGGAAGACAGATGCAGACACATCTGGAGTGAGTCACCCTGAAGGGAAGTGCAGGGCGAGCTGTCTGGGGAGATGATAACAGCGCGGCAGGGCAGGACGGGTGTTTATTTTACAGCCTCTGCGGTGGAGGAGATGATGAGTGTGAATGGACAGAATGTGGAAACGGGCACTCACCAGGAGAGGGGGGTCTCTTGGCCTTTCAAAGATGCCCATGAACCAATGCTCAGTTGTTACCTGCAGACTAGGCACTTTCTGCTGCCCTCTTGTTCAGAAGGTGCCAGGGTGCTGTAAAGACTTCAAAGTGCAGCTGCTTTGGAAGAGAGGAAGGCCCACATCCAGGAGAGTATTTAAGGAGGTGCCAGGTCCCCTGGCCTTGTGCAGAGCGTCCTGCAGAGTGGGTGCCCTCCTTTTCCCCCCTCCCAGCACAGCCGCCCTTGTCACCCTCGGCCCTTGTCACCCTTGGCGAGGCTTGGGGCTCAGCGCCTGCAGACGACCCCAGTGCTGCAGGGCATTGCTTTTTATTACTGCCCATGGGTTGCTTTAATGAACATCCAAACCCCATTAGATAAGAAGGCTCCCTTTGATGTGTAAATATTTCAGTGGATGGGAAGAGGAATAAAACGCACCTGAGGAGCGTTTCATAGGCTTGCCCAGGTGCTTCTCTATTCAAAGGCTGCAGAGAAATTAGAAATTACCATTGCCAGATCACAGGCGAGGAGAAGGTCCCGGCGGTGGTGGCAGGATGGGGGTTTCCAACTCTGAGACTGCCGTGGAAGCACAGAGCTCACAAAGATCCATGCAAAGGTGCTGCCAGACTCTGGGTTTAAGCGATGTAAATACAACTACACTGAAGAATGAGTGCAGGCAGGTAGCACTCTTGCTCAATTCCTGGATCTGAGCAGTGCTATTAGTCATAGAGGTTGTGGGAGATATTTGACAGGTTCTTTTTGGCTTTCTGATACCCCTGGGGGCTTACCAGATGGGATTGGAAGTGGGGTAGTCTGCAATCTGGATGGTGGTCTCAGCCGTGTGATGCAGTGAGGAGCTGCGAGAAAGAGGGAGACAAAACTCATGGGCGAATCTGAGACTGTGGGGGTTGACGCTGAATAGAAAAAAATTCTGTTTTGAACTTAATGGAACATAAATATCGGACACTTAGCAACAGTACATGTATTAATCCTGTCCTAGAGAAAGGAGAAGCTGTTCTGAGAGCCTCCATACCAGAAAACACAGGACAATTGTACTCCTTTATAGAAACCTGTGGTTTTTCTGATGAAATTTATTTCAAACTATCCAAACATTTCAGAGCGGCGCTGATGACTGCTCAGAGAAGGTGCTGTATGGGAGCGCAGTTCACAAACAGAAGCAGCTTTGCAAGGGTGAAAATTGCTCTGACAAAAGAACTGTGTCCAGGGCATTATAAACAGAAAGCGAGCGGTTGCTGTAACCCGTGCTCACCTGGTCGACTAAACACACCACGACGGTCACTCCAAAATCAAGACGGTCCTTTTTCAGCTGCGACAGGAAGCCTTTAGCTCCCTGTGGGCTGCAGAGCACTTCAGTGCTGGTGCTTGGGGACGGGCATTTATTTGTGTGTGTCTGCAGAGACCACAGGCTCAGACTTCCAGTCCGGAGGAATCTGCCGTGCCATCACCTGGGATCCAGCGCCAAGGCTGGAAAAATTCACTCCTCTGAGTTTATTGTCAAATGTGTCATTGAAAAAAAAAAAAGAAAAAAAAAGCGGGTCAGCTTGGGATTTAAGGTCTTTGCTTTTGGATGTTGTCTCTGAACTCACCGTGTAAGTTTCTCTGGGAAAAATGAGTGTCTATGGCAAATTTGTGAGTGCTGTCCATGTGGGAGGTTAAGAGCATGGTGAACATGGTGAATGCTTTCAAAGCGTACCGTTGCAGAAAGAGCCAGGTTTTCCACCAGCCAAATATATCCTTTTTCACGGGGCTGTGAATGAATTGTCCCCTGGCTTGTACTATCTTCAGGGGAGAGTGTACCCCCATTCCAGGCCCCGGGGTTTAAAATATATCACAACTGACTTCACCACTCGCCCGGGCGCCGTCCAAACCAAACAGATCGTAGCGCTGCTGAAACAAGTCGTGATCCAGGTGCCGGACGAGTGGTCATAAAGGGGGGTGCACGTGTGGGGAACCAGCGCCGGAGTGACAGCCAGCTCCTGCAACCTTTGCCCTACTCACCCTGCCCAGGGAGAAGCCGAGATTGCAGGCTGGTCGGACACATAACACCTCGACTGACTCCTCTTCAGTGCTTATTATACCTCCAGGCATTTGGGAGCATGAAGACTTCACCCCCTGTTGTGGGAGCTGGTGTGGGAGCCAGGCTTAAGCTGAGCAGGGTGGGAGGAGGGATGGTGGCCACCAGGATTGCAAAGGGTCTTCCAGGCTGGTGATGGCCAGGGATGAACACCCCCAGCCATTTGTGACTTGTGGTGGAGTTGCCTTCACTCTCAGCATGCTGCAGACTTAGTCCCTCACCAGCTGGTGGGATCAGTGCCCAGGTGCCCACCGTAAGTGATGTCCACATCCCTCTTCCCATGACCGCCTGCTTTCAAAGGAGCTTGTGGGGATATGTCTTGCTCCAGCTGTCTCCTGGCACCACCCAACCTGTTACCGCTCTTGCTGGTGTGGTTCTGGCGCAGCCAACTTGCACCCCACCAGGCTGTGACCAGGCAAAAGTTCAAGAGAGGTCTTGTCCCAAGGAATGGCAGCCTTTTAGAATTTAGCCATGTGGTCCCTGGCAGGTCCCTACCATTTAATCCTCTGTGCCACTGTCCCTGGCCTGTTCCGTTAAGGCATGGGGACATGGCCTTTTGGGGATGCAAACCCAGAGGTGGGAAGGAACAGAAGAAAATCAAGGAAAAGAGAAATGCTGATTGGGATATTGGGTCACTGAGGGTGAATAAAATGCTGCTGGAGAAAATCCTCTAAATCTCAGGCAGCAAGAAAAAATGCACTAGAGCCTGGAAAGAGCCTCCCAGCTTCCTCCTGGGACAAGGGCAGACAGTGACAGGACAATGGCTCGTCTGTGCTGGTGGAGAAGACCAGGACCAAAGTCCTCTGCTGCATCTTGCCCAAGGTGTCCGCCTTCTCCATGCATAATTTCCCCCTCTTTCCTTTGTTGAAGAGGCTGTGGATCTGCCTTGGGAAAGCTCTTTGAAGGCCATATGGAATATCAGTAAGGAACAGAGATTTTTTCTGGTTTTGGCTATCAGACAAGCGACAAGAGATTGACCTTACAGCAGAGCATGGCTACGTGTGGAGGACATCAACATGTCTTCCCCTTCCCTGAGTGGGGAATGGTTTAAATGAGGACACCATTTCCCCTCCACACCCATCTCCAGGAGGCCCCAATATTTGTGCTGAACCGTCTCTTCTGTTGGCTTAACATGCAATCTGCATCCACAAAGTGGAGGAAAGAGGAACCTGAGATCTGGAGAGCTTGTCCTTTGCTTAGTGGGGCCTCTCAGGTGCACATGGAGCAAAGTGTTGGCTGTGGCTTTACAGCTTCTTCATGCTGGTGGCTGGTGAAGGCACATGGACAAGGCTTTGTCTCCTGGCTGGGAGGAAGATGCGGGGCTGGGCTTTGGGAGAACACCAAGGGACAGGTTCCTTCATTCAGACCAACTTCAAGTCCGCTGCTTTGCCAAAATGCAATCAACAATTGAATCCGATTCCCTGTCCGAATCCTTGTGTCTCCTGAAGACATCAGGCACGCTGCTCGCACAGCGGCGTTGGGCTGCCTGGGACTCTTCAACCTCATTTTCTCTTGTAGCAGGAAACTTCTTATTTTAAGTAATGTTCTTTTTCAGAAATGACTAATTAAACAACAGAACAGGAAATGTAAGAGACAGTAAAATCCCCTCAGCTGTCCAGCGCATTTCTACGTAAATATGGTGGTAAAAAGATGAAAACAAAACTTTTTGGAGACAAAGACGAGTGAGAGACCTGGTGACGCAGCAGCGAAAAATCTATACTTTGTTATAATAAAGCGAAACCACTGTGTTTATCCTGTGTCTTGGAGGATTTGGTGCAATTATTCTTAGGAAGGGAGGGAAGCCACATAGAAATCAGAATAGTCCAGATTTTTGCTAAAATATTTGTACAAATCAGGTTATTCAACTACAGCAAAAGAACTTCTTTGGGGCTGTTGCTTCTGAAATTATCCTGCAAAACTGGAAGGACCGTAAAATGCTTGGCTTTAATAGCTAGCTACATACAATGCAAACCTAATCAGTGAAGCTTGAAACGTCTGTGGCAGGGAAGAAAGGCAGAGTTTTATGGCTGCACGGAGGTGTACGGGAGACCGGACAAAAAAGCCACCTCACGCACATGGAGGAAGGCAACCCCTGATCTCCCGTCTGCTAAAAGCCACTTTGTGGGCAGAGACCACGGGGCGAATTTTCAGTGCTGACATGGGCTGCCTTTGGCCTGGGTGGGTTGTGGGGGCCGGGAGGAGCCGTGGCACGGGACCCCCCTCACACCTACCTCCCCCGGGGTGTTCAGGAGCCGCCTGCCCCCCGACTCCCACCCAGGCTGCGCGGCTGTGGGGAGGGACCCACCAGAAACCATCCCAGCAATCTGGGGAAGAATTAGGGTCGCACTGTCTGACTTTCGGTTTTGCCTCCAGCAAAGGCTAAAAATGTTCCACATCACTTAGAGGTGTCAGGTTATTTAGCCGTGGGCTGGGAACAGCCCTCAGAACATCTCGGTTACACATTACCCTGAATATCTCAGCAAATTACTTGCAGCTAATTGAAATAAAGGAAACGCAGTGGCTCGGTTTACCCCGTGGACTGTATATAGCAACGCAACCACTGCCTTTTGCATTGATCATAAATCAGGATTTATTATCCCACCTGGCAAATATTGACTTCATTTTTTTTTTTTTTTCCCTTGGTCAGTACTTCCTTCTCACGTCAATATAGCAGTGTTCATCCCAACTAAAGTCAATAGTTTCTTATTAACATTTCAGCTGTGGAAGTGCAGAGCCTCTGAATCGTCTTAGACGTTCCCCAGAATCCCAAAACCTCTGGTCAGTGGTTTTCAACCTGCTTCGGTTTGCTGAGTCCGAAAAATTTCCCTTGCAAAGCAACTGAACTGTACTGATAGCAGGCTCCAAGTTGATGAGTTACTTTCTGTGGACCCCGCATAAGTAGGGATTTGCAGATCAGAGGTTCAAAAGTGCAGATCTGAGAGATACACGGGAGACAGTCAATCAGTTAGACGTAGAATTGTTTCGCATATTGAATTTAGAGGAGTTCCTGAGCACATGGGGCTGATGTGCTCCAGAAAACTTCTTAACAGAAATCACCAAAAATAGGACCGTTGAGGTGAGCAATGGCTGTGGGTGCTTGCATATGTTTGACCTATGAATATGCATATATATATATTTATTTATTTTTTATTTGTGAATTCAGCTTGAAGTCAGGAAAATGTTGCATGGGTCAGGGGATGGGAATCAGTCCCGCACTGGCAGCGCTGTGTCCATTGCCTGTCCCCTGTCCATGGGAAAGCTCTGGAGGACAAGGTGGTGGCGGCAGCACGGGGAGCCCGGGCAGGGAGCCTGCAGCACTGGGATTTCCCCGGAGCAGAACAAAGAGATAGGTCGTAAATACCGCAGAGCCAGGGGAACAGGGGAAATGCAGAGGGGCTCAGACACAGGAAATTTGGGGAGGAGACGGGATCAGAGAGGCACATGTTCACAGTCTCACTCAGGTTAGTGGGAAAGAACGAAATGGCTGGAGGAAAGAGAGGGGGAACTCCACGTTTGGGGGGATAAGCCATGGGCAGGTGGAAGGAGCCCGGACACCTTGGAGGAGGCAAGGGGAGAGGAGATTAAAAATAATCGATTGTGTTGTCCATGTAGCTGTGTTTCTTGTGCTCAGTAACTGGGTGATGATGGATAGTGGAGCAACATCTTGTCCCCCCAGTGAGGGAGCTGCACCTCCAGAGTCACTCCTGGGGGGTTTCTGGGCAAAGGCCAGTGAGGGGATGGCTGTTGGGGGGATGGAAGCAACTAAATGGTGTTTCTAGGGCTGCTAGACCCGATGTCCTCTCCCATCAAAGGGGTAGCACTGGGGTGTATCCAGGGGTGCCCTGGACACTGTGGGCTACCAGTATCACAAAGTGTCCAAGCCATAGGGTGAACCACTGAGTGCTGAGACCCAGGAGCCCTACCAGTATGGTGTTAGTGAATCAGAAGAACAGTGCTCTGGGGCTACCTACCAGGAACGCACTAGCAGAGGTACTCTTGAGTCACAGCTGATGAGGAAGAGATGCCAAGGAGCAGGAAGGTACAGCACAGAAACCCAGCAGTGGAGATGCAGAGCTTCCCATCACCCCATGGCATCTGGGGAAGCAGTTCCTCAGAGAAGAGGGATGTTATGGGTACTGGAGCTTCCTAACATGGATATTTTCTGAGGCAGATGCTCAGCATCAAGGGAAACGTTCTAGGTCAAGACCCTCCATGCGGTAAGCAACCTGGAGACTGAAGCTTAGAGGCTGACCACGTTCCTCCTCCCAAGAGTTTCTTCACTGTCCTCTACCTTTGGACCCTGAAGGGTTCCTTCCCGCCATGGGCCCCTATTCCTCCCCTGGGTAGGGAGAAATAGCAGAACCCATGGTGGGAAGGAAGGCCTTGGGGATGTTAATGTTTTGGGTGGGGATGCCATGCTAAGATCTGTCTTCTGCAGAGGACAGATACCCAGCACATTATGGGGAGCTCATGCACGGCAGTCCACTGCAAAGCGTTCAACACAACTTCCTTGAGTGTAACCACCTGAAAATGGGTGTCAACTGTAAGATAATCAGCCAGGGTCCCTTCTCAGTCTATGGAGAAATACTGGTCTCTCCAGCAGGCGTTCACCCCTTCTCTTCCCACTGGGTTGTTCTTGCAGAGCCTGCAGCAGTGCTTGGCAAAGCTGTAGAGAAGCCCATGTAAGTTCTGAAGACTGGGCTTTTTTTTTTGGGTGAGATGAATTCATCCCTGGCAGCCCATGTGAGGAGGACTCAGAAGTGAAATTTGTGACCCGCTTGCTGATTTGAGGCATTTTCCCTGGGTGTCTCTGAAGGGGAAATTACAGCAGAAAGTCAGGCTACCCAGGCCCACAGAGCTGCTGTCACAGATGCCAGAATTCATAAGTGCAGTTGTGGGTGACTCAAGGGTCTCAAAGGAGTCCCAGCTATAAATGCTGACATTGATATATGGGTCATCTTCCATCCTAGAAACACTGTACAAAGTGACAGACCTCATACAGCCCAAAAATGTTGCATGGTTCAGGAAATACCTTGGTGTATGTCTGGCATCAAGGGAAAGCCAAAGGGAAGATGTTTAACCATCTCTCTGGCTTTCTACCAAGCTGAGATGAGCAGTACAGAGTGGCCAGTGTGCATGGACTCGGGCCTGCTGAAATGAGTAGAAAAATACACAAAAAGTTTTCATTTTTATTTTTTTCCTTCCCAAAGTGCAATTTTGTTGTGTGTTTCTTCATTTTTCAGAGTACTGATTTCTGTTGCTTGGGGAAATTCCTAGTTTTCAAGAAAACTGGGAAATATTTAGAGCACTGATTTGCAAGCAGTTCATCTCCAGAGGCGCAGGAGATGATGGCAAGAGCCTCACAGTGAACGCTGGCAGAACCTGCAGCACTCACAGCATCCTCTTCAGCAGACACTCTGATGCTAAGTGTTCAAGGGCGCCTAGTTTGGAGACCCCAATTTAGAAAGAAGTTGAAACACGCTTTGGTCAGATGCACTTTTAAGGGTCTGGCCCCATCCCAGCGTGTTCAGAGGATTCCCACGGTGTCCCATCGTCTCTTAGAGCTCTTATGGTCAACTGCTTTAGCACAGCTTCAAACTCAAGAGAGGTTTGTCCTCCCGCTGTGCTGATTCAACACGGTGCTGCTCTCTTGAGCAAACCAGGGCAGTTTGCATTGCTTACTCTACCAGCATATATGGAAACACGAAGCTGTGAAACAATTACGGTTGCTCAAGAGAATCAGCCAGCAAAACAAACACTAAATGTTTAGGAAAGCAAGAGCAGCTACATCCCACGGCGCACACAGCTAACAGAGAGCCTGCCCCTGCTGTGTTTTTCAGGACTAAACACAATCTTCAGCCACAAACACAGTGAAGAAACAAGTTTTGGTCCTGCCCTGTGGTGACACTATGGATGGAGGGAACACGAAACCAGAACTGTTGAGGAGGTCAAAGTTAACAGTGATGCAGGGTGCAGGGTGCAGATCCTAGTTGTGGTGAGGAGGCATCTTGCTAGCTTTGCAGTCTGGATGGCCATAATTAATCTCTTCATCTGCAGGTAGCAGCTGCCAGAAGAGAATTGCACTTAATCCTCCCAGCACTCTCAAAAAATCTCCTTTATACGAGGCAGGGGAGCCGTTTACAAACTCTGGTACCTGTGACAGGCTGTAACGTGTCCCTGCTTGGCCAAGCCATCCTCCAGTCCTTCCTTGTTCAGCTGCTGGAGAGGTCTGGGGGACTGGGAATGTCCTGCTCGGCTTGATGGCCCAACCTTTCCCTACAGGAAAGCCTTGCCCTGCCATGGCTGATGGAGACTGGTGGTCAATATGGAGCAGCAGCAGCACTTTTTCTTGGAGGTCCTCTTTGTGCATCGCAGGTCCGACCATGCTACCACCCAGCGCAGGACCACCGAGGAACCATGGAGGCATGAATTTGTGATGACCATGCCAAGGGTGAGCACACCCAGCTCACCGCGGTGGCCCGGGAGCGTGCTGGCTGGGACACGCCACTAGAGGGGGACACAGCCACGTGTAACGGGACGTGGCCACTGGCCACGAGCGTGGACCTGTGGGACACACTCAGTGGCCCAGTGACCGGGTGACGAGCTTGAGCTATTGCCGTCTTGGACCTTCTGGACCTTGCTTGCCCATGGTGCTTACGGCCAGCTCATACCCAGCCACAGGAAGGCAACGCACGTGTAAAATTCTCTGGCACTTCGGTTGATGGTGAAGCCAATGGCTGTGGTGTGGGATGTGGTGGACTTTGCTCCTCACTCTTCCTGCTTGTCATTGGTATGACTCTGGAGATTGGCTGGCGTTTTGCAGGTCTGAAAATCCTGGAAGTGCTGCATTGGGTCTGCTTAGTATGTGGAGGGGGCATATGGCATGGTGGGATGTGACCTGTGGGGAAGACCCAAAAATGATTCAAATGAAAGGAAGAGTTTCAAGAGTTTTCCACATTATCTTTCGATTTACTTTAAAAAGAGATCACTAATTTAGAATAATCAGGCTGTGTGAGTGTCTGCTCTTATGACCTGCACTGTCCTACTTCTCTTTCCTTACAGACCTTTTCTTGGGTTCTCTTAGCTGCAGTGACTTCTGATGGTACAGCTGGTTTGACCTTGGATGTACACCTAAGTTGAGACCTGAAGGTGGGGAAGGGTTTCAGAGGAACATAAAAGGAGGATGGGACATGATTCCTACTAAATCGTAATGGGATCAATGTTTAATTCTTCAGACAGCTTCAAAAGCTACAATTTTGTGGATCAAATTCCCTAAAAAAGGGTTATACCTGGGCATGAATGGTGCTGCTGATCTTCTGTTCATCTGGAAGTGGCTGCAGGGTCCATCTGCAGAGTAAAGCCAGAGGTGTGATGACAAGCTATAGATATGTGGTGGAAAGAGGACCACTGTGTTCAGAGAGGAAGGTAGGGTCCAGCCATGGCCTTTGATGCCCCAGGTGTGTTTCACATACTTGTTCAGCACAGGTGATGTTTGGAGACGGGCTGAGGACGAGCATCCGTCATGTCTACTTGTGAGTCTCAGTGGGGTACGTGTGGCTTTGGTGACCTGTTGTACACCTGCAGTGTGGACATGGGTGGTCTGGGTGGATGTGGGACTTGAAGAGCATGTGTGTGTTTGTCTGTGTGTGTTTGGGTGGGATCAACTGACTCCATGGCATGTCTCCAGTGGTGGTGTTTCATGTGGCATATCTGGTCCCATGCACCATCAATCTCACCCTCAGCAGACCACACAAAAGGTCTGATGAAGGTGCCTGATATCAAATTGAGAAATTCTCTGTGAGTGAGGGGCGATGGCGGGGGATCCTGGTACCTGCAGGTTCATGCAAATATGCAGAAACTCAGCAGAGATGTCTCGGGAAGGCCAAAGTCTCCACATCAATATCTCTCCTGGTTGTGTTTTCCTCTGGCTGTTACAAGAAGCGATGATCCATGCAGTTTGATTGACAGCTCACGAGTATGTAAAAAAATGTGCAAACTCCCGTGTTTTCCTTAAATGTTTTTCAATCAGCCACACAAGTTTTGTTTTTCATCTGAAGGCAAAAACGACTTAAAATTCAAATCAGAGTAAATGAATTTAAGCTGGTGGCTTGCAACTCCCAGCAGATAAGAAACAAAATTACTTTGCATCGTGTTAGCTAATTTGCTGAATCTTATAGTAATTTCTCCTACTCAAATAGTAGGTATTTTATTTACTAGATTTATTGCTAAGTGAAACCCTCCATAGCAGTGAAATTACTTAGGATTTCTTTAGTATAAATGATTATGAGTTTAAGCAATTGATTGCACAATGAATAGCTCTTTTTATCACTCCAGAGAAATGTAGGGATGGGATTTCATGCCATTAATTTTTATGGGAGTTCAATGTCAGGGCTCCTCAGGGAGCTTTGAAAATCACAGCCCTTAATTTTTAATTTTGAGTCCTTATAAACAATGCTATTTATTTGGGTGTGCCTGTGAGCTGAGGGCCAGTCAAACATCAGTTCTTCGTAGGCCCTGCCAAACACTGGATCCTTCTGAGTTTATTATTTTAATCTGTAGTTACAGCGGAAGAGCTGAGCTCTGATGCACAATCCGATCCTGTGCGGTCCTTCCCCTGGTTCCTCACCCTCCATCTGATGCGTTTGGCCAAGGACTCATGCCTGTACCTATAAAAGGGCTCAGAGAAGTGACATGTAAGAGCCAAAAGAGTAGTTTTGGGAAAGGAATTTGCTTCTGTTAGGCCAAGTCTGGGCATCTGGGCACCTACAGCAACTGCAGGGGCTTGGAGGAGCCAAGCTGGGTTCTGGAGGAGCCTGTGGCCATGGTGGTCCCTGGGAGGGTGCAAGCTCACAAGCAGATGCTGCCCTGGGCTGATTGCTAGGGCTTGGGAGCAGCTAAGGAAGTCAGTAGGGAAACATCTCTCTGGCTGTCCCAGAGAGGGGGTAGGAGGCAGAAGAAGCTGGGGAAAGTCTCCCTGCATTCTCTGGCCCTGTGGATTTAGTCATTGTCATCTGCAGCCAAGACCAGAGCTGGCTCCCCCATGCCTGAAAAATACCTGCAGCTTTGGAATTGGGAACCCATACTGTGATCTTCACCTTTCTCAAGAGAAGTGGCATTAAATCCCATGTTTTGCCTCAGGGGACAGGCATCCGCCCAGCAGTGTCTTGAGCGGCTCCCACTGCAATGACCTTATTGCCCTGACTCACATCTTCCTGGCCCAGCTTCTCCCCTCACTCCCTGCCTGCTACCCGCCTGCTGGCAGGGCGACGGGGGCCCTGTGCTGCCACCACCTCCCTCCGTGGTCCTGGGTGACAGGACCCATGACACAGCCTGCCACCACCTTGGTCACGCTGCCCTCCATCAGCTGAGGAGCAAATCCACCCCACGCCAGTGTGTGTAGCCAACCCTACAGCTCTCATCCTCTGCAGGCTCTGGGCAAACCCAGAAGTGTTTGTACCCAACTGAGTAGTGGCCAGGGGTTAATTTCGATTGATAAGATTGGAAAGGTCACAAAACAAAGGCTGGGTAAAAAACACCATTGTCCCATGTCCATCAAAAGCAAAGCCCAGGGATGGAAGTTGTCTCCTCTCCCTTGTCTGCAGCCTGTGGTTCACCACTCCGTCTGCTCTGCCAAGAGGACCATTTGCAGCACCCCTGGTTTGGGTGGGGAAAGGGTTAATGGGGTTCCTCATCCCACTCAGAGCCAGCCCCCCTGGGTGATGGGGGGGAACTGGGGACTTGCAAGGAGGGGCTAGAAACTCCTAGCATCTGAGTCTGGGAGGCAGTGGGATGCCAGGACATGGTCCTTGGCCAGTCCTTCTGCCTTCTGGCAAGGGGCATGTTGCTCTGGGTCTTTGGGTGGCAATGAGGGACTGGGACTTTGGAGAACTATGTGACTTTCTTCCAACAATGAAGAATGGGGGAAAAAGCTTGCAAGTAGCGGGAGGTGCTTGCCACAACAAGGGAAGCTCACTTGACTTGGGGGCAGCGTCCTTGTTGATCCTGGTTGCCCATCAGTGGATGGTGGTCCATTAGCTCATACCTGGCCATGTCATGCAACGCTGAGGTCTGTTAGGATGGGCTGATGAGGTTCAGGACCCAAGGGAGGCTTTCATGGCCAGGCAGCCCTGAGCATCTCCCATCACTGTTGCACCCCTCTGGGCGCTGCGGTCTCAGGTGGGAGACTCTTCGGTGACCCCTTACTGCCAGGTGAGCCCTTGTTTGCGCAGTTGCCCGGCGGATGAGATGTATTTATAGCTGTTGTTAAATCATAGCCGTGCAGCTGAGGGACTGGGCCGCTTCCAAGGACTGCTCACGCCGATCTGGCGGGGGATAGAGGCAGGTTACATATTTACACATTAGTTTAAAATGTGGATTCTTTCCCCCGGGGGCCCAGAATGGCTCATAGGCAGCTGCTCCAGCCATCAGCTCAGCTCGTATTTATTTGTGTTTTTCAAACATTTAGTCAGTATTTACACAATAGACGCAATATTAGTAATATCTGCAATAATTTATATGATACCAAATGGGATTTCTCACGGCCAATGGGCTGCCTGGGGACTTGGCCCCTGCTCCCTGTTAAAAGCTCGAAAAAGTACAAATTAACAAGCCGTAAAATAACGTCTTCATAAAAGAACAGTGGAAAAAAGGCCAGATCCTGGGAGGTGCTGAGTGATCGTGACAGCCCTGAGGGCTGCCGGGGATGGAGGGTGCTCAACACCTGTGCAAATCAGAGCTCCCCTGTCCTCTGAGGAGGAGGAAGGTCCTACGTGGCTCTCCCAGCATGGACATTGACATTCCTCTGTGCCATGGTCGGAGCTGGAGCAAACCTAGATGGGGTGCTGGTGGCAGCAGGGGACTCTCTTTGCCCTCCAGGCAGTGGCTGGGGACCACATGCCACCAGTGTGGAAAGCCCCTGGCTTCCCCATCTCCCACTTCTGCAGGTGCTCACAGTGAGTGGAGGCAGATGAGCTTTGAGGCAGGAATGGACTGGGGGCACATGCCAGGAGCAGCGCCCAGGAGAGAAACCAGTGCACATCCACCATCTCCATGGCTGGGACCTGCTTCCACCCTGGTCCTCTGGGAACGGTGCTGCAGCAGAGTCCAACAAAATGACCATTGTACCTCAGGGGCACATGTCCCTGTGAGATAAACTAAAATGAGAACATGTGGGGAACACTGTCATGTAGGCCAATGTTTTCCCATCTTTCTCCTGAAAAGCAAGAAATGGGAGCATTGCAGGGAGAGGGCTGGGGTTTTGGCTTGCTCTCAGTTTATTCATGGACTTTTGGGTCATCTGGGGCAAAAAGCTATTTTGTCAAACCCCAATGTTGTACCTCAACATCAGACCTCCTTTATATTTCCTGGGTATGTTCACCCTGGAAAAAGTGGTTTCCCAGCCTGTATCTTCTCTAGCATGTGCTTTCCTCTGCCAGGGTGCCCCTTCACTGAACATCCTTCCCTGCGCCTCCAGCCGCTGCATGGCACCATGAGCCAAGGGGCTCTGTGCAAGCAGCTCTTGCAGGCTCCCACATCCTCATGCAACATTGCAAAGCCCTGGTGGATCCCTCTTGCTTCACTGAATCCCTCGGAAAGTTCCCAGCCTGTGCTAGCTGCACTTCAGGGGGTGAATACAGGGCAATAAGGGCATCCTGTGTTCTCTGGTGTTGCTTGTGCCCTGCAGCCAAGGACAGGCCAAAGGTTGCTTTCCACTGCTGAAATTCTCCTGGCATTGGCTCCACCTCCCCCTGAGCACCCTGGGGAGAGCATGGCCCCAGCTCTTGCGCATCCCATGTGCTGCAGCCCCCGCAGTGCTCACACACTGCTGCTCACGGGCTGACGGGGGGCTCTGGGGAGGGTTAGAGAAACAAACCTTTGGCATCCACGCTGCTTTCTTTTCCCTTTACATCTCCCCTCCCACCCTCTCCCCACGCCAGGGAATGTCGCCATTTCATCTGTGTCATCCACAGCCATTCTGGCCATCACAGTCCGCCCCATGGATGTCACCCCGTGCTGGTCCAAGGCATTGTCCTCCTCCTCCTCCTCCATCTCCAGCTCCTGCCTTTGGGCCAAGGGTATGAATGGCCTGGCAGTGGCAGTGGCACAGGTCAGGGTGATGGTGGCCTGAGATGCTGGCCTGTAGCAATGGTGGAAAAGATTTGGGGATGCAGGGTGGGGTCTTGCAGCATAACGTAACTGCAGGGCACATGGTGCAGGGGGGCCGGGAGCGTGAGGAGGCGTGTGTTGTATTTCAAGCAGCTCCACACTGTCTCTGCCTCTGCAGCCACTTGCCATATTCAAACCAGATGCAATATCCGCTTGTCAGCAGCGTAGCGCGCATGGGGGGATTTCATTCATATGTTTTGGACCTATCCCAAGCCAAACAAATGATGGAAAGGCGCAATTAACCCAATCTCAAATCTAATCCGCTCTGAGTGCCTCTCTGTCCTGGGCTCTGCCTGCTCCACATGGTGGTGACTTGCCTCCAGATATGTGTGAGGAGACGTCAGACACTTGGCCAATAAAGGAAATGACAGGAGTTGGAAATGGGGAATTGGTGATGGTGCTGCTGCTGGGGTAGGCTGAGCCTCAAGCGAAGGTCACACACTTGTGTGGCAGCAGCCTTGCACCAGCATGTGGATGGGGAAGGTACGACATGTGGCTGAGATCATGAGTGGGAAGGGATCAGGTCACACATACCACCATCTCCAAGATCACAGTGATGGCTGTGGGACACGAGAGTAGAGGTAGAGAGGTGATCTACAGAGAACAGGAGGTCAGAGGTCTTTGGTGAGCTATGGCAGGTCCAAGGTGATCACAAGAGGCTCTGGATGGTCTCGTATGGACTCTTCAGCCCTTTTCACCAGGTACGTTGCTGTAACTAAAGTGGAGGAGAAACATGACTATTTCCACCAACCACTCTGCTTTGTTCAGGGTGGATTCCACAGAGCTATCAGATGTCCCCAAAAGTGAGCTCTCTCTCTGAACACTTTCTGGTCTGGTCATACAAGTTCCCCTTTCCATGTCTCTCTTGCTGTGAGCCACTTAGGTCTTCTATCTCTGCCAGCTCCCCTCCAGAAGCACCCTTCCAAAAAGGGCTTTTGACAGATCCGTAGGCTTTGCTTTCTCTTCAGTGTGGTGTCCTTCCTGCAGGAGAGAGGAAAGGCTCTTGTACAGCTCTTCCATGGCCCTCCTGATGAGGGCTGTCTTCTAAATGCAAAATCTCTTCCCAGTTTTCCAGCTTTCAATCTCTTTGTTTAGGATTATCTGAGAGGCCCTTGAGCTCTTGAGTCTGAGTCCATCTTACTTGCATGAGTTATCCTGGGGGATGCACAGGGCCCCCTCAGGAAAGCATCACGGTGGAGAGATACTGCATGGAGAAGCTGGCTGTGGTGCTGTGGAGGGAACCCAGTGGAAACACTCCCAGGGGCACCACTGGCTTCCAGCCTCAGAGGTTCTTTCTCCATCTTGGGTGGACTCCACGCCTTGGGGAAATACTGTCTCTGCTCAGGTCCTAGGGAAGGTGTCTGGATGTGGGATTTGCAGGTGGGGAGGGGGACTTGGCATTCTGGTGTGTTGGACTTGCCAGCTCAGAAATAGCTCAAATCTTGCAGCACAGAGTTTCCAAGCTGCTGTCAGAACTCAGGGAACATCCTGACCTGGTGCACAGCTGCTCTGTGTGACAGCCGTGCCCTAGGTCATGGGAGGGCCCTTTATCATCCAGCCCTGCTCATGAGGGCCACAAGGATGATCAAGGGGATGGAGCACCTCTGCTACAAGGACAGGCTGAAGGAGCTGGGGTTGTTCAGCCTGGAGAAGAGGAGGCTCTGGGGAGACCTAATAGCAGCCTTCCAGTACCTGAGGGGGCCTACAGGAAGGCTGGGGAGAGCCTGTTTAGAAAGGCCTGCAGTGACAGGACGAGGGGCAATGGCTTCAAGCTGGAGGGGAACAGATTTAGACTGGAGATGAGGAGAGGGTTCTTCACTGTGAGGGTGGTGGAGCACTGGAACAGGTTGCCCAGGGAGGTGGTTGAGGCCCCATCCCTGGAGATATTCAAGGAGAGGCTCGACGAGGCCCTGGGCAACCTGGTCTAGTTGGGGTTGTCCCTGCTGACTGCGGGGAGGTCGGACTAGATGGCCTTTGGAGGTCCCTTCCGGCCTGGGAAATTCTATGATTCTATGATTCTATATGATAGGAAAGCACGTCATGGTGGACATGAGATAGAAGGGATGATAGGAAAGCACATCTCTGGGAAATGGACCCATGGAAGCTCACGATTCTATCACCCATCCTAATTCCATCTTCACCTACTGCTTGCCTCCTGCACCTATCCCCACCCCCTCTGCCCACACCTGCAATGACGAATCTTTTCCCGCAAGCCATCTTCAGCTGGCTCCATCCCACGTGTCCCTGTTCTCCTGCTCCTGTGTCCAGCACAGCTTGCTCTTCCTCCAATACCTCACCTCTTCCACTGCCATTGCTCCACTTGCTCTCTCTCCCATCTGCAAGGGGTGACCTTGCTCTGCAGCCATAGCCTCTGCTCTCCTTTTCCAGTTTCTTGCAATGCCAACAGCTCCAAGGAAGACCAGGACGGTCCCTGCAGCTCATATCAGCCTTGCTTTCTGCCAGGGCCTGCCTCTCAGCTTAGCAAGCTGTTTGGGCTGGATTTCTCTGTCTGGGTCTCTTTATAGCTCATTTCACTACATCTGTCGGGATGCCTGGTGAGCAAACAAGCATTGTGGACCAATTATGGCAGCCAGCAAGGCCACATGGCCCCCTGAATGTCCTGCAGCTATTTTCCCGGGCTAATGATGCTTCTCCAGCACAGAGGCTCTTTGCCTGAGCTGCCCCATGCAGGGGTGGCTTGGGACATGTCTGGCCCTTGTCACAAGCCCCAGTGATGTTAAAGATACTGGTTTCTCCCTGGGGGCAGGCCAATCCAAATGCCAATCAGAAATGTGGAAGACCAGCTCCAAGCCCCTCCAGCACCCTGCCCTCAGAGCCTCTCCCTGTATAGAGGCTGGGCTCTAGTAGGCGAGAACCTTCATGGGACCTCCAGCAAGGACTGGGTCATGAGCTGTACCCATGTGGCATCTTCCCTTCTCACAGGGCCCCTAACACTTAGAGCTGCTCTCCAGCACCCTCCATGGGTCCTGAACCCCCTGAGGTGAAGCCTCAACATGCAGGAATGAACCTTGAGAAATACATTGTCCAAGACTTCTTGAGGATCTGTAGTCCACAGCAAAGATCAGTGCCAGGCCACCTTCCTGGGCTGACTGTGGACTGTTATGACAGAGTCACAGGAGGCTGGGGGTCTATTCAGACCAGGCTCACTGGTGTGGGTCATAACCGGTATTTCATCCAAACTGGATGAGTTTCTCTGATTCTCCTTCTGCTGATGCTCTGGGCAACAGCAGCAAGAAGGTAGATGTGCCTGGGATCAGGATGGACAGACAGCAGACAGGCAAACACTCCTGCATCCAGGTAAACATCGTTAAGATCCCCTGTGAGCCCTCCCTGCTGTTTGCACTTTGTTGCACCAGTTCCCAGTCCCGTGGAGCGACTCCTCAACCTTCCCTCCCTGGAGGGGTTCAAGACCAGGCTGGATGGGGTTTTGACCAACCTGGTCTAGTGGGGGGTGTCCCTGCTCAAGGCAGTGTGTAGGATTGGATGGTCTTTAAGGTGCCTTCCAACCCAAACCATTCTGTGATTCTGTGACTCCATCCTGTGCCTGGTGCACGTGGCCACATCTGCCTGAACCTTCAGGCAGCTCAGCCAGGGGACTGGGTATCACCCATCACTTCTTCCCTGCCTCCAAATCCAGGGAGCTGTGTGGGGCCCATTAGGGCCCTGCAGAGGGGATGCCATGGCATGGCACCCCCCAAAGACTGGGGGGTCTGCTGGCTCAGGTGAGCGGGGCTCCGGCAAGAGGAAACCGCAGAGCAGCTTCCCTCTGCCAGGTGGAGCAGAGCCCGTGTGAGGAGGGAGCCAAAGGCAGCAGGGAGTCTGCAACGAGGAAAGTGGCTCTAACATGAGTTTGCAAAGTGTTCAGGGGTCAGGACCTGGCAAATCACAAGCCTGGCTTTAAAAAGGAGATGAAAGCAAACCATACACTCTGCATGCTCCTTAGATGCCATCTGCAAGGAGCGTGCTACACAGAAGTCTTTACAGGCGAGGATGAGGAGGAAGAATGCAGCCTTTCTTCATTAATCCCCTGACTCCAGCAGCTGGGTCTTGAAGGAAACAGCAAATTCTGCAAAATGTGTGCTGAGAGTTGCCCAGACCATGGTGTCCTTCAAAGCCTGGTCTCTTGCTGCAGTGCTGGCCATTGCCTGGCCCATCCAGACTAGGGTCTCTGGGCATGGCCATGGCTGTTGGGTCCCACATGGGTCAGTGGTTTGATGTTGGAGCTTCCTCTTGTGCTTGAACTGGTGTGAAGGTGCTGGATGGGATTTCCACCCTACGAAAGGCATCGGGCACCGGAGGGCCTCCCCACCAGAAGCTTGCAGCATGACACTTACATGCGGGCATGAGGGTGGGATGGCTTCCACCATAGTGGGGCTTGGAGTCATTTTCCAGTGCTGGACCTCAGAAATCCCCTTCTCCCAGTGCAGTCAGACACCATCTCCACTGGAGACCATCTCCACAGCCGGACGGGGGCACGGGGCCCTCTTGCCATCAAACTCCATCTAGTGGAACGTCTGGGCCTCGGCATGGATGGACCATCTCCACCCCAGCCACTCCACAGCCTGGACACTTGGAGCAACCAGCTGGCCCCATCTCCTTGGCCACAGGAACCAAAACACCAGCCGATTACTCCCTGCTCCTCTAGTCCATCCCCAGGCTGTCTTGCCGTGCGCCGGGCAGTTTTGGAAGAGCGTTTTGTAGCAGCGATCTGTTTATGAACAAGGTAAACAGCCGATGCAGCGAGGGTATTTGCAGTGAAGGCTTTGCTTCATCATCCAGTGGGGAGAGCCAACGAAAAAAGCAAGTTGGGATTTGGCTGTGTCGATGGGTCAGTCCAGCTGGCAAGTTGTGTGCATTTGTCCCTTCCAGGGGTTACAGATGTGTGCTGGACACTGTGGGAATGGGATTTTATAACAGTAATTAGTTTATTCCTGAGGTAAGCAGTATAAATAGGAGAAAAATTTGTTTCCTGTTCCAATGCAAATAACCAACTGGCAGCCAGTTGGATAAGGGCCATCGAATATCAAAAGCCGAACAGGGGACTGTGTCAGCTCTATATCCCCCTCTGGCTTATTTGCATGCTGGTTGGTAGAGGAATGTTTCTCTTTAGGTTACTAAATTTACTAGCTTACTGTATTTTTTTAGCTTGGGGCTGGTTATTTGAGTGGCCACTGGCCAACTGGCTGCCTACTGTTTATTTGAATGGCTGGTGGCCAGCATTTGTCACTGGTCCTCTGAGCGCCCCAAAGCCAATCGATGTTATTGACCCAGGAGAACGGGCTTCTTCTCAGCTGGGCTGACCCTGTGTCCAAGCTCTGCATCGCGTCCCCACCGGCTTCCCCTCCACCAGCCGAGAGCCTCTTGCTGCTTTTGCTCTTGGAACAGCTGTGTGTTTTCTTTCTGCCTTTCTTGCTGGCTTGTAGTTTTCCCTACAGTGGCATAAGCCACAGAGAGAAAGAGCTCCTGCTCCACAGAGTGGCTGTTCCCTGCTGGTGATGCTTTCTAATAATGCTTTGGCCTGTCTCTGCACTAGGGGCGTGAGATCCTCCTCCTGCTCCAATAAATGTTGGATCTGTGTTTTCCACAGGCTTCCTTCACGTCCAGTCCCAGACTTGTACGGGATCCCCACCCTCTGCACACCATGGTTTGAGCAGAGCAGGACCCTGCTTGGCTTTGGGTGCTGTCTCTCTCACTATGATATCCAGCCAGGACAAAGCTTCACTCCTCTTGTGGAGGAGAATCAGTTGGTTGTTGTCCCATTGACATCCAACCAAACCAGAGGTCCCTTGCCAGGCTGTTGGATTAGTAGAACAGTGATCCACTCCCTCCTCACCAATACCTGCAGCAAAGAAAGATTTTTTTCTCCCTCCTATGCTAGACTGACATAGATATTTTTCTGGGACTTCTTAACCATCTTGGATTTTTATCTTCCCACTTTCCCATGAGAAGATGCAGCAAGATTTTGGGGACACTTGGTAATACTTTTTCTCAGGCCTCTGGCATCTCCCTCCTTTTCCCCCTCCACTGTGCTGCCTCATCTGCTGTTCTACTTCTTTGACAGCTTCTTTTTTCAGCTTTGCAAGGAAAAGCAACTTTTTGCAGTGAGGCAAAATATCAGCTCACCTTCATCCTTCTTCCTCCACAGTCACAGTTCGGTGTGCTTGAGGTCTCACTCTTCTCCATCCCTATATCTCCCTGCTAACTGTGTCCAGCTGGAACTCATTTGATGGCAGCAACTGGAGGAACCTCCTTGGCTTTTCATCTCATTCACGTGGGACCACAACATAGGACCAGTCCCCTGCTTCATGCAGATCCTTGGCCCAAGAGGGCAGCACTATAGGTCATGTTTTTCCTGTACCTAGTGACAAAGACATTTCGTGGGAGCTTTCCCCCAGCCGAGGCCAGGTCCATACATTCCTCCTGTTTGCCTGGAGAAACTCCACTCACATGTAGGTTATTCAGTGTTTCCCACAATGAAAGGCTCAATGTTGAGTACTTCACAACTCTGCCATCTCTTGTAACTGAGGCTGGAGTTGTCCCCCACAGTGGTGTTTGGGGTTCATTTTCCTAAAGAAAGTGGGAAATTTGGTAAAAATGGCCTGTCGAAGTAAGGCAAGGAGGAACACACTGCATGCTTGGTGCCTCTGGGTGTGGAAAGTTTCATGGAGGAACAGTCTGGTGTTGGGAGGCTCTTCTTCATCACCCTCTTGAATGTTTCCCATGCCTGGCTAAGGGCCATCTTTTCCATCTGTCTTGCCTTGGAGATGGATACAGTGTGCGAGACGTGACCTCAGCCCTTAGTCTGGACAGCACTTCCTCAGGGACCTGGCAGGGGACAGGGTCACTGTGGTTCAATGCTATGGAGTGGTTCTCCATAGCCCAGAGGGACTGAGGTTGGTGCAGGACACTGCACAGACACCAACAGACCTTATTTACCAGGCTGAGCTCCCTGGGATCTTAAGAGGGATCAACACCAATCCCTTTGACTTTCATGGGGACCTTCATAAAATGTTCTTCATGCACCTGTGGAAGAGCCGTGTGTTCCTAAATGTAGCCTCCCTTTTCCTGCCTTGCACATGTGCTGCGAGAGGCAGATGTTCCGCTGATGGCACTGAAGATGCACGGGATGGTCCCTGTGTTCCCAGGGTCCCCACAGACACAGCAGGGAATTGCTCCAGTGACAGTAGCTGCCAAACCCCAGACGCACAAGGGTGTTTGGGTGTGTTGTGACATCTAAGCCCCCTTGTGCGGCTGAGACCACGTCTCCAGCTGCTCTGGAGTGAAATGAAGAGATGCCTTCATGCTAAAATACCTCAGGAGAGGCTGTTTGAGTCACTCTTAGAGGAGCCTTTCCTTGCAGCAATGGTAAATCCCAGACCTTGCAGGGTTGCAGTGTGAAGAAGGAGGAACCGTGGGCTCAAGCCCATTCGTGGCTGTGGTCAGTGAGGCTGCAGACCCCTGTCTGAGTAGCCCAGAGCAGAACACTTCATTATTTTCCTTGCTTTCTTGTTTTTGTGCACACTTCTGGTGCTGGCTGGCACCACATGGACTCCTGCTCCAGCAGGTGAGTCGGCAGGGCTCCGGCTGCCAAGGAGGGGACGAGGGCAGGGCCCCTGTGCCCGTCCCTTCCCCGCCGTCACCCTGCAACTCCCATGACAGATGAGTCCCCTGTCCTCCCACCCCTCTCCTAGGACATGGGCTGGCATCTCTCCCTTTCTCTGAGCTCAGCCTGGCTGGGTGCTGCTGGACAGTCCTCCAGGGACTGGGAGGAAATTTTGTACCAACCCATCTGGGATGGGAAGCAGAAACCCAGCTATGAGGTGCCTGCAGGGTCTGAGAGCATCTCTGCTGTTGTGGGCTGAGCTACAGGTCCCTGGGGAGCCCCAGGCCCACCTTGAGCTTCCCAGGAGCCCAAGGCTCCATGCCAGGTCAGAGGGAGGATGGCTGGGGCATGCTCACACCTCATGGAGGACCTGCTCTGAGGAGCCAGGGAATAGTCCATGGTCCAACACAGGGCTATCTCTGGTGAGGATGGGCTTTGGAGTCCCTTGGCTCCAGCGACAGAGGTGGCCTGGGCTCGGTGTGGGCCAGCCGCTCCTCTTTGTGTCCAGCCACCGCCCCCGGTGTGAGCTCAATGAAACGCCTCCTTGCCATCCTGCCATTGAGGAGAGCCCCCCGCCGAGCTGCCTGGTGAATGAGGAGCTGCCACCACCAGCCCAGCGGCTGCAGGGGACGAGATTTCATCTCCTCACCCTTAATTCCTCCGGCCGCTCTGCCAAACCCAGCCTCCATCCCGCCTGCTGCTGGCTGACTCTGCGGCGCATTCACAGCCCGCCATACAAACCCGCTTGGGATTGTTTTGAATTTAAAATCCTATTAGTCTTAAATTAATTGCCTTTTCTTGCGGAGCAGCGGGTTGGAACTGGTGGGCCTGGCTTGTAATTATTAACTGGGGAAAGGCTTGCACGGAGAAAAGCTGCTTCTCTCCTGCTGGGCTGTGCTCTATAGGCGCAGCCCTTCTGTCCTGCTTTCTTCTTCGGCTTTTATTAACCAGCTCATCCCCTCTCGCTGATCACCCTTTTATCTGGGAAGGGATGGGGAAGCTTTGAACCTTGGAATTAAATTCTCCTCAGAGCCGTGACGAAGGGGCAAGTTTTGGTTCATTTCACTCTGGGGGAAAGTGGGAAAAGCCCTAATGGGAACCGAAATGTGATGAGGGGGATGTCAAGGGGTTAATGCAGGGGATAAGGACCGCAGCACCTGGGGAGATGATCCCTGTTCATGGGGCTGTGCTGAGCCTCTGTGCAATGCAGCCTGAGCTTCGAGCTTCGGTTCATTCCGGAGAACTTCCCCCAGCACTGGGATCCTCTCCTTTATTCTGACACAAGGGTCTTTGGATCAGGCACAAGCCAGGAGGAGCCTCAGGCTGTTCCTGCAAACAGCTCAGGCACAATGGCAAGTGACATTTTTGAGGGTTTTTTTTAGATTAAATTAAATTTTAGGAAACTTCTGACACCAAGACCTGGCATCAGTGCACCCGTGGGATTGACATAACGAGGGTTTGCAGGCCTGAGCCAGGGCCACATGAAGTCGTGGGTCTCCAGACCCACCGTGCTGTGATGGCCAGCCCCGGGGAAGGGGTCAGGATGACCTGGGCACCTCTGCCGTGGTCTCACCAGCATGAGGGACAGGGGCTGGTCCAAAAGCACCCATGGGTGCCAGGGACCGTGCTGGCTTCAGGAGGGTGTCGGGTACAGAACAGCCTGTGCCAGGGGAGGACACCTCCTGCGCAGGGTCACATTAACAAACTGCTTTGGTGTTTTTCCCTTTCGGGTGGAGCTGGGGCTGCCCGTGCCAGGTCCTGTCCCAGTGGCGCTGCCTGCGTGGGACCGGCTCCTGCCAGTCTCCCTCTGCCCAGGAAAGCTGGTGGTGGCCGGTGCTGCTCCTGCTGGGAATGTGGCTCTGGGAGCCATCCCAAATCACTCCTGCCCCCGGGCCAGGAGAACGCAGACTCTGTCAGGGTTTCACCATTTCCCCAAGGATACTGAGGGTATCTTAGGGAACTTCCTCATACTTTCACCCCTGTCGTGTCCTTGAACCAGCCCAAGTGACCAGCTGGAGCCGCGTCGGTCAGCAGGGAACACAGCAGCCCCAGTTGCCCTCCATCCCCACCCCCCACAGGCAGCGCGGTGGGGAGAGCGGTCCGGCGAGCAGCGGTCTGGGCTTCTCCAGGATTTTTTGGTTCCCGGCGACAAATCTCTCTTCAAGTCTGTGCATGACTGAAATTCATCTTGGCTTGTGGGAGCTCAGCGTGCCCAGCCAGGGAGGAAGGGAGGGGAGGCCGGGCAGCGGGCAGCAGCTCAGCTCGCCCAGCCCGCCGGCCGGATTAGGCAGAAACAGCTCTGGCGCTGATGGGCAGGGTGAAACAGGAACTCCGGCCTCACAGACAAAGTTATTTTGGTAGCTGTGCGCAAACCCCCCCATTGGAAAATGTGACACGCTTTTTATCCCCTTGAATTTGCTCACAAAACACTAATTAAGGCATGTAATGAAGACAGCAGCATCCATTAATAAAGAATCATTATGGGGATGGATTAGTGAGCTTATCGGAAACAGGTGGAAGTGAGCTGGGAGTCTGCTCCGGGCGGCATGTGTGAGCACAGGCTTTCCCAGCCCTCCAGGACAGCATGACGGGAGCTGGTGAGGGACTCACCCCACAGCCCCCCACCCTGGGATGGACGGGGCCAGGCACTCAGGGAGCTCCCCCTGCCCCAGGGTTGGGTCTGGGACCAAGATCCCCACCTCTCCCCAAAGGGCTGCACTGCCTGGGATGCTGCCTGTGGTGCTGGGTCCCTCCCCGTGGGAAGCCACCTTCGTCCAGCGCAGCAGATAGGAGCTGGTGGGGACACTGAGACCCATCCAGCCTCTCGGGAAGGAGGGAGGTAGGGAATGGCTGGAGCACGGGAAATATTCACTCCTTGGAAGAATAATAACTTCTCGGGCCAGGGCAGTGTGGTGTCTGTCGTGCCCTTGTTAGCCCCTGACACCTGCCTGGCTTCTGCCCTGCTATTAATACAGAGCTGACTCATGGTCTCTGCAGCCCCTCTGGGCAGGATTTAGGCTGCAAAAGATGCTCAGCCGGGTTATTTGAAGGTGCGTTGCATCTATTTCTGAGCAGCTTGGCTAAGGCCAGTGATGAGTAAAGGAAGCTGGGCTTTCCCTGGCTTTGTGACCTTTGTTGATGAGATACTCTGGTGTCACCCTGCGCTGCTGCCTGTGTGGCTGGGGGCTGCCAGCCTGCCCTCCTGTGAACTGGGGATGTGGCAGACCTGCTTCCAGCTGCAGACACCCGTGGGACACCCTCCCACCCCCTCTGCCACCAGCTCCCATCATGTTTGCACAGGGAACCCATCAGCCACCTCCGGTACTTTGCCAGCCGGGGACTCCCATGCTCTCTCTGGCTGTCTCCTCCTTTGAACTCTGCAGTCCCAGTCCACCCACATGACTCTCCCCTTACTCCCAGTTATCTGCCCAGGTTCACCCAAACCACCATCCCAGTATATGACAATCTTCTGCATTCTCTTTCTTTCCCAATTAACACCCATTTCCCACAGGGTTCAAACCCACCTGGGGTGGTCCTGGCTGTGCGGTCTGATCTGCCCCATGGATGGCTACGCCTGGGCTGGAGGTCAAGCAAGGCTTTGGGAAAAGGGTGAGGAGTCCTCATTGATGGGCTGCACGTGCTGCACTTTTCCTGTCTCCTCCATGGGCAGGCAGAAGTGACTCTGCTCTCACAAGCATCCTCCCTGTGCCACTGCTCACAGTATCCTTCAGCCTGGACTGGTGGAGCTTTTTAAGGATTGCCTGGGCCACCGGGGCACCTGGGGGGGGCTGGGGACATGGTCCCTTGTGGGTGTCTTGGGAGGGAAGCGAAGCAGCAGGTGGTTTTTCTCGCTCGGGGCATGATGCCCCGTGAAGAGTGGAGGAAGGTGTGAGCCAGCAGTTTGGCCTCATGGAAACGGAAACCGGAGAGGGGAGATTTATCCACGGGCATTATGTGTGGTCTCTACAGAAAGCTGGTAATGCAGGGAGGTCATGCGTTTAGCAGGAGGGATGTTTGGCTGATGGCTGAGGGAATATTTTGTGTATTCTCTTTTTTTAATATACCTGTTATCACGGCAGAGGAACTGGGCCTGGGCAGCCCTCCTGCAGCCCTGGTGCTGGGTCCCAGGAGAGCATCCCTTACTGCCATGCAGGCCACCCATTGCCCTGAGGTGGGGAATGTCCTGGCTTCATCTGGAGCACCTGGGACATAGCATTGGAATGGAGGGACAGTCCATACTGGCACGTAGAGGAACAGGACTATGCACCCTGTGGTGGGGTCAGAGCCTGCCTGGCTTTCCAGGGTGAGGGGATGCTTCCATGTTAGTGCTGAGTCCTCTGCTGTGGTGTCTGGACTGCAGCTGGATGGGGGACACCTGGGCAGGTAGTTGGCCCTCAAGGTCCTCAAGAAGAGCCAGGAACTTCAGGTATCTTTGTTTGTCACCTTTTGGTGTCAGGTTGGTCCCTAAAAGTCTAATCCTAACCCTCCAGCTCATCTGTGTTTTGCTAACATTGCCAGGTACTGGGGAAGGGTGGACTGTGACAGGTCTCACGTGTTGCTGTCAGGGTAATGCAATGTGTGGGCAGCCCAGAGCCCTCTGCACCATGGAAAGAGCTAAGGGGATCCATAGGCAAGGGGACGGCAACAACACCAGTGGGGTCTTTTGTGCCAGGTGCTCCTCTTTTTTCAGGAAGGGCTCTCCTCCAGCGAGCAATGCCCAGCATCCAGCCTACAAGGACCTGCTGAAGCCCCCCCAGGCCTTGGAGGGCTGGGGCAGGAGCACAAAGGGTGAAGATACTCTTTGGACTGCATTTACTTCCATGTCTCCAAAAGCAAAGCAAAATCTTCTTTTGTTTTGGTGGATGTTTACCCCTGCCGGGAAAGCCGTGGCTGGTTGGCAGAACGTTCCCGGGAACCGATTTCACGGCAGATCTCGTAGCAGTGGCTATCTCCCAGCTCGGCCTCTCCGGCTACGCATTCCCACCGGCCGTGCCGTGGCCGGGATGTTCAAAGGAGCCTCTACTCCCACTGCATTCCTGTGCCTGCCCTCATCTGCAAATCTGCTCCGGCAGAGCAGCACGGGGCTGGTCAGGAGGCGCTGGTAGGAAGGGAGGAAATGCCTGCAGTTTTCTTACTCCAGACCATCCACACATCTTCTCTCCAATGCTCTCTGTAAAGCTTGCCCTGGGTGAGAGTGGTTGTCTCCACGCCACCTGGCTGAAGGCATCCTCCCTTCTTCCTCTCTGTGGGAACTGAGTTTTGCAGTGGGAACTGACCCTGTTCACCAGTATGGCTATTTCCAAAGTATTTCCAAGACTTGGTTTCTTGGAGCTGGAGGGAGCTGCAGAGCCTGTTGCTGCAGCGCAGACCTTGGCCACCATCCCAGTTGCCTTGGGTGCCTGGACCCAGCAGTAAATCTCCAGGCACCTCGGCAGAGATGTCTGATGGAGATGCAGACTCTTGGTGGGGCTCCTGCCTGAGCTTCCAACTCCCAGTTTCTGAGCTCTGCCTTGCAAAATTTGCAGGGATGAAATTTCCTGGGCAGGGAAGAGGAAGACAAGGGGAGGGTCAGGAGAAGAGCAGCAGCCCCTGTGATTTACTGACTTGCTTTCTTCTCTCCTGGTGGATTTTCCTTTCTCCCTTTGGCTTGCTGTTTCTCTCCTCTCCTGTCTGCTTGTGGTTTGTGGTTTCCTCCCGGCGTAACCTGAGTAGATTATGTGTTTATCTGTGATTACGCGACACGTTTTGGCTGCCTCCTTGGTTTCTGAGGTTATTTGTGGAGCCTTAGTCCTGGCCAGCCCTGGGCTCATTGGGGTCCCCCCCAGCACAACATCCTGACAAGGCACAAACAAGTTTCAGTGCCTCGTGTCGCCCTGTCCCGAGCATCTGTGGGAAGGCAGAAGTGTCCTGTGGTTGCCCAGGCGGGTGGGGAAGAGCCCAGATTCCCCGTTGCATTGCAAGGCATCCCTCCTTGCACCGTGCAGAACCTCCTCCTCCAGCAGGCTCTGTCCTCTTCTGCTCAGTCTCCCTCCTCCGAAACCCCCTTCCTGCTCAGCCCCAAAATGGACCATTGTCCTCCTCCCACCCTTCAGCCCTTGATCTCCCTGCCAGAGGGGCTGGCCAGCCCACCCCGGCGGGCAGCTGCCTGATGGCTCCCAGCTGTGGGCTGCCCGGCTGTTGGTCCCAGCCACTGCCTCGCTGGAACCTGTGTCCTGCAGGCCCTGCTGGCTCCACTGACAGCCTGGACCCTGCCTTCACCTGCCCTGGACCCATGGAAGGAGCTGGGGACTCTTCGCTGCTGCTCCAGCCCCGAGGTGCTGACATCTGGGCAGGGAGCGGTGGGAGCACTCGGAGAGCAGTGGCTTCTCCTCTGGGCTTCTCTGCACCTTCTCTGCAGCCCAGCAGTTTTTTGGACTCCCTGCATGACCTCAGCTCCTCAGAGGTGATGCCAAACTGACACCTGTCAAGAAGTGCATCATCCAGGTCTCTGTCAACATGCACTGGCATCCCAGCAAGCCCCCTTCACGCTGGGCTGCACCCCCAGCAGCGTGGGCAGCAACATCATCCAGGTCTCTGTCAATGTGCACTGACAGCCCAGCAAGCCCCCTGCACACTGGGCTGCATCCCCAGCAGCATGGGCAGCAGGGCAAGGAGGGGGACTCTGCCCCTCTGCTCTGCTCTGGGGACACCCCACCTGGAGCACTGTGTCCAGCTCTGGAGTCCTCAGCACAGGAAGGACACAGAGCTGTTGGAGTGGGGCCAGAGGAGGCCCCGGAGATGCTGGGAGGGCTGGAGCCCCTCTGCTGGAAGGGGGGGCTGAGAGAGTTGGGGGGTTCAACCTGGAGAAGAGAAGGCTCGGGGGAGAACTTAGTGACCCTTCCAGTCCCTCAAGGGCCTCCCGGAGAGATGGGGAGGGACTCTGGATGAGGGAGGGGAGCCCTAGGAGGAGGGGGAAGGGTTTGACACTGAAAGAGGGGAGATTGAGATGAGATTCTTTGGTGTGAGGGTGGTGAGAGCCTGGCCCAGGTTGGCCAGAGAAGCTGTGGCTGCCCCATCCCTGGAGGGGTTCAAGGGCAGGTTGGAGGGGGCTTGGAGGGACCTGGTGTGGTGGGAGGTTGCCGGGGGGGAAGGAACTCGATGATCTTCAAGGTCCCTTCCAACCCAAACCATTCTATGATGCTGTGATCTGAAAGATCAGTCAGCAGGCTCCTGCCCTCCTTCTCCTGTTCTCCTGCTAAACATTTCCCCCTGTCTGAGCAGAAGTGGAAGGAAACAGGTTTGCTGGAAAAGGAGAAGAGGAGCCTGATGGGGATCTAACTGCCTGTGTCACAACCTAAAGGCAGCTGCAACAGGAGGAAAAAGCCAGCTCAGGTGCACAGAGAAAGGACAGTGGCAACAGAAACATGTTGCACTGAGAGAAATTCTGGTGGGACATAAGTAAAAATTTCTTCATCCTAGCAGTGGTCAAGCACTAGAACAGGATCCCTGAGAGGCTGGGGCTGGGGCTATAAAATCTCTCCATCCTTGGAAATTTTCAGCACTCAACTAGACAAGGCCCTGAGCAATCAGGCCTAAATTCAAATTCAGCCCTGTGTTGAGGAGGGGGTTGGATGAGAGACCTCCAGAGGGCCCATCTGACCTACATTTTTCTTCGTTTCTGTAATTCATCGTGTAAAATGATTTGCAAATTGCTTCTTCCCAGGTATCTTCACTTGTACACATGCTGCCTTGCAAATCACAAGATATGCAGCTAGATCGTAGCCTGCAGTTTTGCCCAGAACATCTGTAATTACTCAGTTCCAAGGTGTGCATTAAATGAAAGATAGCAGGAGAGGGAAAATGAGCTGGAGCTAAGGTATTAGACAGGAGTGCCCTATAGCTTAATTCAGTTCCTGAGTTTGTCATTTGTTCCCTGAAGGATCCTGGACAAGCTTCTAGGTAATAATACTTTTCATGCTATGCTGACTGTAAGTGCATTTCCAGCACCTAGCAAATTGAGACCTGGATATTTTTTTTGCACAGTGGGGATTGGGAAAAGTACTGAGGGAGCGTCAGGAGACACAAATCTTCCTGGTGTCTCTGATACAGAACAAAAGTTGTACCTGTGCAGTGCTCTGCTTCACGTGGGTGAGATTCCCCAGCAGCTGTGAGCACACACAGGGGGACAGGGAGCGGAACCATGCCTCTTCTTTATAAAAAATGGAGATGTATTATAGATGGTATAACCCTTCTGTGACAAACATAGCAATAAAGTGGCCTATTCCACTGCCTTTCAGCTTATACCATGGCAGCCCCACAGGGCAGACTGTTCAGGTCATGATTGGCTTTTCAGGTGCATCAGCCACACTTCCACCCTTGCAAATAGGGCTGCGTAGGGAAGAGTGTGGCCAGGAGGTGGAGGGAGGTCATTCTCCCCCTCTGCTCTGCACTGGGGAGGCCACAACTGGAATCCTGCCTCCAGTGCTGGGCTCCCCAGTTCCAGAGAGACAGGGAACTGCTGGAGAGAGTCCAGCGAAGGGCAACAGAGATGATGGAGGGATTGGAGCATCTCCCTGCTGAGGAAAGGCTGAGAGAGCTGGGGCTCTTGAGCCTGGAGAAGAGAAGGCTGAGGGGAGACCTTCTTCATGCTGACAAGTGTCTAAAGGGTGGGTTGAGGGAGGATGGAGCCGGACTCTTTCCAGTGGTTCCCAGTGACAGGACGAGGGGCAACGGGCACAAGCTGGACCATGGGAAGTTCCACTCCAATCTGAGGAAGAACTTGTTTGGGGTGAGGGTGGCAGAGCCCTGGCAGAGGCTGCCCAGGGAGGGTGTGGAGTCCCCTTCTCTGGAGATCTTCAAGCCCCGGCTGGATGCCGTCCTGAGTGATGTGCTCTGGGCAAGGGGAGTTGGACTGGATGATCCCTAGAGGTCCCTTCCAACTCTGACAATTCCTTGATTCCAAATTTCTACTGTTTATGCTCATTCTCCAGCCAAACCCACCACTGCACTAGCCAAGGGGCTGGGAGGAGGAGGGTGAGCTGCCACTGTTCTCTCCTGGGTGTGCATCTTGGCCTTGGAGGAAATATGGACACAACTCTTGGGAAGGATGAGAGTGAAGTACCTCGAAATCTGCCACATCTTCTCCATTTCCGGACTGGGTGGGAGGTTCTTCTCCATCCTTCAGTGCAAATGACCCACATGTCATTCCCCATTATAGCATCTGTATGATAAGACTTGCAGATGCTCCCAAATCCTATTAGAGCCACCCACCTTCTGGCACTGCCCCGTCCCTGGGCACACAGGGGTGAGGGCGCAGAACGTGGGACCACACAGCTGAGCCCAAACAGAGATGGAAGATTTTAATAACAAACAGCTCTCGGCTGGGAGAAAGAAAGGGGTGTTTTCCACCTGTGAAAGGGATGATTAATGACAAAGTTTTGTCTACCTGAGCCTCTTGGAGTGTCTCCCCCTGCCCCTGCCAAGCCCCTGCCCTCTCAGAGCTGACCTGGGACTGGAGGCAGACAGGTCTGTGGCCATTCCCAGGCAGCGGGATAACTTCTGTCCTTGACCAAATTAGATGGGGATGTGAGGAGAGCAAGGCTGCTCACTTGTGGGGGCTGAGCACCCTGCATTCATCCCAGGTTGGGGTGCCTTCATTATTAAATGCTGCCAGACCAAGGAACATGGAAAACAGAGAGGAGAAGGCAGTTCAAGGCTGGTTTGATACCACTTTCCCCTTGGTAAAACTGCAATTTAAATCCCCTGCGGGCAGCATGTTGGTCAGGGTAGGGGTGTTTGTGATTTAGAGGGTGTCTCCTCAGGCTTGTCTTTAAGTAGATGGCCTTGGAGCAGCCCAGATCTGCATGCAAACCCTTCCAGACAGCCTCCTTCACAGCCCACCTCCTCACCAGCTGTCTCTGTAGGGATCGCTAACACACCTATCTCAACGCCTCTGTAACATACTCTGAAATCACGAGCCAGCAGAAAGGCAGAAGTCTTGCGTGTTGTTGCAGTGTGTGGGTCTGGTTGTTGGAAATCCATCTCTATTTGCTCAGGTCAGTCCCTCCTTGGGGGGAAAGAGACGGGAGTTTATCCATCCCTCATGGCAGGCAGCATCCAGACATGTGGTTGGAGATGTGGCAGGCACTGATATGCCCCTGGCCTCCCTCCCTTGTGCTGTGCACATGTAGGCAAGAGAAATTCCTCCACAAAGTGCTTGGGGCCTAAATGAACCCATCCAGAGGGACTTAGCCTGCTGGAAACTGATTTCACTTAAAAATACAGCGTGTTAACAGAGGCCCTTTGCAGCATCTTATGTGAATGTATCGAAGTGGGAGGACGAGGAGCTGGGTGAGTAGGAAAGACCTGGCAGGGGTTGTTGCCTGTATCTCTACAGGGGTGAGGGAACCACCACAGGAGTGGACAAGAATGGAGGGGTTATGGGGACAGCAACAGAACCTCCCCAGCCCCCAAGAGGATCCCTTAGCCTCTGGAGCTGGAGAGGTTGCTGTCCAAGTGACCTGTAGTGATGTTTGACGCTGTAAACACAAGCCATCAGGTCCTTAGAGTTGTAGAGACCAGTGGGTGGTTACCTTGGGATTCCTATTTTCAAGCTCTGTCTTCTCGCAAAGTACAGAAATATGAGTGCTTTTTTTTTCATGCAAATTATGATTCCAGGCTGTCACAGGGCTCCAGAGGCTGGTACCTACAGTACTTCAGGTGTAAGAGACACAGGCTCCAGAGGCTGGGATTTTAAGAGTACCTACAGTACTTCAGGTGTAAGAGACACCCAGGATAAATTGCCCCATGTTAAGCCCAGCCCTGTGGTCGCTGTCAAACCCGTCCGGGGCTGTAAAAAGCAATCACACTGTATTGAAATCGTCTTAAGTTGTTCCCAGTGAAAGGTGCTGGGCTAATTCAATTAAAGGCCTAGCGCAGATGGATTTAGGAGCTGGGGTGGAGGATGAAAGAAAGCAGAGAAAGAGGGAGAGATCCCTGCGGAGGCGGGGAGCAGTGCTCCCTGGGCTCTAAGTCCATCACCTAATTGCCCTCTGCTTTGAATCAAAGGGACAAAGGCTGCCCCTTGCCTCCTGCCCCCAGCACGGCCTTTTGCAGGGGAGAGATTCGGGGGTGCCCCCTCTGTGCGTGCGGGGAGAGAGCTGCTTAACTCCCCTTTGGTCTGAAAGTATTTCCCCTAATCCTGACCTTTCCCGGCGCTGCTCAGACGCCGCTGCCGAGAGCAGGGCGTTAGTGCTGGCCCTAATCCCACCCCGCCGCTCGCCCCTCTGCGGGGGCACTCGTCCCTTTTCAGCCTCTGTGCTGGGGATTGAAAGGCTTGCAAAAGCCTTTGGAGTTCAGTTCAAGAGCCACATTCCTCAGGACACAGCCCGCTCCCTGGGAGCTGGATTGCAGCAGTGAGGATGGAGCTCTCCTAGAAACCCCCTCGGATGCCCCCTCTCTGTCCATCCTCCCCCGGCTGAGGGTCTGGAGAGGCACCAGGATTTGGGCTTGCTGGCAGCGGAGCTGGATCCCCTCTTTTCTGCTCAGATGAGCTGTTTCCAGCTCCTTCTGTGGGGCTTTGTCCCAGGAGCAGCAGACAGAACCCTCACAGGATGGTGGGATCTGGCTAAGGATGCTCTGCTGTCAGATCTGTAAGTCTCATGCTGCTGAGGCTGCTATTGCCAGACACAGCTTCTCCCACACAGAAGTGGTTTCTCCCCTGCAAATCCTGCCAAGGAACATGCTTTGCTGAGGAGCAGAAAACACAGATCGAACTGATTTTGTGTTGTTTTCTGTTATTTTTCACCTGGTTGATTGCTGTCTATTAATGTGCGAAGCCCTGGGCAGCATTTGCTGCGAGGGGACAGGCTGATTACCTTGATGTGGTGTCAGGCAGTTACTAAGGCTGACCCATGGGTACCCAGAGGTGTCCCCAGGGGTGGGGGGACACCCATTGTATGCAATGGATGCAAAGACTGGAGAAATGCAGCATCAGGGCTGCGGGAAATGGGGTAAAAAGGCCATTTGTTCCGTGGCAGCTCTTTCTACCCTTCGTGTCTCAGGTTGGAAAGGGGAAAGACAAGTTCATGGGCAAGCAGAGACCCTACAAGGGAGGTAACTACCAGACTATGAGCTGGGCAGGGAATGAAATAAGGGGACCTGCAAGTGAAGTAGTTCTGGGGCTCTCATGGAAGTGACTGATGGCAGAAAGGACACACAGCACTGTTCCAGATGGGGATGGGTGGTGGTCCTGTACCTTACTGTACCACACTGGTGGGGAGCAGGAACGAGGTCACCCCGTGAACCGCGGCTGCTCAGCTCCATCCTCCTGCCCTGGGGCTGTTGTTCTGATCTGGTCCAAGGTTGGACACAGGTGCTGCATGAAGCATTTTTCATGCGGATGCAGCAGTGAGGTTCAACCAGCAGAACTGCATCTGCTGCTCTCCCATGGGCATGGCTGGTGACAGGGCACATCTCTGCCCAGCTCTGCTGCCATGACAGGGGTGGCCGTGGAACAGGGAGGTACCTGGGGGGTTGAAAGCTGCCTGGAGAGCCCGTGGACATGTGCCAGCCTGTGTGGCCCCAAGCCCCACAGTGGTGCCTGCAGGCCTTAAGCCACACGCTCTTTGCAGAAAGCCAACAGGGGTGGTGATGGGGGAGAAAACACCATGCTCTGCACTGCAGTGCCAGGCTGCAGCATCTTCTGCAAGGTGTGTGGAGAGAACTTCACTGGTTGGGCTCACATGATCTGAGCCGTTTGCTCACGGCAGATTGCTTTGAGCAAGGGATGATACCCCACCATCAGCCCAGCTTTGGGGACCTCATGACATCCAAAAAGAGGCATCAGACCTACTAGGAGAGGAGCAGGCTGCAACGTGAGGATTCCTCCTCCTCTGAGACACTCCTCCAGGGACAGGGACATTTCAGGAGTGCTGCAAGCTCTCAATGATGCTGGGGAGCTGAGTCAACCCTAAATGAATCTGCCAGGGCAGTGTCAGGTTGTGGTCGGAGCTAAGTTAGGGAGTCACACTCGGCACGTCCGGTGGCCAAGGGGCTCTTTGTCTCTTCTCGTCTGGGCCGTTGAAGGCTGCGGAGATCAGGTTTCCGAGGTGCTCTGGGCTGTTCAATGAGGGTGACCCATGTGTGAAGCTGGAGGGTAGTTTTCCTGCTGCCAGCCGTGCTTCACCCAAAGACATTAGATCGGGCTCTGAAGAGATGGGGGCATTTTGGACTTGGGCCATACCAGCACATTCAGCTGCAGATGGTTACAGGAACAGATAACTGGTCCTGCAGAAATTCCAGGAAGTCTGATCACCCTGGAACATAGATCCTATTCACATCATCTGTAACCTGAGAGCAGCTCTTCGGAGCTGGGATTAGCAAAAGTATTTGGCTTCACCTGCCCTACTCCCAGGGAGCTGGTGGGCCAGTGTTAAACCCCTGCCGGCGGGGAAGAAGAGGAAGGACTTTCTGCAGGCTAATGCTGGTCCTGGCATGGGGGAAACTCGCTTCTCCTCTGGGACTAGCCATGGAGCTGTGTGAGCAAGGGTTTTACCTGGATAACTCCCTGCCTGGATCAGTGAGACATACAAGATCTATATATGAGGGGTCACATATACACCTTGCACACCCAGACTTGTCCGCAGGGTCAGGGATGTGCCTGGCCTTAACGCCCCGAAATATTGCAGCCAGCAGAGATGTGAAAAGCAGGGGGTTCCACGGAGGGATGGGGTAAGCAGGGTGTGTGAACACAAAGCACCCGCTGTCTCTGGGAGTCATGAGCAGGGAAATGCTGAAATCTGCACCTGGAAAATACCCTTTTTCTTTGCTGAGGTTTATCCTGCTCCCTGAGACAAAACAGGGACTCAGCCCCTGCACTGGAGGATGGCACCTGGTCCCAGAGCAGATCGAGGAGAAGCTGGGTCTCCCTCCCCAGGGAAGTGGGCATTAGGCATCCCAGAAGGGATGCACAATTCCTGCAGGTTGGGCAAGGAGATGTCCTATTGCCCACCACTGGAAGAGGTGAGCGCAGCTGTGTGGGAACCCCTGCTGTCTCTGGAGTCCACAGCATTGCCTCCCAGGAAAAAGAGCTGAGAAACTGCCTGGTGCCCAGGAGTCAGACTGGAAACTGCAAAACAAACTGATAAACTGGACAGAAACAGCCTTCAGGTCATACTGCACTCACCAGGGCTGCAGCCAAGTCAGAGGTTCTGCTGTCTAAATGTCTGTCCCAGAAGACTGGAAGCTGGTAAACATGACACCAATTTTTGAAAGAATGACCTAGGAAAGTAAAGGTCAGTGAATCTGGCTTCTGCACTGAGCAAATTATCAATATTATAGTAAAAGACCAAATAAATAGACATGTGCATGTTAGCCTGGAAGAAGGTTAAGATGACTTCTTGCTGCAGAGGTGGTGCCCCTCCGGTGCAGCTAGCAGAAGGAAGAGATGTGTGTGTGGATCAGGGAGACTCTCTTGAGAAAGTGTCCTGGATTTTCCAAAAGCTCCTGAAAAGCTCCATCACTTAATGCTCACTGGCTGAGCAAGAATGTCACTTCATGAGTTAGGAATGGGTGGAGAATCAGACTTCATGAAGGGGAGATGTTAACAGGTTTAAATCTAGCTAAAGGAAGTATTTTTTCTGCAGTGTCCAACTAAACGGTGGCACTCACTGCTGTGCAGCGTTTGTGAAGGCCAAGTGCATTAAAGGCTCTGAAAAGCAGGCAGAGAAAGCCACGGGGGACAGATTCATCCAACATCCACTGTCTCGGTGCAGCTAGCAGAAGGAAGAGGTGTGTGTAAATCAGGGAGACTTGAGAAAGTGTCCTGGATTCTTCAAAAGCTCCTGAAAAGCTCCATCACTTAATGCTCACTGGCTGAGCAAGAATGTCACTTCATGAGTTAGGAATGGGTGGAGAATCAGACTTCATGAAGGGGAGATGTTAACAGGTTTAAATCTAGCTAAAGGAAGTATTTTTTCTGCAGTGTGCAACTGAACGGTGGCACTCACTGCTGTGCAGCATTTGTGAAGGCCAAGGCTTCTTAAAGGCTTTAAAGGCTCTGAAAAGCAGGCAGAGAAAGCCGTGGGGGACAGATTCATCCAACATCCACTGTCTGTCCATGGCTGGGAGGTATCTGAAGCACAATTGGGACATAGATTTTAATTTCTGTGATCTGTGCTGGCCCGTATCATGTCTTACTGGCAGTGAAGGGGCAGGATGGGAGAAATGAGCTTGATTTTTCTTTGTACCCCCAGCCCAGCAGTTATATTATGATGTTCCCTGGGCTTCTCTTGGGACCTCTTTCTCAGAGACCCATTTTGCTCACACCTGAGCCCATGGCTGGATGCAGAGACATCCCCGTGCTGCTGGAGCGGTCCTGCAGGCTGATGGGGCTGGGGCAGGCTGTGGGTCAGGCCAGGGGATGCCAGATGGGGAGATGATGGGGGTGGGCTGGCATGGTTCTCACAGAGCCTCTGGTAGTGACGATGCAGTGGCTCAGCCACCCCAGAGCTGGGGATCCTGTGGGGCGAGGAAGGATGCCCTGGAGGATGGATGTCCCTGGAGCACTGGCAGTGCTGCTGCCCTGACTGCTTCTTCCCTAGTGAACCCTGATGGACAGCACTGGCCCTCGCGAAACCTGAGGCCACGCTGGGCTGATAACAGTATCGGGGAGATGGCTGCAGGTTCAGAATACCAGCCCCGGCCCCTGCCATACCAGGAGGGCTTCCAGACACCCAAAACCAGCCATCAGAAACATGCTCTGCTGAAAAGCAGGCGCTGGAGAAGACACGCAAACAGGCCAGGTCAGGGGGGCCACGTATTTGGGGTGGGATGAGGCTCTGGATCAGTTGCCAGACAAAGGTGGGCAGGTTTGAGGGCTTCACTTTGCTCTGTCAGACAAACTTGTAGAGCAGTTGGCCTGGGGGCAGCAGCTGTGTTAATCCTGGCCCTGCTCTTTATCTAAGGCTCTGTCCGAAAAAAATGAGTGTGTCTTGCACATCCTCCTGAGCTTTTTGTTCCCCTGAGCTGTTCAAGGCAGAGAGGGTTGCATGGAGAGACAGGTCTGATCTTCTGATCTCCTCTTCTGCCAGAACCTTGCTGAAGAAGCAAGCTCAGATCCATGGCCAAACACAGGACAGGGCTTTGGAAGCGAGATGGCCAAACTTGAGTCCAGAGAAACAGTGAACAGCCAAGTCCCCAAGTCATTTGTTCCCATATTTTATTGTTTCCCTTGCTGCAAAGTGTGTGTTGCATTTCACCATCTGGTGTCTGCAGAACAGAAACCTGTCTGCTCTCAAAAACCTCCTGGCAGAAGTGCAGGTCGAGCTGCACCTCCAGCATCTCTCCAAAAACCCAGAGCTGCTGCTGCCTTTTGCTTGGAGGCAGCTTTTCTAAGACATTGAATGGTTCCTGTGCCCCTCTCCTGCTTTTCCTCCACGTTGTTGACAACTGCTTTGAAGTGGGGACGACAGAGCTGTGACCATATCCTAGCGATCAGCTACAGGCTGCTTCCCCTCTATTCACTGCCCCTTTGCTAAAGCCCATAAGACTGTTTGCCAGCTAAGCCCCCTTTTGTCCTGAGAGCTTATGCTCAGCTCGTGTTGCTTCCACAATTGCCCAGGGCCCTTTCAGCGCTGCTGTTTTCCGAGGGAAAAGACCCTGTTTGTAAGCCTGACCCCCAGTCGTCCTTCCTAGAGTTGTTTGGCCACGTTCAACGGGCAGCCCTTGTCAGCCCAGGGTTCCATCGAGTGGAGAGCAGTGGGGAACGTACCTGGTGGCGTCACGGCTTATAGCTCCACCAGGTCTCATCCTTTGCCTTTAGGTACTGCACAAGGCTCTTCCTATAGCACACCCTTAGCATCTGGTCTGGCAAGTTCAGGAGGGATGAATTCAGGTTTGAATGACCAGGTTGGTAACACTGGGCAACAAATGGTACAATAAATGGGATGTGTTACAGCCCTGCAGAAGAGCTGCTGTTGCTGTGTACGATGTCGATTGTTTAGTCTCAGAAAGGATGGAGGAGAACTAGAAAAGGCCCAGAGCAAGGTCAGAGATGTGGACTAGCAGCATGAGACCACGCTAGTCCAAGTCTGGGCCAGTGTGGGGAGCCTGGCACCTTGGAGAACTGAATTTTTTGTTACTTCAGACCCCTATGTCTCCCTATCACCCCAAATTGGTCACTAGGATGGGGTTACCCACAAGCACTCTGCTCATCCTGAGCCCCCTGTCCATTTCACATGAGTAATTTGCACAAATAGTTAATTATGTTAGCTGGTCCCAGACATGGAGACCCAGACCTGGGATGTACCATGTACACCTTGTAAGCAGGCTGATACTGAGCTGAGGACTGAATTTGTGGCTCCCTGAGCTCTGGGTCTCAGAGCTGCTGTCTGTCCATCTGCACTTGGGGCAGCCTCTTCTGCTTCCAGGCAGACTGTTCCCCATGGGAGCTGCCCATGCCAAACAGAAAGCAATGGCTTTATATATCACCTGCTCCACTTTATACATCACCTGCTCCACTGATATGTGGGAGACACCAGTTTGCTGGTCTTGATGTTCTCAGCTTTGACTCCAACTCAACCAGACCAAAGAGAAGACAAATCTCTGTGACCACTGGAAAGGAAACTCCTTGGTTTTAGGAGGACACGTTACATCAAAGCAAGGGAGGGACAGCTAGGGGAAAGCTGACATACCTCTGTCCCACGGGGTTATCAATTTGTATTGACCCTAAACAGAAGATAGGCTGTCAGCACCAAGCCTTGGCTAATTTTTCCAGTTCCACAGTACAGCACCATCTCACTTCGGAATAACCTCCAGGAATGATCAGATGGCCATAGTCATCATGGCTGGGGTGCTGCCAAGCTGGAAGAGGACTGAAAGTCAAAGACCTGGGTCTCATCAGCTGGGGAGTGTCATTGTTTGATGAGGGTTTTACCCTGCCACCAGAGCCTTCCCTGACTCTTTAGAGCTGGGCAAGGAGCTGCCATCCTCTCCATGCAGCCAGCCTCAGGCTGCCCGTGTTTGGCTGATAATGAATTTTGAGCTGCTTCATGGAGGCTTGGAGCAGAGGTGGGCAGTCAGATGGCCATAGTCATCGTGGCTGGGGTGCTGCCAAGCTGGAAGAGGTCTGAAAGTCAAAGACCTGGGTCTCATCAGTTGGGGAGTGTCATTGTTTGATGAGGGTTTTACCCTGCCACCAGAGCCTTCCCTGACTCTTTAGAGCTGGGCAAGGAGCTGCCATCCTCTCCATGCAGCCAGCCTCAGGCTGCCCGTGTTTGGCTGATAATGAATTTTGAGCTGCTTCATGGAGGCTTGGAGCAGAGGTGGGCAAGAAAGACCTGGGAGCCAGGGGGATGGGTGACTGCAAGTCTGGATCTTGTAGTGTGGAGAGACAAGTTTCAGGCCTGTGCAGAGGTCTCCAGCCTGACAGCACCAGCTGGTGACTGGGGCAGCCCATTTGCTTTAAGGTCTTGAAAGCTTCAGGAGGAATTTACAGAAGCAGCCTGGCAAAAGGCCAGCCGGGGTCTTGCACCTTGTTTTGGATAGTTTCTAACCTGTCTGTACTTAAAGGGATTCAATGCTACTGGGGCAAGTAGCTGTTCACTAGGGGACGAGGACCAGGTGTGGTTACTGTACCAGTTTTGGTTCCTGTCCATGACAGCCTTTTGTGCTCTTCATTTGGGTGCTAGTAAAGAAAGACCTGGGAGCCAGGGGATGGGTGACTGCAAGGCTGGATGTTGTAGTGTGGAGAGACAAGGTTCAGGCCTGTGCAGAGGTCTCCAGCCTGACAGCACGAGCCAGTGACTGGGGCAGCCCATTTGCTTTAAGGTCTTGAAAGCTTCAGGAGGAATTTACAGAAGCAGTCTGGCAAAAGGCCAGCCGGGGTCTTGCACCTTGTTTTGGATAGTTTCTAACCTGTCTGTACTTAAAGGGATTCAATGCTACTGGGGCAAGTAGCTGTTCACTAGGGGACGAGGACCAGGTGTGGTTACTGTACCAGTTTTGGTTCCTGTCCATGACAGCCTTTTGTGCTCTTCATTTGGGTGCTAGTAGCTGAAGGGCTGAGTTAATGATCCCTTCAACCTTGGGACCAAAGGAAGTCCTCAGGCTTCCCAATTCTCTTTGCAGGTGCTAGAAATCACCTTCTTTTCCTTCCTTTGTGATCCCTTCATGGCCATGGGTTCAGTGCTTGTACCCCTGTGCCTTCCTGGTACAAAGAGGTTGCAGAGCATCCAAAGCTAAGCATAATCCTCAACACAGCTGGGACAAATGCTGGTCCTGGGTCCCAAAATACTTTTGAGTGGGAATGAATGAAGTCTCCTTGCAAATGCTGGGCAGATACCGCCCAAACAAATGACCACAAATATTCAATTACAGTTTGAAATGCATTTGCGCCAACATGCTCTCTGGAGAATGAGCTCTCCTAGGCAAACACTCAGAAAACCCACATCGTAAGCTTGATTGCTCCCTGAAAACAAATTTCTGAATTGTAACCACTAACGGTTGGAACTGGGGATCTGGCATCTGAGACACTATCTTCAAAAGGCAATCAGAGGTCCCTGTTTAGAAGG
>NW_015090881.1:384444-557767 GCF_001431845.1 Calidris pugnax
CAAAAGCTCCTGAAAAGCTCCATCACTTAATGCTCACTGGCTGAGCAAGAATGTCACTTCATGAGTTAGGAATGGGTGGAGAATCAGACTTCATGAAGGGGAGATGTTAACAGGTTTAAATCTAGCTAAAGGAAGTATTTTTTCTGCAGTGTCCAACTAAACGGTGGCACTCACTGCTGTGCAGCGTTTGTGAAGGCCAAGTGCATTAAAGGCTCTGAAAAGCAGGCAGAGAAAGCCACGGGGGACAGATTCATCCAACATCCACTGTCTATCCGTGGCTGGGAGGTATCTGAAGCACAGTTGGGACACAGATTTTAATTTCTGTGATCTGTGCTGGCCCGTATCATGTCTTACTGGCAGTGAAGGGGCAGGATGGGAGAAGTGAGCTTGATTTTTCTTTGTACCCCCAGCCCAGCAGTTATATTATGATGTTCCCTGGGCTTCTCTTGGGACCTCTTTCTCAGAGACCCATTTTGCTCACACCTGAGCCCGTGGCTGGATGCAGAGACATTCCCGTGCTGCTGGAGCGGTCCTGCAGGCTGATGGGGCTGGGGCAGGCCGTGGGTCAGGCCGGGGGATGCCAGATGGGGAGATGATGGGGGTGGGTGGGCTGGCATGGTTCTCACAGAGCCTCTGGTAGTGACGATGCAGTGGCTCAGCCACCCCAGAGCTGGGGATCCTGTGGGGCGAGGAAGGATGCCCTGGAGGATGGATGTCCCTGGAGCACTGGCAGTGCTGCTGCCCTGACTGCTTCTTCCCTAGTGAACCCTGATGGACAGCACTGGCCCTCGCGAAACCTGAGGCCACGCTGGGCTGATAACAGTATCGGGGAGATGGCTGCAGGTTCAGAATACCAGCCCCAGCCCCTGCCATACCAGGAGGGCTTCCAGACACCCAAAACCAGCCATCAGAAACATGCTCTGCTGAAAAGCAGGCGCTGGAGAAGACACGCAAACAGGCCAGGTCAGGGGGGCCACGTATTTGGGGTGGGATGAGGCTCTGGATCAGTTGCCAGACAAAGGTGGGCAGGTTTGAGGGCTTCACTTTGCTCTGTCAGACAAACTTGTAGAGCAGTTGGCCTGGGGGCAGCAGCTGTGTTAATCCTGGCCCTGCTCTTTATCTAAGGCTCTGTCCGAAAAAAATGAGTGTGTCTTGCACATCCTCCTGAGCTTTTTGTTCCCCTGAGCTGTTCAAGGCAGAGAGGGTTGCATGGAGAGACAGGTCTGATCTTCTGATCTCCTCTTCTGCCAGAACCTTGCTGAAGAAGCAAGCTCAGATCCATGGCCAAACACAGGACAGGGCTTTGGAAGCGAGATGGCCAAACTTGAGTCCAGAGAAACAGTGAACAGCCAAGTCCCCAAGTCATTTGTTCCCATATTTTATTGTTTCCCTTGCTGCAAAGTGTGTGTTGCATTTCACCATCTGGTGTCTGCAGAACAGAAACCTGTCTGCTCTCAAAAACCTCCTGGCAGAAGTGCAGGTCGAGCTGCACCTCCAGCATCTCTCCAAAAACCCAGAGCTGCTGCTGCCTTTTGCTTGGAGGCAGCTTTTCTAAGACATTGAATGGTTCCTGTGCCCCTCTCCTGCTTTTCCTCCACGTTGTTGACAACTGCTTTGAAGTGGGGACGACAGAGCTGTGACCATATCCTAGCGATCAGCTACAGGCTGCTTCCCCTCTATTCACTGCCCCTTTGCTAAAGCCCATAAGACTGTTTGCCAGCTAAGCCCCCTTTTGTCCTGAGAGCTTATGCTCAGCTCGTGTTGCTTCCACAATTGCCCAGGGCCCTTTCAGCGCTGCTGTTTTCCGAGGGAAAAGACCCTGTTTGTAAGCCTGACCCCCAGTCGTCCTTCCTAGAGTTGTTTGGCCACGTTCAACGGGCAGCCCTTGTCAGCCCAGGGTTCCATCGAGTGGAGAGCAGTGGGGAACGTACCTGGTGGCGTCACGGCTTATAGCTCCACCAGGTCTCATCCTTTGCCTTTAGGTACTGCACAAGGCTCTTCCTATAGCACACCCTTAGCATCTGGTCTGGCAAGTTCAGGAGGGATGAATTCAGGTTTGAATGACCAGGTTGGTAACACTGGGCAACAAATGGTACAATAAATGGGATGTGTTACAGCCCTGCAGAAGAGCTGCTGTTGCTGTGTACGATGTCGATTGTTTAGTCTCAGAAAGGATGGAGGAGAACTAGAAAAGGCCCAGAGCAAGGTCAGAGATGTGGACTAGCAGCATGAGACCACGCTAGTCCAAGTCTGGGCCAGTGTGGGGAGCCTGGCACCTTGGAGAACTGAATTTTTTGTTACTTCAGACCCCTATGTCTCCCTATCACCCCAAATTGGTCACTAGGATGGGGTTACCCACAAGCACTCTGCTCATCCTGAGCCCCCTGTCCATTTCACATGAGTAATTTGCACAAATAGTTAATTATGTTAGCTGGTCCCAGACATGGAGACCCAGACCTGGGATGTACCATGTACACCTTGTAAGCAGGCTGATACTGAGCTGAGGACTGAATTTGTGGCTCCCTGAGCTCTGGGTCTCAGAGCTGCTGTCTGTCCATCTGTACTTGGGGCAGCCTCTTCTGCTTCCAGGCAGACTGCTCCCCATCGGAGCTGCCCACGCCAAGCAGAATGCAATGGCTTTATATATCACCTGCTCCACTTTATACATCACCTGCTCCACTGATATGTGGGAGACACCAGTTTGTTGATCTTGATGTTCTCAGCTTTGACTCCAACTCAACCAGACCAAAGAGAAGACAAATCTCTGTGACCACTGGAAAGGAAACTCCTTGGTTTTAGGAGGACACGTTACATCAAAGCAAGGGAGGGACAGCTAGGGGAAAGCTGACATACCTCTGTCCCATGGGGTTATCAGTCTGTATTGACCCTAAACAGAAGATAGGCTGTCAGCACCAAGCCTTGGCAAATTTTTCCAGTTCCACAGTACAGCACCATCTCACTTCGGAATAACCTCCAGGAATGGTCAGATGGCCATAGTCATCGTGGCTGGGGTGCTGCCAAGCTGGAAGAGGTCTGAAAGTCAAAGACCTGGGTCTCATCAGTTGGGGAGTGTCATTGTTTGATGAGGGTTTTCCCCTGCCACCAGAGCCTTCCCTGACTCTTTAGAGCTGGGCAAGGAGCTGCCATCCTCTCCATGCAGCCAGCCTCAGGCTGCCCGTGTTTGGCTGATAATGAATTTTGAGCTGCTTCATGGAGGCTTGGAGCAGAGGTGGGCAAGAAAGACCTGGGAGCCAGGGGGATGGGTGACTGCAAGTCTGGATCTTGTAGTGTGGAGAGACAAGTTTCAGGCCTGTGCAGAGGTCTCCAGCCTGACAGCACCAGCTGGTGACTGGGGCAGCCCATTTGCTTTAAGGTCTTGAAAGCTTCAGGAGGAATTTACAGAAGCAGCCTGGCAAAAGGCCAGCCGGGGTCTTGCACCTTGTTTTGGATAGTTTCTAACCTGTCTGTACTTAAAGGGATTCAATGCTACTGGGGCAAGTAGCTGTTCACTAGGGGAAGAGGACCAGGTGTGGCTGCTGTACCAGTTTTGGTTCCTGTCCATGATAGCCTTTTGTGCTCTTCATTTGGGTGCTAGTAGCTGAAGGGCTGAGTTAATGATCCCTTCAACCTTGGGACCAAAGGAAGTCCTCAGGCTTCCCAATTCTCTTTGCAGGTGCTAGAAATCACCTTCTTTTCCTTCCTTTGTGATCCCTTCATGGCCATGGGTTCAGTGCTTGTACCCCTGTGCCTTCCTGGTACAAAGAGGTTGCAGAGCATCCAAAGCTAAGCATAATCCTCAACACAGCTGGGACAAATGCTGGTCCTGGGTCCCAAAATACTTTTGAGTGGGAATGAATGAAGTCTCCTTGCAAATGCTGGGCAGATACCGCCCAAACAAATGACCACAAATATTCAATTACAGTTTGAAATGCATTTGTGCCAACATGCCCTCTGGAGAATGAGCAGGCAAACACTCAGAAAACCCACATCATAAGCTTGATTGCTCCCTGAAAACAAATTTCCGCCAACATGCTCTCTGGAGAATGAGCTCTCCTAGGCAAACACTCAGAAAACCCACATCGTAAGCTTGATTGCTCCCTGAAAACAAATTTCTGAATTGTAACCACTAACGGTTGGAACTGGGGATCTGGCATCTGAGACACTATCTTCAAAAGGCAATCAGAGGTCCCTGTTTAGAAGGGGTAAGTGGGCCAAAGACCCTTCCTCATCCCAGACCTGGTCTTCAACCCTTTTTGCCTCATCCTCTTGTCCCACAGGATGGTGAGGATCACACCTGGGGTGAAGCCATCTTTTTGGAGTGTCTGTCCTTCTTTGGTGTGTTTCTGCTCTCGTACTGGCCCAAAGAGGAGGCTGTGCATTGTGATGTTCAGACAAGGAGCACCTGGCCAGACCCAGGCAAGATCCCATCCAAGTGGCTGCCTCTAGCCAGAGGCTGATCTCTGTTTAGGTGAACACTCTTCTTGCTTGTCAATCCCTCCACCCTGATGCTTTTCCATGCCCTGGCCTCATGGGACAGCCCTGTGCCCAGCACCTTCCCAGGGTGGTTGTCTAAGGGACCTGCTCCAGACATGGCGTGGTGGGGCATTTTCCCCAGTCAGGGAGACTCCGAGCCCAGCCTTGCCATTGCCTTGCAGAGCCAGGTCTGCTGGTGGGGGGAGCGTGACCTTGTGACTCCCCACAAATCCCAAATTAATTAATCCCGGGGACGCTGGGGCGGCATGAACAGCCCGTTTGATTTCTCTGCAGTTTTTTCCTGGGGCTCAAAGGGATTAGTGCAGGCGGGAACAGGGAAACATAACAAGGGGCTCAGCTTTCAGCTCCCGCTCCCAGCCAGCAGACTTCTGTTCTTACCAGGGGTATTAGCAGCAGTAATCCACAATGTCTCCAAGCACTATCTGTGTGCGGCATCCTCTTCCTCTCCCCCCCGCCCTCACATGTGCACTCCCGCACTCAGCTCACTCGTGTTCATGTCCTGCCCGATGAACTCACACCATCACGACCCTCTTGGACACATGCCCCTCCACGCACGTCCCACACCCCTGTATCTTAAGGCATATGCAATGTCCCACGTGGTGCCCACCCAAATTACTCTGGGGCCACGCACTTCTGGCATATCTATCACCATGACCAAACACACTTCATGTGCAAGCCATCAATGCGTGACCTCATGCACATATTCTTTACCACGTATGCCCCACTGGGCTTGGACATGTCCATATGCCTCCTCATGCATGCGTGTCTCACTCATGTGAACTCCCGTGTGTGCTCATGGCTTGCCCATCGCAGTCTCATCACCCTCCTCGCATGCTCTGCCCCAAAATCTCTGTGAGATCAGCCTGCTCGTGTTGTAGTCTTTGGGCTCAGGCCATTTCTTTTGCGCCATTCCTCTGTGACTCTTTTTGAGAGTGCTAGGCATGCTGAGAGGTGGTGCTCCAGAGCCAACATGTGAGGCTCAAACCGTTTCTTAGAAGGAGTTTCATCAGACCCTAAACAGGTACCAACTACAAGGCCCAATGAAGACCTCTGGGCTTGGTACCATCTCGGTGCAAAGAAGCCTGCAGTGGAAATGGATGAGCTGCCACCATCCGCTCCCTCTGACAAATCCTGTAGCACCATTGCTGTCTGGTACTCCTTTAGGGGTAACTGGGAGCAGAGGGCATCCCTTGTGGCCCAGTAGGCTTGGGCACCTCTGGGAACATTTGAGATCATTTGATTTCTAGGACACTTCTAGAAATCAAGTGACCTCAAATGTTCCCAGAGATGCTGTCCCCATGAGGATGAGCCACCAGCTCCAGCTGGATGGGACCACTGAGGTCCCAGCTAACAGGAAGGTGAAGATGGATGTATTAAGGGGCCCATGGGCACCATTCATTTCCCAGTACCCAGAGCCTGTTCATCCTGCCTGGAAGATGGGAAGACCCAGGGGGAGTCCTGAGCAGACTCATCCTTAGGATGAGCAGAAAATTGTGGAGTAGAACAAAAGTAATAGGATTTTGTTAAAATACCAAATCATAGGGATGTGAGAAGTGTTCCCTGACTGGGCAGGGAGAAATAAGTCCTCCAGAAGTCAGATGAGCTCATGCACCTGCTAATTCAGAATAGACCCATGCAAGATCTCACCTCTCTGCCTGAACACACAGCAAAGAGTTGCTGCAGATTATCAGGAGCCTCATAAATACGATCAAGTTCTCCACTAAGCAGAGCTTTGCTCAACATCTCTGGAAAAGCACCTGTTAAAACAGTTGGGAAGATCCATGAAGGTGAAAGAGTTTGTCATGAATCTTTTCCAAAAGCAAATGGACCAACTGAGTGTTGATGAGGGAGGGAGGGATGGCAAAGCCACAGACGGAGCACTTACAATGGCTGAACCAGATAGGTTCAGCAGCCCCAGAGGTCCAAGCAGAGAGTTGGAGAAGAGATGGCTGCTGCTTTGGTATGGTCTGACAAGGGGAGCATGCTGGGTGCCAGTTGGGTCACTGACACCTCCCAAAAGGAGGACACCAAACTGCAGCAGGACCCATTTTGCAGCAAGAGCTGTTTAAGAAATTCATGTCACACCACTGAGGGGAAAAGATTCCTGCTGGGGGATGATTTAACCCTGTAAGTAAAAAAAAAAAAAAAAAGGGGGGGGGGGATGGAAGGGAGAGTGGTGTTATAACAGGACCTTGTAACTTGAAATTGAAGCTCAGCAAAATCTGACTAGAAATGAGGAAGAGATGTTATCACCCAGGGGATTAACCACAGCAACAAACCGCTGAGGGTTTTGGGGACCCTCCAGCACAGAGGAAGCCAGGCTGTCCCTCACTTTAGCCCCTGGGTCCAGCCTGATGTCTTTTTTGCAAGAAATTCTCTGAACGTTAATGTCTCAGTGTCAGGAAAGTTGCTGTACTCTGAGACAGCCCGACTTGGCTTCATTGCTGCATCCTCACATCGTTTTTGGGATGGGCTCACTCCCCTCCTCCCTGAGGCATGGACAGCAGAGGTATTGGCTGATCTCTCGCCCTCCAAGGGAAGCTCACAGTGATGGGTCCTTTCCTTTCCTCACCTTCCCACCTGGTTGCTCCACTCCTGCACCTTGTGGCAGCCCCAGGAGTATGAAACCTGCAGAGCAAGACCCAGTGTGAGGCTGGTGCCTGCTAAAGGGCATCAGTAAATCCTCCACCACCGCTCTAGACATAGGCACATGGGAAGGGATAAGCATTCCCCACTGAGAGAAGGTCAGTCTCCAGATCCTGGTCAACAGTGCTGGGAGAGAGGAGGAGAGCACCACGCAGCAGATGGTGGTGCTAAGCAGAGTCAGAAACTCCTGGAGCAGGGGAGTTAGCAGAGTGCCAATGCAGGGCTGAGTTCAGCCTCAATTAAACCTCTGAGACATCACAGCTGCGTGTCCTCCTTGGGCTGCCTCGCCAGCTCCTCTCCCTCTCTTGCAGCCAGAATTGGTATCTCCCTTCCCTTCAGTCCCCCTGCTATTCAGAAGAAGGACATGCATCGAGTCCTTCAGAAGAAGGACCTGCCTACCCTGGAGCTGGGGTTAGGCAGGAGATTCAGCTGCAGAGAGGACTCTTGGGTGCGAGCTTGGGCTCAGGAAAGGTGGGAAGCAGCTGGAGGAAAGACTTAGTGATGCATTTCTTCATATGCTGGAGGCATCATGCCCTGCACCCAGTTTGTGGTGGGGAAGGTGTGAGAGCGGGCATCTGGCTGCAGGCACTTGAATGGATGGAGGCACCTTCTGAATGGCACCCAGTACCTCCTGGTCCTAGGCAGGTCCAAGCAGAGTGGGGGAGTCTGAAGGCAACATTAGAGGCTGTTAAGCACCAGAGAAGCTCCACGGAGAAGCAAGTGCCACATGTAGGTGTTTTGAACTGCCCTTCAGAGATACACATGGTCTATCTAGAGAGCTTGGGTGCTGCGTTGGACTGAATGTCTGGCCTGAAAGCACTTCACTGCCCACTTGTAGTGCTGGACATGAACATCAGGATCACAGAATGATATGGGGTTGGAAGGGACCTCTGGAGATCATCTAGTCCAACCCCTGCCAGAGCAGGTCCCACAGGAAGGTGTCCAGGTGGGTTTTGAATGTCTCTGGAGAAGAAGACTCCACCACCTGTGGCCCTTGTGCTGCAAACACATGAAATAACTAAAAATGTCTCCAGAAAACTTTTTTCCAGGAAAAAAAGTGTTTGTTTGTTTGTTTTTCTTTTCTCCAGTTGTCAGTGGGAAATTGCAGGATGAGGTGGAAAGTCCAGTCGTGTTTCAAACTCTGCCTTTCAGTTTGCATTTCAACGCCTTTCTTTTGAAACTGGAAACGGGAAATTTTCCCTCTTTCATCTCAGTTTGCTGTTGAGGGCAATGAGATGACTCATGTCCTGGATTTTTTCTCCTCTACTTTCCCCCCATTTTATTTCCCTTTCTTTTACTCCAAATGCAGGGAAGTTATTGAGTAGGAAAAGGAACATTAAAACCATGGCACCTTGTCACCCAGTGACTTCCCCAGTACTGCTGGAATTTTGAGACATTTTAAATGGAAAAGAACCAAGAAAGAAGGAGGGAGGATTGAAACTGGTGATTTATCATAAATAAAGGAACTTTTCAGAGGCCAGCATTTACATTTTCATTAATTTTGAAGCAAAATAACTTTTCTGATTTGCTTCACATCAAGATTTGCCTCCCTACAGGGAACATTTTCTAATAGAAATGACCTCACTTTAATATTTTGGCAGGATTTTCTTGTGTATTTTTTTCTCCTTGGAACCGCGCTAATGCTGGATGGTAAAAGATGACGGACTGGCGAGCTGTGTGGGTGCTGAAAGGGCTGAAACTGCTGCTCCATAGCTGAAAAACTCACTTGTACATGTATCCAGGAGAGCACAGGTTTTCCAAAGCCGGGGTGATGCACAGGTCAGGGATGGCTGGGGCTGCCCCCACCCCCGGCACAAAACCTTCACAGGGAGTTTGGTGGTGATGTTTTTGGAAGCAGGACCCATTTCCCGAGCCGAGAGGGAGCCCAGGAGCTTGTGGAAAACGAGTGTACCCATCTCCCCCCACCCAGCGGAGAGCCAAACAGCTGCAGTTTTCCTAGGAATTTTCATGGGTACTTAGTGCCGAAGGGCTGCAAGAAAGGGTTAAAGTGTTTTCAGTTACGAAGTGCACAACAAACAAAGGGGATGTGGTAATCCCTCCTGCCACAGAGTGAAAAGTTCACTTGATATGCTACTTTACACTGATTCTCACAGACTCTGGGATTAAACCGGACACACTCTGACGTCCAGGTTTTCTAGCAAAGGGCTCCAGCCCAGCCTGCCACATTCACTTCATATTTGGGAGCATATTCTCTGAAAATCCTGCTGACAGATGAAGAGCAGGAAGACAGCCAGTTTCCCATGGAACAATAACTCCATGCAAACCCCATCTCACGGCGCCCAATCAGGTCTTGCTGGGGCGGCTGCTGGGGATGTCGGCTGGAGCAGCATCTCTGGGTCCCAGCCAAGCCCCAGGTGCTCTCAGCCAGGATTGTCCTTTCGGTGCATGTCGCGGGGTCTTTTATGCCCCGTCTCATCACCAGGCTTCGGGGCTGAGCTTTGTGCTGTGTCAAGGAGTGAGATGCCAGGGAGATTTTGGGCTGGGGAGGGCAGAGGATGTGGGAGCCCAGCGCTGGGGCAGAGGGGGTGAGGTGAGATGCCCCGTGTGATGGGCTGGGATGTTGAGCGAGTCGCTCTTCCTGGATGCCCTTGGCCTTTCTTATTTCTGTGCCACTACGTCTTAAAAAGTTCTTGCAGAGTGGCCTCATGTATAGGAACAAATAACAGAGCTCCCATCGTTGCACCTCTGTCAACGCTGACACATCCCCATGACCACATGCAAATGTCCATTCAGGACATTTGTTTTTATGGTGTATTTGAGCTATTTGGCAAAAAAAGGCAATCTGACTACTTGGGAGGGCAGACTCCCTTCAGCTACAAGGGGATATTTGCCCTCCAGGTGTTTTGGGTTTGCACTCTTCAGCTGGATAGCAGAGTCTACCCAACTTTCCCTTTGCTGGGAGATGTTGCAGTGGCTGCTTCGCATTCAATGCTTTTTATTTTTTTCAGATGAACCACTGAAAATTTCCTCTGAAAGCAGATGTTTTAATCAAAAAGACACATTCATGTGAAAATCTGATTACGTCTTGAAAACCTCCCTTTGGTGGATGGTTTCTTTATCAGTTTTTCTACAGATGCTATTCAAGGAATGAGGTGCAAAACTCCCCTCTTGTTCAGTCCTTCAACTATTTCCTTGTTTAGGGGCACCACCATCAGCTCCTCTGTCAGATTCTGGCCCAGTGGTTGTGAGAGGAGGAGAGAAGCTGCTCTGGTACCCATGCCAAGGGGATGCCATGCAAGGTCCCCACATGAGCCTGCCCACTTTGGTGTTCCAGCTGCTCCCTGGAGCAAATAACTTGGGTTTGAAAACAACAAAACAAAAAGAAGGTTCTCATGGAGATATGTTCACCAAAGGCTGCAGCCTGCAAGGCTGGCGTGACCAGAACTGGTGGGAGACTCCACTCTGCCCCCAAGCCGTGCTGTGGACATGTTTCAGGATGAGCCAGGGCAGCCATGTTTTTAAAATTTAAAAACCAAAACCACTCTAAAAATGGTCATCTTTCCCCTTCACAGATATTCAGAAGGATTTTGTTCCAACAGCTCTTGGCCTGAGATGAAGTCAAGCTCCAAATTCAGCTCAAGTCATAGCAGTGGTTCCAGTGTTATCTGATGCTGTTTCACATTTACCTCTGAGGTGTCAGGGGGAAGATTATGTCCTGTTTTGACTCTTCTCTGTGGCATGACAGCTCTGAGAGGAGATGTCTTTCCTAAAACTGATCTTCTCTCCTTCTAGACCACTGCAGCCTACAGGGGCTGGGGATGACTCCTGGGGACATCCAGAACATCACTCTCTGTGAACCAGAAAAGGAGATTGCCCTGGCAGGAGACACCTTGGTGCTGGGGGTAGATTAAGTCCAGCAGGGGGGATTGGATGGGGAGAAGCCCTCACCCCACAAGAACCAGAGACAGGTTCTCCTGGGCCGTGCACAGTGCAGTCTCTGTTACCTGCTGCAGGTGGCACGTATCACCACCTCCCACCATGGCTTGGGTGATGCTGAAACCCAGCCTCTCCAAAACAGCAGGATCTTGACCCTGTAGAGTTTAGGGAGAGCCAGGCTTGGGTCTGATCCTGCTCCATGCCCGATGCTCCTAACCCTCACTGGTGGCACGCTGAGCTGAGGGGGCTGGATTTTTGCAGACCCTGCCCCATAACAAAGGTGACAGGGGCACAGCCACACAATGGCTGCTCCATTGATGGAGCTGAGGTGGCATAGGGTGGCTGGGGCTTTCGGGAAGCCAGGGGTCCCCAGCTGCCTCCCCCTGAGGAGAATGTGCCCACTAACCCCCAGCTGTCTGTCCTGTCCAGGCCAGGGTGTCTCTAGTTACGGGGTTAGTAGAGCAGTGAATTGTACAATGCAGCCTGCCCCATCCTCCTCTCCTGCTCCATCTCCTTCCCCCATGTTCTCCATCACTTGTGTCTTCCCAGAGTGACGTGCCAGCCTCTACCCCTCTCACCAAATCTTGTCCCTCGCCCTCATAGGCCCCGTCATCACAGGGATGAGACAATGGGGAAGCAGGTAGAACTGGTAGGCAAGAAGCAGTGAGACAGACCTGCAGCCCGTGTCCCTTCAGGAGCTGCAGGGGAACATCTGGCTTCCAGGGAAACAGAGATTTGGAAGGAAACGGCCACTAAGGCAGCTGCCTCCCAGCTGAAATACCTCCTGGAAGTGGGAGACTCCATCCTAAAGCTGGCCTGTGGAGACCCCCTCTGCCAAGGCATCCCCGCGGGTGCAGCCCCGCACGGCCAGGATACGTGCGGGCGCACACACAGGGGCTGTGAGAGCCGGCTGGGGGCTTCCCAGCCCTTTGGTCCCCCTCCCAGCAGCGCTGCCCCAGCTGGGGCTTCAGAGAGCGCCCTTCGGTGCCGGGAGAGGCAGCTGCAGCCGGGTGTTGGGGGACAGGGCGGGAGGGAGGGAGGGGAGGGCTCACAGCTGGGGCTTTAGGTTTTGGCTAGACCTCAACAGCAGCTCTGCTGGCAGCCCCGGTCTGGGAGATGCCACTGCGCCTCGTCCTCTGGGCAGACCCAGCCTGCTCCAGGCCCCCCGCGCAGCCGCCGGTGCTACTGTGTGCTGCCAATCCCACGCCGAGCGGCTGCAGCGCTGGGCTGATGCCACACACGCAGATGGGTCCCGGTGACCCGTCTCCCCTGTCTCTGCAGGCGGGAGAGGATGATGAGCTCGGCCGTGCTCCCCACACCCTGAGCCGGGGGGTCTGGGATGCTTTTGAGGTGTGTGTGGGGATCCATCTCTTGTGCCTGTCCTGCCTGGGACCCAAGCAGGGCGGAAACGCAGCACACGGGGCAGGTTTGTACCATGTCACCTGTTGTACTGCCAGGAAACATTGGGATGCTGCAAGTGAAAGAGTGGGAACAAGCCCCCCGAGGAAGTGCATCCCAGCCCCGGCTGGATCCCAGCCCCTGGGTGACAGAGCCGTGGTCCCGCTGTCCCCGCAGCCGAGTGGCCTCGCAGAGCTCTGCGGGGGGATGTGGGAACAGCCGCCGGACAATGCCCCACAGCTGTCTGCTTTCACGCTGGGTAATGCACCAGAACCTTGCTGGGGTGGGCTGCTGTCCTGCCCGTTCCTATGGAAACCCCTTTCAAAGGAGAGAGGCAGACAGACAAACACCCACCCGGCCGGGCCCGGGGCTGGCGAGCCTGCGAGGGCCAGGGCTTGGATGCTCTGGCAGCCCCAGTGCTGGCTGGGTGGCTGCAGTGGCCACCGTGACCCCGACACAGGCCATCCTCCTGCAGCACCTGCACCCCCTGGAAGGGCTTTCCCTGAAATCCCCACAGCCTCAGGGCAGCAAAGCGGGGAGTTAAATGGGGAAATGGGCTGTTGAAGGAGAGGGGGCAGCTCACAGTCCTCTTGCAGGTTTGGGAGTGGAGCACTGTGGCAATGGGAGGGGAGATGGCTGGCCATCTCCAGCTGTCCAGGCAGTCACAGGGGACCAGCAGCAGCAGGGAGGGATTTGGAAGAGGGAAAGGGGTTGGATGTGTTCCTATTCCTAGTGCGTGGCACTTTCCATCCCTGGTGGTGAAAAGATGCTCTGCGCATGAGAGGCTGAGGTGCATTTCTGCCACAGAGCCCTCATCCTGCATGTGCAAGAAAAGGAAGAAAAAGCCCTACAAATAGCCATGGTGAGGTTTGCAGCTGGCTAGCGGGGATGCAGGAGGTACCAGGTTGGATGTGTGTGGGGAGGCAAGGAGCTCTGCCTGTTCTTACCTTGTGCAGGGACTAGTCTGAGGGAAAACCTTTGCATTTCTGTGGCAGGATGGTGGTTAAGTGTGGCAACCATGGGCAGCCCTCAGAGAACAGATCTGTGGAGCCTTGGGGAGGAGCTGTCCTGCCCCGAAAATTAAAGAGATTTAATTAAGACCATAACATGTTGCAATACAAGTCAGCCCTGGCCCAGCTACAAGGTGCTGAGGGCATGGTGTGGAGAACAGGGGTGCTGAGACCTCTCCTCTCCTCTCCTCTCCTCTCCTCTCTTTTCTCTTCATACTGCAAAACAACCTAAAATAGCGAGTTTGTCATCTGAACACATTGGTACAGGCTCTGCCGTTGCCCAACATGGCTCTTGGACCACTAGCTCCTAGCTCCTGGCCCTGCAGGTGTCCCAGGGAGGTGGGAGTGAGGGAAGCAGAGATATCAGATCTGCACAGCGAGAAGTGCAGTGGTCAGACAACCCTCGTACAAGCCCTGGGGGGGCAGGATGGCACATGCTTTCTGCTTGAACCATCCTCTTCCTCACCCTGGCTTCCAGACCGGATCAGCTCCTGCCGCGGGATCAGCGGCAACTGGCCGTGCAGAAATGTGTTGTGATAACCCAAATCACAGAATCATAGAATTGTCCTGGTTAGAGGGGCCCAAAACTGGACACAGCCCTTGAGGTGACAGCCCCAGGAGCCAGTTCTAGCCAGGGGGGACAACACTGGGGGTGATGCCAGCCCTAGAAGGTGCCTGGCAGGGACAGTGGGACTCAGAGCAGATGTGATGGTGAGCTCTGGCATGAAGCATTGCTTGGAGCCTCCTCCCTCACATCTCTGTTAGCAGCACTTTCTGCTCTTTGCTTGCAGAGAGAAGGGGAGCTCTGCAAGCCAGCATGGGAGAAGGCTGGCAGCATCAGCCCCGACCGCCCCAGTTGCACCCTCCCAGCTCAAACTGCCTGGTTTGGCTTTCCAGGTCCTATAAATATCTAATTTGCCCAGTGTGCCCTTGGGGCAGCAGTGCCTTGGGCCAGCCAGTAGCTGCTGGAAGTGGAGAGCCCCCTCCCATACCACCCCAGGGACAGGGCAGCACCGTGGGGACACTGTGGTCTTTCAGTGAGGGACCGGGCTGGCCCAAGAGGGGAGGGCAGCTGTGTGAGATGGGTGGCAAATCCTGCTGTGGCTTTACTGGAATGGGAGTGTGGAGGCACCTGCTTGGGCTGAAACTGAACACAAGTGATGTCAGGCAATGAGTTAATACCATCTTGCCTGAGCAGCCAAATGGCTTCAGATGGGCCTTTGTTATTGCTGTAACGGACACATTTTTCTGGGCAGAGGGGCTGGAAGTGATGCGGGTAAAGCCATCATCTGGTCACATTTAATTAGGTTTCTGTGTTGGTTGGACCTCTGGCTGCTTCTGAGGGGTGCTGGTCTGTACTTCTCCACCATTAGGGTGTCCACAGCATGCTCATCAGGCAGGTATTGCTCTCCTACTTTGTCAGTCCATTACTGACACAAGGTTCTTAGCTGGCTATGGAAGGTGGTGAGCAAGTCCCTCATTATTGAAACAAATTTTTGCAAGCAGGGAAATGAGGTGCTTCTCAGAAGATTGGTACCTGCTGATGCCTGAGCTGGTATTAACTGTTAATGAGGCTTCAGCAGCTTGAAACTGTCTGAGCATACTTTGGGTTTCTGCCTTGGAGTAACAGTCATATTGTGCCTGGTGAGCTCCGAGATGTCTGGGCAGACAAACACGCCCACAGGCGACATTGCTGCATGATCATGGTTGTACAGATGCCCAAGTCAGAGGGTTCCCTGATGGACTCAGTAAATCATCTTGGGATCATGGTGTTCTGTTGTCTCTAGAGAGCCTTGCAGATGTGCTGCCAAGGCCATGCATCTGTGCATGACTTAATTGCGCCAACGTTATTAGAGATAACCCAAGTCAACTGCACAAAGTTGGGCAGAGCTCACCTATAAGCTCATCCATTTCATCTTGAGTTCAGATTTCTTTTGCCCCTGGAATAGCTTGGTTGCCACAGAGCCTGGCAGCAATAATTTTTGATCACACAAATGTCACCCCATTTTGTGCTGCAGTTGCCCATGCAGTGTTTGAGGCGTGCACAGACGTAGCTTTATGTGGGAAGCGATACCTCTTCTGCTGGAGGGGATTTAACTGCATGTGAAGGTGACTCAGTTCCTGTTGTGATGTGTTGTGGGGATGTAGTCTTACCTGCAATCATGTTAGTTTGGGCAGGCTTAAATTTTGTCTTTGCTTCATTTAGTCACATCCAGCCTTGGAAGGAAATTGTCCTAAATATATAGAGACACCAGGACTAATAAATATTTCTTTGAGTTTCTTTTACAAGCTCAACATGCTTTCATCCCAACAAATACTAAGTCAAGCAAAAATGCCAGGAGGTTTGGATGGATGAACAAATAGCTCCTGGCCAAACTCAAACACACAAAAAAGAAACATACAGAGGGTGGAAGTAAGGATGGATAACTGGGAGGAATACAGAAACATTGTCTGAGCATCCAGGGTTGAAGTTAGGAAAGCTAAAGCCCAACTGAAATTGAATCTGGCCGGGGATGCCAAAGACAACAAGATGTGTTTCTATAAGTACATAGGAGATGGAAGGAAGACCATATGATGTGGGTTCATTGCTTAACAAGATGGGGAAGCTGGTTACAAAGGACATGGAAAAGGCTGAGATTACAAAGGACACAGATCAGGTACATGATAGACAAGGAAATCATCAGGAGTAGCCAGCATGGCTTCACCAAAAGGAAGTCGTGCTTGATCAACAAGATAGACCTCTACGATTAAAAGGCTGTCCTGGTAGACAAGGGGAGAGCTGTGGACATTGACTGGCCTTTGACTCTGTCTCCTGTAAGATCCTCATAGACAAGCTGTGGATGTGTGGGCTGGATGAGCAGACAGCGAGGAGGATTGAAAACTGGCTGAATGGGCAGGGCCATGGGTGGTGATCAGTAGAATGAAGTCTGGTCAGAAGCCAGTAATTAGTGGTGTACCCCAGGGATCAATGTGTTGGGTTAAACCTGGATGTATGTCTGATCCCTCAGAAACCTGTCTATATCCAGGTCCTAGCAAGCAGCTGCTAAAAGTTGAAACCTTCTTGGGAAAGCCTTGAGGAAAATCTCCATCATCCAGTGAGTGTTTGCTTTTCATGGGACAGTTTGGTGACTCCAGACCTTCACCACGGACTTCTGTAAGTCAGCGGTAAGGAATATAGCCCTCCACAGAGTGATCTAGCTCATCCCATGACAGATACTTAAAAGAGGTTACCACTGTGTATAAAGGGAGCTGAGAGACATACTTAGATATGGGCTTTTAACTTTTGGGCATTTGTGGCTGAGTGAAATGGAAATGGTGAATTTACAGGCAAATACTCATAATTTCCAAGCATGTGATAAATCCAGTTAACACACGATCACAAGTAGCTGATGGTTGCTAGCTGCCTTTCTCCAATTAATTGCTATGAGACTATTGACTGAGTTCAAATGGTCAGTGGTTTAGGCTGGGTGGTGGGTGCGTGGAGCAGAGCAGCCTCTGTAGAGTGAAGGAAGGAGTTAATTCTAGCTCTTTTGCATAGCATATCACTTGCTAATTTTCAGCTGTCTGCTGAGACTTGATTTTAAACTTCTTTTTCAGTGTGGGTATCGTCTTCTGACAAGCTGTGAAGAAGCAGACGAGTGTGAGTGAGGCTGTCCAAGGGGAAGTGGGAAGGGGAGAAATGCTGAATATTGTCTTCAAACACAGCACAGAGAAATTGAGGACACCCCTCATGAAAGCAGCCTGGAGTGGGTTGGGAATGAAGTGTCCTCCCTGGTTGACCCATCCAATCTGTACAAAGAGCCAGTCACAAAGGTGTTGAGGACAGCAGATCCTGCAGGGGCATTGGGCTCTTAACAGTGCGCTCAGCTGGGCCAGGGACCTTGCTTGATGCTATCCCAGGAATGATCCAGCCTTTCCTAAGGACTCCTTGTCCCATCTGAGGGATGCTTTTCTCCAGACCATGGTAAGCCCTGATCCGTTTCTTCCGTCTGTACCACCTGGTGCTTCCTTCGGTGGGATGTGGAAGACAGCCAGAACATGGTGCTGTTCCTTCTGCCCAGGTGAGCCCCCTGCATCAGGGCTGGGAGCAGGACCTGGAGAAGACATGTAGGTCTCAGGGGGATGGAGAAACATCCTTTAGATTCCCGTGCTGTGGCATCACAAGGGCTGCCCCATGGCATGAGGGGGCATTGCTGGCCCCTCCAGGACCTCCCACTCCAGAGAAAGGAGTGAGAGCAGGGAGCAGGGAGGGAGTGGGAAGGGGGCAGGAGGGGGAGAGGAGCCCTGAGAGGGACCAAGTTTTGGAAAGCGTTGCGTTTTCACAATTCAAATGGCCTGAAAGGAGCAGTGAAAGGAGGGGGCAGGGCTGGGCAGCAGCTGCCAGGGGAGTGAATGTCCCCGCTCCTTTTCCCTTAGTCTGCCTTTGTCACCTGCCCACAATTAGCCACAATTTATCACCCCAGGAGTCTGCAATAAGTCACTCGGCTGCCTGAGACTGCCCAGCCCCTCTGTTTCCAGAGACCAAGTCTCCTCTTTCCCATGGGTAGGCACTTAGGCGACTGCCTACCCTTTGTGTGAGCCCGGGGTGGAGGAGGCTGCTCCTTCCCCACGTCCTGGGCTCCCAGGCCAGGCCAGACCAGCTTCCCTCACTCTCCTGCTTGTCCTGCTCGCCCTGGGCAGCAAACACTCGTTGGGATTGAAGTCTCTGCATAGCCACGGGGGAGAAGCAGACACTCTGGGATATGGTTTGTCATACCTTGCAGAAGGTCCATCCATACTTCATGCAAGGCAGGGAGCAATGCTCCCTGTGCTCCTCTCTCCACCATTTTACCCAGCTTGTTTCATGATCTTGGGCTCAAGGCCATGGGCAAGGATCTTGGGTGAACATCCATCTTCCCCTCAAACAGAGAGCGCTCATCTGGCTGAGCCTTAGCCAAAGACTGGTGTGAGAAGAGCTGGGCTCAAGAAAGATGCTGGTGCAAAGCGATGTTGTGGAGACCCTGGGAAGGGAGGCTTAGACCCACTGTCCTGCTCTCCCTGCACCTCCCAGCCCCTCCCTTCCCCAGGCTTTTAGGTAGTGCTGCAGAGATCAGCAGGACTTTACACCTTGCATGGATGCCAGGCTCCTGCCCCTGCCTGTTGCTGCTTGGATGGGGGGATGAGGGGTGCCCAGGCTGTTACAGACCCTCCAGACCTTGTGATGTGCTCTGTCAGCCTCCAAGGCAGGCCAGGCTGTGGGAAAGTCCTCTCTGCCTGTATCTCCCACCTCCACACTGAAATGCTGTCTGGGGGGATGCTTCTTACTGGGCCCTGAAGGGACTGGGCTGGGTTTTGCGGGGCTCTGCACATCACGTGCCTCTGCCTGTTCAGGCTCCCATGGTAGAAGCTGAGTCACCCTGAGCAGCAAAAGGTATGGGATGAGCAGCAGGTCTCTCACTGCACCTTCATGCCATCATATCTGGCATGCCCTGTGTCTGTGCCTGGCACGCAAGGAGGTGATGGGCACATCCAAGGGTGTACAGGGTGATGGCTGGTCCAATTCAAGGCATGGGTGAGCAGAGCTCCCCAAAACTCCATGCTCTCTCTGCCACACCTCTAACCCAGCCCTTTTTCTCCCCAGAGGCTACTTCTCTGCCACCACTAAATTGCCTCTTGTCTGCAGGAAGGAGAAGTCTCGAGCTGCCTCTGTTATCACCACAAACACCATGGCAGCGGGGAAGGATGGGTGGTAGCCCTGACAATGCACACAACTTGTACTGCTGCAGTATGACCAGCAGCCAACTCATCCCACCAGGTAGACCCCGGGGGCAGTGACTCATAGGGGTGTCACAGCTAGCGCAGTCCAAGCTGGTGTGTGGGAAGTGCCCATGGTGCTTGGTGAAGCCTTGCTGATTGATGGGATGAGTGCTCTTCTGCTGATAATATTTACTGCTGCCTCCAGGGATCGTGTCCAAAGTTCTGGTTTTGTTGGCTTGTTGCTTCCCTGCCTCTCTCCAGCGGTAATGTTGCAGTCACAGGCTGTGGTTAGCGTTCTGACCAAGGACTTGGAGCATCTCCTTCCTGCTTCTTCCTCCATGAACTGGTCATGAGGTGGGTGGCCTTCAGTTTTCATGAAGCTGTGTGTATCCCATACCCTCCTGTCCCATCCCATCATCTCCCATCCCATCCTTCTGCCCATAGCTATGTTTGCAGCTGGTGGTCGTAAGCCACTACAGTGAAACTTATTTCATCCTACAAAGGGCAGGCCTGAATGGGTGCTCCCTTGACACACCGATGCCTCTGTAAAAACAAATTCAGTGGTCAGAGAGGACATCTGGAAGAAAGTGTGAACACCAGTATAACAAGACTGTTGATGTCCCGTCCAGCAAACTTTCCTTCCCCAAGGTGGGCATGAGCTTCTGCCTTGGCTGGTGGCTCCCGGAGCACCCTAAGGGTGTGGGTATGGGACTGAGCTCAACTGCATGCTGTTCAGGTGGAGGATCAACAAATCCTGGCCCCCTTGCTCCTGAGAACCTGCCCCAGCACTTCTCCCATCCCAAGGCCCCTCTTGTTCTCATGTCCCACCCAGCCTTTGAGCTGTCCAGGGGAGTCCCAGCCTGGAGCCAGGTGAGATGCAGAAGGGCAAGACAGGTGGCTCATCCCCAACATGTCCCAGCCCTTATCCTGGCCATGTCCTAGTTCAGGGAGCTCTTTCTGCTCCCTGCACCGTGGTGTCCCAGGGCCAGGTGGTATCCTACGGATCCATGGAGAGCTGGGCTGTCCCTCCCTGGGGTTTGGTGACAGCAGTTGGGGGCCACCTTCCCTTGCCCTGCAGAGGCAGGCGATTAGCACAGCCTGTGCTGGGTGGTTTTTCAGCATCTGCCTCTGACACACAGCACAGAGGAGAGCAGTTGCCGTATTGTTCCCAACGCCATTCGATCTAAAGAGCCTGGGCAGGGACAAAGCCTTCCAGAGCTGCCGTGCAGCCCCACTGGGTCTCTGGTTACCAGCACCACATGCCTTGAAACCACCCCAGCTCTGTGCCCAGGGCTGGCAGGAGCCGAGCAGGGTAAGATACACTGGCCAGGGTGTGAGAACAGGCAAGTGTCAGCGATTCCCTCTCCCTTCCCCAAAATAACCCACCCACAGGGGAAACTACATCACTGCCGAGTAACTCCCTCCATCCCATCCCGCTGGCTGGATGCGCATCCCTGCCCATGCCTGCTCCCAGCGCCCCGTTGGGCAGGCTGAGCTGCTGTGTGCAGCCAGTCACCCTTCCCCATCGCTGCGGACGTGGGTACGTGATTTATTACCTATTCAGGAGGAACTCTTAGACTTCCCTTTGGAGCTGGAGGCAGATCTGAGCAGCTGTGTTTGGCATGGCGGGGTCTAGCAGTTAGAGCCGGAGACGAGACGGCAGGACTCCTGAGCTCATTACTGTAACGAAGCTCAGGGAATTGGTTGTTGGTTATAGAGCTTTCCATTTAAGGAGGCCAGACTAGATGCTGGTCCCTTCTGGCCTTAAAATATATGAAGCTACAAATAACTCAGCCAATAATTAGAAATTTGAGTCTCATTCCTGTGAATATTACAGGCTTGTTGGACTAGAAGCTACAAAGGCTGCACCGAGCTTTCCTTGTGTTTAAAGAGAAGTCATTTCCTGGTAGTGGGTCCCCTGTGCAAACCCCAGGACTGATGTCATCGGCATGGATATGGGAGCACGTGCAGGTAAACGACATCACCGTGAACTTGTGTCATGCTCCGCGTCATCCGGATGTGGCAAATAAGGATAATAAAGGGGGAAATACCAGACTTCTCCCAATCATGTCTCCTCTGAAGTTTGGACTGACTTTGGTACCCCTATCCCAACCCCACAGGGCATGGGCAGAACCTCTTAAAAAGCAAAAGTGGTGCTTGGTAAGAAAATTTGAAGGAGGAAATGCTAGGTCGTCATCATCTTCACCTGCTGTCAGGGCACTTATCCAGAGGAGTCTTGTGTCCCTCAGAGGTCCTGCCATTGCTTTTGCCTTTGCTTCCCACCCTCTTCACTTCGCTATTGCCTTTTATTTGCTGAGGTCAAGTCTATGCGCAGGTTAACCCTGATGTTGGGTATGTCTTGGGACGTGTGAGGAAAGCATGAGGAAGATGGGTACTCCTGTTATTCTCAGCTCCAGGTTCATGGACACCTGATTGTAAATGAAGCTGTGAGGTGAGGTTTGATAGCATATGTTGGGAATCTGTCACCAAATACATCCCACATTAGGAAACATCCTTTTCCCAGTTCTTTATACAGCCCCACTCAAAGCTGCTTGTATCCTCTCCCTTTTTCTCCTCACCTTCCCATATGTGTAGTTTGGTTTCACACAAGACACTTCAGACTTTCTTCTTTGTTTTTTAGCCTTTATCCTTGCACTTGACATCCTTTCTTCTTTCCCTCCCTGGCTGCAGCAATAGTTTCCAGAGCTGCTGGGAAAATGTTGCATCCCCAGTGCTGTGACTCAGCCCTGCCACTGCCTCCTCGGCCTCATGGAGGGGCCCTGGCTGATGGGGGCAAGCTCAGAGAGCCAGGATATAAACCTGTGCTCAACACAGCTTGGCTGACCACACCTGATACCTTTTTAAAACATAGGAAAAGGCTGCAGTGAACCAAAAGACTGAGTCCCTCTTTTCTTCCACTCCCCAGTGCGCACATGTGTAGCCTCCAAATGGGAAATGCCATGGGAAAGCATATCCCGTGGGACCAGGGAAACGAGTCCCAGGCAGAGAAAAATGCACAAAGGGAGGAAGAGGGGGTGGCCATGTTACCTAGGGAATCCACTCTGCAACAAACAAAAAGGTGTGACGAAACGCCGTGTTGCACATATGCAAACAGCAGCCAGAGGTATTTCCTTGAGCAGGACCTGAATGCCGGGGCTGAGAGCTCAACAGCCCAGCATTGCACAAGTGAAGGGCTGGAGTCTAGTCTGTTCTTGTTTTCCCAGTTAAATGCCATTTTTGAAATGTTTTATCCTTTGTGTTGTTTAATCTCTGCCATAAACTATACAGGACATGTCATGAATTAGTGCTACAGCAGACGCCTTGGCTTGGGGAGTTTCCATTTCTTGAATAGAACATTGCTTCCCCTTATGGTTTTGCATTTTCAGCACACACATCCCCTTCTTAGATCTAGAAAGTCAGGGTAAAATCAGGGGTCAACAACAGCCATCGAGAATCTTTCATTCATATCTAAAAAGACCTGAGAAAGCCCTTCCTATTCATGTCAAGCAATCTTCCTGAGAAATCCTTTTTGCATTGTTTTTTGCTGACATCTGTACTGCCCCAGGTATGATTAATTCTTCTGCTCACAATAAAAAGCTTCTCCTTTGCCTCTGAAGCAACCTGCAATTTCACAATTAGTTGGTAAAACACACCACGCATTCACCTTAAGCAGCAACGTGAACCCAGGCGGCTTTGCTCCTGACAGCACGAGGGAGATTTGCCCTCGAGGGGAAACCGCTTGGCACTTGCAGCTTTCTGACGAGGGATGTTCCTGACAGAGTTCAGAGGTGTTGGAGAAAGTGGTTTAGGTTTCTCAAAGGGCTGGTTGTTCTTGGGAGGCTCTTCCCAGTGTCTGCGAGGCTCGGGGTGGGCTCGGAAGGAGGGTGCCTTTGGGAAATCACCGTGGGCTGATCAGGACAGGCTGATCCCAGCGCGGCCCCCGGCACCCCCCGCCCGCCGTTTCGGAGCATACCTCTCATTCCTCCCACCTCAATTACTGCAGCTGATCCCTTCCCCTCCAGAGCCCCAGGGACACAAACTGACACCCGCTGATCAGGCTTGGGCTCCTCCGGATCCCCGGGGCCCCGTGGGAGCAAAGGGACCTCTGCCAGTGCTCCCACCCACAGCTCCCCACCGTGACCCCGGCTGCAGTGGGGGTCCCCCCAGAGCCAACCCCAGGTGTGGATGCTTTTGCAAGAGGAGAGGGGGAAACACTGGAATAGGCTGCCCAGGGAGGTGGTTGAGCCGCCATCCCTGAGTGTGTTTAAGAGTCATTTAGATGTGGTGCTGGGGGATATGGTGTAGGGGAGAACTTTGTAGAGTAGGGTTGATGGTTGGACTTGACGGTCCCAAGGGTCTTTTCCAACTTGAATGATTCTATGATTCTATGAGGGTGTTGGGGGTCTCGGGGACACAAGAAGAGCAAAGCTGATGCCAACGTTAGGACAGGCTGGGCTGAGATTGGGGTCCCTGGGAGTCTTCTGCAACTCTCTGGGTCCAGGAGAGGTCTGTGGTGCTTGTGCTGGGGCCATTCAGTGCTTTGCAACTGGAAAGTCCCCCTGTAAGTCCTGCTGCAGGGAGCACTCAGTCCTCACTTGCACGGGATGATAAAGGATGCTTGATTGGGGGGTGCTGGCAAATATTGCCCCATTACCTCGAGGAGTACCTGAGGCAGGTCTGTGGGGTGGTCTGTCTGTGGGGGGAGTTAACGGGGGTTAATGCCAGGAGGCTGCAGCGCGGGGTGGTGGTGGGGCGGGTGCCTGCAGGCGGGCTGATAATTTATCGCTTTTGTTAACTGTGGGGAGCAGGGCCCGGTTACTGAGCTGGAGTGTGAAGCCGGCAGAAAGCCGCGAGAGCTGGCTGACCGGTGCTGGGTGTAAAGCTCCCCTTATGGAGCCCAGCGCTCTTGTTAAAAGTTTAGGGCTCGACTTCTCGTCGGCCACTGCAGCCAAGCGTGCAGCCTGCTCGCAGAAGAGGTGTGGAGAGATGATGGATCAGCAGCTACCTCCCACCGCAGAGCACCTGGGACGGTGCCAGCCCTGGTGTTTGAGCCTCCCCTGGGACAGCTTGGCAGAGGCAGACACAAATGGGTGACCCCATCCTGCGTGGCTGCTGAACCGGGACCCCACGTCTATATTTGGTCCAGAAGAACTTGGAAACCAACAGTGAACCAGAAAAATGGTGCTTTTCTGAATCTAAAGAGAGCCCAAAACAGTTGCTTACTTTGGTCCAGGTGAACTTGGGAAACCAACAGTGAACCAGAAAAATGGTGCTTTTCTGAATCTAAAGAGAGCCCAAAACAGTTGCTTAAGGAGATGTGAGTGGCTTCAGCAAGGACCCTAAGAGTCCGTGTGCTGGCACCTGGGCATGGTCCCCGGGCGCTGCGGTCGCAGCCCATGCTGTGCTGCAGGGAGCACATTGCCCACACAGACACTGCAGCAGGATGCAGGTGGGCAGACTTACAGCTCACAGGTACCCGGGCACTGCTGTGCTCAGGGAGATGCCAGGAAGGACACCTGTGAGCACTGGAAATCAGTGAGTACAAAGCGACGGAGCGTTACTGTAATGCTTCTTCTCCAAAGCAGGCATCTTCTGCAGCTGGGCAGACAGCAAAGCTTTAAGGGAAAGGTACCAGGTGCTCAGGGGCTGGGCAGTGAAGATGCTGCACAAAACCTTCAAATCAGTGCAAATGCCAAAGAAGGTGACCTAAGGCTGAACTTCCTATCATGTAAACCTCCTTCACAAGCCCTCAGCCCTCCCCTTCCCACAGGGTACGGCTCCAAACCTGGGGCAGAGCCACCATGCAGGAAGGCACAGAATCTTCTCCAGTGATATTGGAGGCTCTTCCTAAGGTGAAGCTCCCCCTGTGCCATTGTGTCCTGCCTTTATCATCAGCCAAGCCCATGGTGGCCTTGGCTGCCCTCAAGGATGTGTGCCTTGGTCAGGTATGTCTTGGCCATATTTGCTTGTTCAGCTCCCAAACACTTTCTCTCCAAAGGAATGGTTTTCCCCTGTAGATAATGCATGCAAATTCCCATTGAAGGAGTGAAGAGAAGGCTGGTAATGCATCTGGGTACTGGTAGGATGGCATGGGCCCACTGGAGTGATGTGGAGGAGCAAACTTGGGAAGCAGAAAGAACTGTAACATGGCAAAGTGAAGGCAGAGAATAAATCTGTAATGTGATCTGGCAACAGGATAAAGGGCAATGACATGGGCATGAGTGTAGATGGAAAAGTCACAGCCCTCTGCGCTGAAAAACCTCAGGAGGGACCAGCCTGGTGGCTTCTGGGTGCCACATTGCCAGGGCAAGACTGGAATCATAGAATCATAGAATCATTCAGGTTGGAAAAGATCCTTGGGATCATCGAGTCCAACCATCTACCCTACTCTACAAAGATCTCCCCTACACCATATCTCCCAACACCACATCTAAACGACTCTTCAACACATCCAAGCATGGTAACTCAACCACCTCCCTGGGCAGCCTATTCCAGTCTCTGACCACTCTTTCTGTGAAAAACTCTCTCCTAAAGTCCAGTCTAAACCTCCCCTGTTGCAGCTTGAAGCCATTCCCTCTTGTTCTATTGCTAATTACCTGGGAGAAGAGACCAGCACCAACCTCTCTACAGAGTCCTTTCAAGTAGTTGTAGAGAGTGATGAGGTCTCCCCTCAGCCTCCTCTTCCTCGGGCTGAGATTGGGGTCCCTGGGAGTCTTCTGCAACTCTCTGGGTCCAGGAGAGGTCTGTGGTGCTTGTGCTGGGGCCATTCAGTGCTTTGCAACTGGAAAGTCCCCCTGTAAGTCCTGCTGCAGGGAGCACTCAGTCCTCACTTGCACGGGATGATAAAGGATGCTTGATTGGGGGGTGCTGGCAAATATTGCCCCATTACCTCGAGGAGTACCTGAGGCAGGTCTGTGGGGTGGTCTGTCTGTGGGGGGAGTTAACGGGGGTTAATGCCAGGAGGCTGCAGCGCGGGGTGGTGGTGGGGCGGGTGCCTGCAGGCGGGCTGATAATTTATCGCTTTTGTTAACTGTGGGGAGCAGGGCCCGGTTACTGAGCTGGAGTGTGAAGCCGGCAGAAAGCCGCGAGAGCTGGCTGACCGGTGCTGGGTGTAAAGCTCCCCTTATGGAGCCCAGCGCTCTTGTTAAAAGTTTAGGGCTCGACTTCTCGTCGGCCGCTGCAGCCAAGCGTGCAGCCTGCTCGCAGAAGAGGTGTGGAGAGATGATGGATCAGCAGCTACCTCCCACCGCAGAGCACCTGGGACGGTGCCAGCCCTGGTGTTTGAGCCTCCCCTGGGACAGCTTGGCAGAGGCAGACACAAATGGGTGACCCCATCCTGCGTGGCTGCTGAACCGGGACCCCACGTCTATCTTTGGTCCAGGTGAACTTGGGAAACCAACAGTGAACCAGAAAAATGGTGCTTTTCTGAATCTAAAGAGAGCCCAAAACAGTTGCTTAAGGAGATGTGAGTGGCTTCAGCAAGGACCCTAAGAGTCCGTGTGCTGGCACCTGGGCATGGTCCCCGGGCGCTGCGGTCGCAGCCCATGCTGTGCTGCAGGGAGCACATTGCCCACACAGACACTGCAGCAGGATGCAGGTGGGCAGACTTACAGCTCACAGGTACCCGGGCACTGCTGTGCTCAGGGAGATGCCAGGAAGGACACCTGTGAGCACTGGAAATCAGTGAGTACAAAGCGACGGAGCGTTACTGTAATGCTTCTTCTCCAAAGCAGGCATCTTCTGCAGCTGGGCAGACAGCAAAGCTTTAGTGGAGCTGCTTAACGGGATAGGTACCAGGTGCTCAGGGGCTGGGCAGTGAAGATGCTGCACAAAACCTTCAAATCAGTGCAAATGCCAAAGAAGGTGACCTAAGGCTGAACTTCCTATCATGTAAACCTCCTTCACAAGCCCTCAGCCCTCCCCTTCCCACAGGGTACGGCTCCAAACCTGGGGCAGAGCCACCATGCAGGAAGGCACAGAATCTTCTCCAGTGATATTGGAGGCTCTTCCTAAGGTGAAGCTCCCCCTGTGCCATTGTGTCCTGCCTTTATCATCAGCCAAGCCCATGGTGGCCTTGGCTGCCCTCAAGGATGTGTGCCTTGGTCAGGTATGTCTTGGCCATATTTGCTTGTTCAGCTCCCAAACACTTTCTCTCCAAAGGAATGGTTTTCCCCGGTAGATAATGCATGCAAATTCCCATTTAAGGAGTGAAGAGAAGGCTGGTAATGCGTCTGGGTACTGGTAGGATGGCATGGGCCCACTGGAGTGATGTGGAGGAGCAAACTTGGGAAGCAGAAAGAACTGTAACATGGCAAAGTGAAGGCAGAGAATAAATCTGTAATGTGATCTGGCAACAGGATAAAGGGCAATGACATGGGCATGAGTGTAGATGGAAAAGTCACAGCCCTCTGCGCTGAAAAACCTCAGGAGGGACCAGCCTGGTGGCTTCTGGGTGCCACATTGCCAGGGCAAGACTGGAATCATAGAATCATAGAATCATTCAGGTTGGAAAAGATCCTTGGGATCATCGAGTCCAACCATCTACCCTACTCTACAAAGATCTCCCCTACACCATATCTCCCAACACCACATCTAAACGACTCTTCAACACATCCAAGCATGGTGACTCAATCACCTCCCTGGGCAGCCTCTTCCAGTCTCTGACCACTCTTTCTGTGAAAAACTCTTTCCTAATGTCCAGTCTAAACCTCCCCTGTTGCAGCTTGAAGCCATTCCCTCTTGTTCTATCGCTAATTACCTGGGAGAAGAGACCAGCACCAAACTCTCTACAATGTCCTTTCAAGTAGTTGGAGAGAGTGATGAGGTCTCCCTTCAGCTTCATCTTCCTCCAACTAAACAGTCCCAGCTCCTTCAATCGCTCTTCATAAGATTTATTCTCCAGGCCCTTCCCCAGCTTTGTTGTCCTCCTCTGCACCCGCTCCAGCACCTCGATATCTTTCTTGTGTTGAGGTGCCCAAAAGTGGACACAACACTCCAGGTGTGGCCTCACCAGTGCTGAGTACAGGGGGACAATCACCACCCTACTTCTGCTGGTCACACTATTTCTAATCCAAGCCAGGATGAAAGGAATGGAAGGGAAGGAGCAAGGGAGACCTCAGCCTGCAGAGGCAGGTGAAGGGCTGGCTGGAGACAACATGCAGCAGGAACAAAACAGCCTTGGTGCCATCCTGCCCTGCTCCATTATCGCAGGAGCAGATGGTCTGAGAGCTGCTGGGCTGCTCCCTTCTCCTGTTTTGGTTGTTCCCCCCACGGCTGGATGTTTGTGTTTGCATTTCAGCCCTTGTTTAGGCTGGGAGGCTAGATGGTGACAAGGGAAGTAAAACACTGACACTGCTGAGCAGAAAGGGAAGAAATCCAAGGTACTTGTAAGGAACCAGACTTTTCCAGACTGCTTTATCTGAGATTTCTGTGAACCGCAGTGGCCTAATTAATATTTTGACTAAAGGAAGCCTTGAAGGACAGATTCTCCCTCCTTGTCATGGAGCTGTGAAGACACAACATGCAGCATCCCCTTAGTCCTGTTTAAATCCTCGAGTCAGCTCAACTCACCCAGGTGTCCCTACTTTCACTTTCCCAACATTTCTAGGGGGAAAATGGAAGAAAACATTGTCTTCATGAAATGCAAATTCCTACCAGTCTTTTCCCCAGTATCAGAAAGAAGGAGGGGGAGGCAAAAGCCCACAGCATAAATCCCTTGCAAGTCCCCCTACCTGGCCCTCTTTTAATTAACCGTTGCTAAATTATCCTCCACATCAGCAACCTGGTGGCAGAGGCTGCTGCTTGGAGCAGGAGAGTGGAGATCCCTGGGCAGGGCTCAAGGGGAACACAGGGTTTTTGTAATGAGGACCTCGCTTTAATTTCCTGAGTTTTCTGAATTCTTGTGCTGTCAGGTGATAAAGGCAAGGGGACAAAGCAAAGGCGAAAGGATGGCTTTTCTGCATGAGGTAGGGAGTCACAGATCTTGGTGTGCCCATGGTCTCCTGTGTGGAGCCCTGAGGTGCTGCTTGCTCTGCTGTTGCACCCCAGATTTGCTCACCCCCTGGTAATGGCTGGGGAACGGTCTGCACCAGCACCCCAGAGGCGGGGGCAGAGGGGTGGCTGGGGTCTCACTTCTTGCCCTTGCGCCCTGGGGAGGAGCGGGATCTCTACCGTCCTGAGCAGCCCCAGCATGGCCACCATGGCCTGGACCACATGATGTCCACGCTGGCCAACTGAGCCCCGTGTCACTTTGGGCACCGAGCCTGCCGTCCAGCTGGCCGTGTTGTCCTCCCTGTGCCCATCCCTTCAGCTGCCCCAGGGCAGCTGCTTCCTCCCGGTGCTATTTGGGGTGTTGCCGTGGGAGGCTCAGCAGATTCCCCAGGGCTGTGGCTCTCCAGGAAGCCAGATACCAAATCCTCTCCCCTTCCCAGACCCTCCCAGAGCCCAGAGCCTTGCCTCAGCATCTGTTTATAACTCCTGGAGCTGGCTGGGCTGTTTGGTTTGGGATAAAGCGCCGTCTGGCAGGGCTCCTCCCTGCCACCGCAGTGGCACACGGACGCCTTATCTCCCACCGCAGACCCTTTCCAAGAGCCCTGGGAGCCGGGCTGCCCTCGCCGGCCCCAGAAGGCGTGTGCCCGGGATGGGTGTGGGAGGAAGACAGCAACACCAGCCAGGTTTAATCATCCAGGATGTGCTGAGGAGCTGGGCGGGATGGGCGGGCTGCGGTGGCAGGCGACGGGGAGCAGGGAGATAGCCCCGGGCTGGATGCGCGTGGGAACGGGTGCAGGGAGAGCTGGGGAGGAGAGGAGCAGATGCTGGGCTTGGTGGGCACGGTGGCTGCGGGGAAGTCTGGGTATCAGATCCCAAACAGAAGAAAACACTTTTGCAAGTGGCTGAGTTTGGGGAGGGGCACCAACTCTGCACCCCAAGATGTGCTCAGAGGCTCTCAAATATTTTGGGGGTGACTGGCCAAGCAAGGCACCGGCCTTGCCACTTACTGGTGTGAGGATCTTGTGCTGGGTCCATGAGGGGAGCGGTTGCCATTGTGTGGGACTGGATGCCCATGGCGACATGGGATGCTCTGCCCCTTTCATTGTTCTGCCCCATGGATGGCATGGAAGGCTCTTGGCTGTGTGAAAGCAGCACCATCAGGAGTGCTCCTCCATCAGGCCAGGCCAGGCACCCTCAGGAGATGCTGAGGTCCAGGAGACAGTGTCAGCAGCAGGGCCATGGGCTTCCCTCGGCACAGGGGTTTGAACTTCACTCCCAGCCCCTGTTCTGCCCAGTTGCCCTGGAGCCACCTTCACACAAGGTTGGAGCTGGTGTCCTCCTCTGGTAAAGCAGAAGGTGCTTTGCAGTGTGGGTGGGACAGGAGGACGGACAAGCCACCGAGAGCTGGTGGGCACAGCTTTGCCCACTGTGCTTTGCATCGCTGACACAAATACCCTCCTCTGCTCCCCAAATGTGGCTGTGGTGAGAGGGAGGTAGCCTTGCTGCCCACACAGAGGATGCTGTCAAAGCCCCAGGTGGCTCCAGCCCGTCTCTACCACCCTCTGCACGCTGGGTCGCTGCACTCTCAGACCTGCAGGCCAGGGCACAGCCCCCGAGCACAACCTCTCACAGGCAAAAGGCTTTGAAATTCCCTCTTTTCCCAGGCTGGCAAAGGCGCAGTGGCTGCCTCCCGCTGCACTATCAGCACGGGGTGATAAAGGCGGCTTCCTGTCACTGGAGGCACTTGCTTTCATCTCTCACATGAGTTTATGGACAATATTAGCATGAAACAGCTTTTAACCCTAGACTTTCTGTTGCAAAGCTCCAGCTCTCATCTGGGCATCAGGCACTGGGCCAGTACCTGCGTGATTTAACGTGCTTATGGGGAAAGCAGAGCCCGAGGTCAGCCTGGACCTCCTGGAGGAGGGCAAGAATCAACCAGCGTTCACTTGCAGGCAAGTCACAAAACCTGCCAACACCTTTGCTGACTCATCAAAACTGAAAAGTTTTTGAGGAGAGGGTTCTGTTTTCTGTGTTTCTGATGGGAAGCAGGCAGAGGGCCAAAGGAGACGTGCCTGAACCCTTCCAGCCGCCCACCTTGCAGAGGGCTGCCTGCCAGGACCTCAGCCTGGCTCCATCACAGGGAACGTGGTGATTTCTGGGTCTGGGTCCAAATCAAGGTGAAACCAAGATTGACACGTCCAAGTGCCCTGGCGAGGGGGTCTGCTGCCTCTGCAAAGCTCTTTTCGCTCCCACACAGGTGCTAGCATGCAGCTGGGGTGATGTGCCCATTTCTCCTGAACTGGACAATATTCATGTAGTATTGGTGGGTGGATTCAGTCTTGCTCCTCGTAACTCTCTCCTCTACAAAGCCTTCCAGCCTATCTTGCTCTTCAAAGTCACTACCTTGCTTGATCCATGAGACTCTGTGCTTCCACAGACTCCAGATTACATCCTGGTGGAGTCCACTTCATGTAGGAAGCACTCTGGATAAGTTCTTCTCATTGGATTATAGTTCTTTGCAAACCCGGTAGACTTCTTTCTGATATAGCCCATCTGAGGCCTCTGCAAGCTCTTGGGATGAATCAATGGGCTTGTTTTGCAAATCCAAGATCTGAATTTGCTAAGACACACAGGGCTGGGTTCTCTGCTCGTTGGACACTGAGGTTCCTACAAAACTTGGCTGAAGACATCCCTACGGGAGGAACTAGGAGATGTTTGTCTTTCAAAATCTGTCACCATCTGCAATTACACTATTCAATTACACTATGTAAACCTCAATGCAAACTAGGGCAAGGGATGCTTGGACAGCCAAGGCCTGGAGGGAAGACTGAGGTATGGAAGGTGAAGGGGAGGTTTGCTGGGGCCAGTCTCTGTGGCTCCAAAAACCTTGAGCTGAATGTTATCGGTGTGAGATTGGAGCTTGTTATGGAACAGATCATACAGACGAGGGACTGGAAAAAATGTGATGACTGGGAAATCAGGCAGGAGGGCGAGAGGCAAAGAGGCATAGCTGGGCAGAGTGGAGACTGGCATCTGCCTGGAACAAAGGCAAAGTCTTTCTCCAGACACCACAAACATGAGATTTTATGGCATCCCATACATAAATCCCCCTGGCAGCTCATGCTGTCCCCTATGTTTCACTCCCTTTTTCTTCTGTTCTTTCTCCTTCCTTCCACACTCTTCCTCTTCTTCCTCCAACACTGAAATATGGAGGCAAAGAGAGACAGCTGAAATACTACAGTCTTACTGCTTTGCAGGTGTTGGGGAACAATGTGAAAGTGGACAAGAGCAGTGACCCTCCAGACTGCTCCTTCTCTGAAGCTCAGCAGCAAAAAATGGGTAGAAAATGAAACAAACCCCAACATATCAAGCTTCCCCCCTTCCTCCACCTCAAAACCAGTGCTTTTAAATCAGCCGGTCTGTTGGGGGGGTGTCCACAAACAGCACCCTTGCTCTGGAGACCTTCTCCAACTATTTGGTATCTAAAGTCTACTGCCTTTAGTGGTGATGCATCTGCCCAAATGTAGATCTCTGTCATGGAGGTGTTTGCATTCATACAGCTCCTTGCACGACAAAATGTTGGTCTGGATGGCCTCCAGATGAGGCCGTCCTTTACATGTCAAAAATAGTCCTGCTGCTGAATAAACTTCACCACAACCCCAGAGGGGTCCCATACCTGCAAATGCAGGTGACGATAGCATGGGCCACGTTGAGGGCTCAGTGTGAAGCTCTCTGGTTGTGCTAAGTTTGAGCAAAAAGAACAGAGTAGAAAGACCACAGCCAAACAAGCACAGAGACGTGGCTGGTGTAGGAGCTGACATGATGTTGGGAGAGGTCTGAGTGGGGTATTTCTGCAGGATAACTCTGTCTTTCTTTCCCATGCCAGGCCTTTCCCAAATCACAGCTCAATGGGAGGCTGGTAGGAAAAGTCTAGTTTGATCTGGCTGAGAAACATTGCATGAGATGGGGAGAAAAAACAGATTCAAAAGATCCCTGATTCTCCAAGGATGAACTTTGGTGTGAATGAAGCTGCATATGGCAGAAAAGTTGATGACAGCTACATGAAATGACCACCTACACTAAAACCCAGGCTCTCTATTGGGGCACCAGGATCAGCCCATCTTCTCCAAGTAGCCCAAGTGATGGGAAAATGGATCAGGCTCTCACATACCTGGGGAGGTCTCCAGTTGTGTCAAGCAGGTCATGCCAAGCAGGCTGGGAGCAGAGTCCTGTGGGGCCAGCCAGCAGGAACATTGGCTTTGGAGCGGGAAAAAGAGGCCAACTTCTCATGGGGAAGAGAGTCTGAGTTCATATTAGACAGTCGGTAAGAAGATGGGATCACAGTGCTGCGGGAAGGCCAAGGAGATCAGGGCAACCTGGTAGTGGAGAGAAGAGAGAAACTGGTGAACCATCATGAGCAACTGAAGCCATGTCCTCAGCTACCTGCAGCCCTGGTCAGAATACAGGAAAGATGGGCACCGGGAGATGAAGAACCAGATGTGAAGTTGGATGGCTCCATCCCCAGACTCTCAGCTGACTGCAGGGACAGGGTCCAGGTTCACCAAGCATGGGTGCTGGGACATTACACCACAACAATACCAAGCAGCTGCTTCTGGCCAACAAATTGAGGCACCTTCTGCCCCTGGCCATGAGCTGGTAAATGGTGGGCTGTGCTATGCAGCAGTTCTGCTGGAGCAGGACGTGGGAAGCACCCCAGGACTACCATGAAATTCTCACAGGGCTTTTTCGCAGAGCTCGCATACGAAAGGTCAGTGCTCCATTTTGGGCCCTGACCAAGAGGTTCAGATGACACTCAAATGCTTTCTCCTACATCTCTGCCCAGGCATGAATCAAGTGGCAAAAGGTGAAAGAGGGGTTGGAGAAATAAGCCTGATGGGAGTCTGAAAGTGTTATTTTAACAGCTCCAGAAAGCATGAGACCAGCAGTACTTTGCAGTGATGGGACCATATGCTGATCAAGCCAGGCCTTCTCCAAGTCTTCTAACTCCAGCACAAGGTACTTTTAGGACGGAAATTGGAAGAGGTCAAGAAAGAAAATGGAGAACATCAAGTTAAAGAAAGATAAAAATGAAAAAAGGATGCCTGTAGACCATCTCTCCTTGCCCTCTCTGTCGTTCTTTTAGTACTCAGTGACCACTCAGTGATCCCTCTCTGTGTCCCTAAGAAGTCTTGCCCTGTTGTCACCTCTCAGTCCAGGCTGTCAGTCTGCTCCCTGGTTTCCTTTGCATGTTCACAGCCTCTACTAGGCAGTATCCTCCTTTCCTGGAGATATTATGGTTCCAGTCATGTCTTTCTCCACCCTTCAACTCTGTCTCATTCTCCTAAGCTCAGTGTCCCATGTCCTCCCATGGAAGGACCAATCAATCTCTCCTCCCTTAAAGGGGCTTATCTGCTCTTGTCTTCCTCTTTTTTAAGGAACATGAGGGTAAAGAAGCACAACAGATCCTGTCCAGCACAGATGGACATCTACAAGTAAGCTCCAGGTGCTCTGGAGGTGAGTGAGGCTTCACAGGAGAAGGGAGCCTTCAAGACCCTCTGCCTTTGGGGTAAGCATTATGATCCAAAGAGATCTAAGTGCAGTGGGACAAGCTGCCATCACCAGCTGGAGTGGATGCCACAGGCTGGAGTAACCACTGCCAGAACCCCTGGCAGGCTTGGAGGAGATCGGGCTGTCTCGATTAGGGATGACCATCTCCTGGATGGCCACAGGCAGCTTGTAGATATCTGAGGGCTGCTCCCTGCGGGGAGCAAAAAAGTGACACCAGCAGGCAACATCACCCTAATGTCTCCATGAGATTGTAGGGGGTGCTGGAGGGCAATGGAGGGGAGCTCTGCCCATGAAGCTGACCCCCCCAGGTGTGGGGCACAGGGCAAACCTCTGAGCACCCTCAGTATGGAGCGCACTGTGTAGGTGTCCAGGGGGGGGCTGGCTGGAGAAGACGGCCCTGATCACCATGACTCCCTTTTCTTTCTTGACTTTCTGTATCCCCAACCTCCAGCACTTGCACGTTGGGGCATTAATTCAAACACAAACATTTCTGCCTTCCCCAGCTTTCTGCAGCCCGTTCAGCACCTTCCACCACTCCTGCACCATGTGTTCGTTCATCAGCTTTCACCCCATTTCTCACCACTGAGCTGAAGGGGATCTGGACACCAAGCCCTGCTAGAGGCTTTATGAACTTCCTACTTCATAAACCTCTCTGAGTCACTCTGCTCCTGCCCGACATATCCAGAGCCTCACCTTATTTCAAAGCTGTGGTGGGAGCCCCCATGCATGGGCAGGGGTCCTGCTCCTCGCCAGCAGACACAGACCATTGCTGCTCTTGTTTTTTCTAGGTATGGGGCTGGGGGGAGAGACAGGGGGGAGGAGGCTTTTTCTAATTTTCACTATTTATTTTGAAACTGCTCATGGCTGTTCTCGTATTTAAAACATTTGGAGTCCTGTGCTTAAAATACCTGTTGGGACTCTCAGGAGCTCCCAGCGCAGCGCAGAAGAGACTCAGGCTCGCAAGCCTTTAACTCACCGTGGGACTATTTGTGCTTTCGAGCTCAGTGCTGGAATGCCTCAAGGTGTTTAGGCAAGGCCAAGGCCAGGGCATGGGAACGCAAGTCTTTACCAGGCTTTGCCCGTAATTGCCTCCACGCCTGCACTCCCCTGTCCCTCACAAAGCAGAGGAGGGAACTGTGCAGACGGCCAAGGAGAAAGGTGAAGGGGAGGAATTGAGTTGCAGCCCTGGGAAAAGCAGGACACAGGGTAGAGGGCTTTGCAAACACTTGGCGTGTGATAAGATGTGGCACTGATGCAGGAAAGCAGTCCCTGGTTATCCTCATGAGCAAAACCCAGCAGAGAAGAGCTGGAAGAGGGGCTCAGAGAGCCTGGGGAGGACCAGGCACTGCTCAGCTGAGATGCTGAGCACCATCCAGTGGCATTCTGCTCTCTGGAGCTGCTGCCTCCCTGAGCTGAGGTCACTAAAGATGTCAAAGACCTGTTTTTAACAGGAGGGGGTGTTTGGCTTGACGCCTGGCTCCGCTCCAAAGGGAATAAAATCACCAGCTCCCCGCCTGCGCCACGTGCAGCTGCAGAGCCCGGTGCCCGGGGCTGAGGTCTGACATCGCTGGCGGAGGCGGTTCAGAGCCCCAGGGCAGCCCCTGAATTTCAGAATCCCCTGGGGGACCCCACGGACCTGGGGTGATGCTGCAAGCTGAAAGGTGGCCAGAGGGTCTGGAGCCACTTTGGCTGCCCCTTGGAGGGTCTGGGACCAAGGAAGCACCCAAAGAAAGTGGGGGACCCTGGGGAGGGTGGGGAGATGGGGATGGTTCTGGGTGGCCCCTGGAGAAGGCAGGGCTGCAGAGCCTGGGGAGATGGTGAGAAGCAGAGAAGGCGGCAGGCGGGAGTGGATGCCATGGGGAGGGGAAGGATAATTCGCCCTGCCCTGTGGGTCACAGTGGGAGGACATCAGGGTGCCGGCAGTGATCCTTGGTAGCCAAAGCCACCCCAGCTTTTGGTGGTGGGCATGTGGGGTGGAGACCTACCCATGCTGGCAGCTTTACATGACGGACTTGGGGTGGTGGGCACAAGCCTTGCATGGGGAGGCAGAAACCAGCTGGGGTGGGTAGAGGGCTTGCAGGGAAATCTGGCCAGACATGGCACAGGCACCGTGAGGCACCCAAACTGCTTCTTGCAGGGGTGGGGAGGGGAGAGGGTGCAGTGAAGGGGACAGGGACAGGCCAGCAGTGGCGGGGTTGGGGGGGGTGCCCCACACCTGCAATAACAAGCTCTGGGCGCAGGGCCTGACAGCGGGATGGGGGCCGAGCTGGAGTTACAGCCCCCAGGGGAGACCCTGGTGGCTTGGTGCCCGGGAAACACCTCCGAGCCACCCCCCCTCCACCAAGGAGCCAGGCGTGCGGGGGCTCCACCAGCCCCACGCCTGCCTGGCTGGGACCTTCACCCTCCTGCTCTGGCTGCCCCCGTAGGCCCACAGTGCCCAACAGCCCCTGGGAACCCTTCTCCTACCCCATGTGGGGGACACCGGCTCCCCAAACCCCTCTGTTTCCCCCTACACTGTACCCTACAGCTGCCTCCTGACCCCAGACACCCTTGTGCCCTATGTATCCCCCCAAAAAATCACTCCATCACATGTAATGTCCTCTGCCCACAGTTTTTCTAGGCCTACCCCAGACCCTTCTCCGCTATCCCATCCCAGCCTGAGTTTTTCCCTCTCTCCTCTCTTTGCAGGGCTTAAGCTCTCATGCTGTCCCCACCCCAAATCCTGGTGCTGCTTGCTCCTACTCCAACTCAGCAGACTGTTGTTCCCATCACATTCCTTTCGAAACCATCTCATCCCCTACCTTTCTCCCAGCATCTCCTTCTCCTCTCCTCCTTGGTGAATCATCCCCCAGAGCTGGCACTGCTGGGGTAGCCAGGGAAGAGACCCAGCCATGCCCTTCACTCCTTTCCCATTCTCAGGGGCATACTGACAACCACGGAGGATGTTGAGAAAATCCTACCTCAGGCACTTGTTCCCCTTGCCCTGGGTATGTTCCCAGTACAGTCTAGAGATGATCCTCACCATGGGGGTATGGCAGTCACCCCTATCCTGCAGCCAGGACTCCCTCTTTGCATTTGCCTCCTGCTGTTGGGCAGTCCCCGAGGGATAGAGGGGGATGCACAGCACCCCAAACCTTTCCAACATCAGGGGAAGGTCTTGGACTTTCCCAAGAAGAGGGGTTCATGCAGTCCCTTGGTGATGTCTTTAGCCTTTGCACCAACCATGACCTTCCCCAAGCCAAGTTTATGTGGGTGCCTGTTGCCTGCACCAATTCAGCATCAGCGCTACCTACCGCTGTGTGTGGGGCCCATACCATGCCTACTGTATTCCCAAGGAACTGTCTGTAGTGGTGGAGGTGCTCCTTGGAGTCTCCTGGCTCTTCCCATGCAATGCAGCTTTGATTGTCTACAGCAAAGCTTTAGGGGTTCTTTGTTTTGCAAGGGACAGGCCAGGCAGCAGAGCCCCAACTCCTTCCTCACAGCTGCAGGCTGTAACCACAAGGCTCTCATGTTTTTCCACCAGATGATATGAACTACATTCCTGCTAATGTCACAGCCCAGGTTCAAGTGGCATGAGGAGACTCCTCCTTCTTCCTAACCTACACCTCAAAAGTCCTTGGAGCTGGGGCACTCATGGGAGATGGACTGGGGGAGGACAGTGGAAGCTGGGTCTGAGTTTCCCACCTCTTGGCCGCATGGGGTTTGCAGTGCCCGTCATGCAGCCCTGCCACCATGCTGAGCTGGAGGTGGAGTGTTTCAGGCTGGACCTGAAGATGGTAAATCAGGGGCACCCTCTTTCTGGGTCACTTCCAGCCCTTGGAAAGAGAAAGGTGCTCAGAGAGCTTCACAGACTGAGGGACACCAAGCAGGTCTTAAGCTCTGGAAGAAAGACTTGGCAGAAACCTTCAGTCAATGTCTTGGGAGGCACTACGCAGGTTAGATAGTGTTCTCTGGAAAACTGTCCTAGATGTAAGCTCCTTGCTTGCCATTTAGTCACTTGGACTTTTGCCTGAACTTTCTCCTGGTCACCCAAGCCTTGGGAAGGGCGCTGGGAGATATGTGGAGCTTGGATCTTCCTGGGCACTGGGTCTCACTGTAGTCGGTGCTGCTCTCACTGGTTTCTAATCCACCTCTCCATGTTGAAGAGGATCTTGGAGCACTGCTGGAGGTTTGCTGCAGTCATGGTGGGTGGGGTGTATAAAGGAAGAAACAGCAATCCCTCCCACCTACCAGGACCCTGAGTAGAGACATGGACAGCCTGATATGACTCACTGGGACAACTGCACTGTGAGCAGAAAGACCTGGCTTGCTCCAAAACCCCTCTAAGTCCACCTTGCAAATTGTTTACTTTATGAGTGCAGACCCCAGCATAGAAGGGGAACTCCCAAATGCACAATGTGGGCTTCTGGGAGCACAGGGGTTCATATTGCTTCACAATGCAATATGAGAGTGTGCTCCAGGCAAGCTCCAGGGTCTGTTTCTTAGGTATCATCTGCAGCTACTCCCTCAAAAAGCTTTCCAGTCGCACGCCCCAGCAGTCTGGCTATTGCTTCTCCTGCAATTAACTGCAGGTGATCAAAGTAGGAGGGAGGACTGAGGAGACAGATCTCCTCAGTAGGACCTGGCAGCCTCATCCAGCCTAGTTAAGTAAGGATGGTCATAAAGTCCAGATTCTGCCCGAGCAGGTGACATGAGCCTCTCTGAGTCAGAAACCCAAGAGGGTCTAAGTCAATGGGCCCATATGAACCTCATGAAGTTCAACCACACCAAGTGCAAGGTCCTGCACCTGGGTTCTGGCAATCCCAAGCACAAATCCAGGTTGGGTTGGAGAATGGTTTGAGAACAGCCCTGAGGAGAAGGACTTGGGAATGTTCGTGGACAAGGAGGTCAATGTGAGCCAGCAATGTACACTGGCAGCCCAGAAAGCCCCCCACATCCTGGGCTGGCTCAAAAAAATGTGGCCATCAGGGTGAGGGGGGGAGGATTCTGCCCCTCTGCTCTGCTCTGGGGAGACCCTACCTGGAGCACTGTGTCCAGCTCTGGAGTCCTAAGCACAGGACCTGTTGGAATGGGTCCAGTTGAGGGCCATGAGCTGGACCCCCTCTGCTGTGAGGACAGGCTGAGAGAGTTGGGGGGGCTCAGCCTGGAGAAGAGAAGGCTCTGGAGAGACCTTGGAGCCCCTTCCAGTCCCTCAAGGGGCTCCAGGAAAGCTGGGGAGGGACTCTGGGTCAGGGAGGGGAGCCCTAGGAGGAGGGGGAAGGGTTTGACACTGAAAGAGGGGAGATTGAGATGAGATGTGGGGCAGAACTTGTTTGGTGTGAGGGTGGTGAGAGGCTGGCCCAGGTTGGCCAGAGAAGCTGTGGCTGCCCTATCCCTGGAGGGGTTCAAGGGCAGGTTGGAGGGGGTTTTGAGGGAGCTGGTGTGGTGGGAGGTGTCCCTGCCCAGGGCAGGGGGTGGCACTGAGGGGGCTTTAAGGTCCCTTCGAACTCTAACCATTCTGTCATTCTATAGGAGCTGCCTCTGCTGCCTAGATGGAGCATGGTAAAGCTTCTGCTGTCCTGTGGATGAAGACAAGCAAGGAGGAAAGGCTGGTGAATTTGCTGCATGCAAATGCCAAAAAGGAGATGTGTTCCTTCCTCATGGTGGCTTTGCTGGATAGATGATGAAGCTGGGGAGGGTCAGTCTGCTCAGGTCAGGGGTACCCCAGACGTGGTACTAGCAGGTGATGCCACTCAGCATTCCCCCCAGGGGTGCCTCTTCTCCTTCTCTTCCTCTTTTTGCCTTTGGGCTCCTGCTCCTGTCTCGAGGCTGTACTGAATTCATACACACCCAGACTGGGTCTGACGGCACCTCTGCTCCCGACCCACAGCCATGAGATCTCACCCAGAAAGGCCCAACATAGTTTGTCTGCCCAGTAACCTGGCAACTGCACTAATGCATGCGTGCTCATAAAACATCCCCCTGAACCGGAGCCAGCACCCACTGAGGACCGTATCCCCTTACACTGGAGACAGGCTGTGCTCCCTGTGCTGCTGCTGCGCCGTGGGCCCTTCTGAAGGGCAAATCCTGCCCCACGCTTCTGTTTTATTCCTGACACGTCTTCTCCTCACCCATCTCCATACCACAGCCCACATTGCAGGGGGATGTTTGGAGGCAGAGGAGGCTCTGGGTATGGAGGGGAAGGAGCTCAGCTTGGCGTCAACACCACTGAGAGGCTTGTCCAACTTTGGGAATGCCTACCCCAAATCCACCCACCTGAGAGATGCATCTCAGCGTTAAAACCCAGGGCTGGCTCACTCCTGCCTGGCCATCAAGAGAAGAGGTGCCCGCCCCACACCAGAGAGCAGCTCTTGAAGTGCTATGGGATAAATGTCCCTGCAAGACATGTGCTCAGTGCCCAGGTCCAATGCCTGCTCGGTGGCTGTGCAGGACTGAGCTCCACTGGGGTCGAAGCCTCTCAGCCAGATTTGGGAAACACTGCTCCAGAGGTAGAGAGTGAGTCTGAGGATTTTGAGGCCTATTTGACTTTTCTGGAAGAGACTAAATCTGGCACATCAGATAAAACCTACAGCCCTGGAGAGAATGGCTCACACTCCCCACCCAGCATCTCCGTGAGCTGGGTGGCATTTTGAGGAACGCCTGGGGGCTGTGCTGGGGCAAGTCCCTTGAGGAGGATACAGGAGGAGTCATCTTGCTGTTTGAATTTGTGTCTTGAGGCTCCAGGGGTTTCCTGAGCTTGGAGGGCAGAGGGAGGGAGGTGAAAAGAGAGAGGTGGCTGATTTATAGCTTACCATCTTCTCTGATCTTGATCGCCCTTTGTCTTGGGAGTCTCTCTTATCCAGACATGGAGATGGGAGGAGGGGATCCGTTTCAGAGATTGCTGAACTCTGGGTGTTTGCCGTTTCCTGGAGATCTTTTGATGTTCCCTTTGCTTTAAAACATTTTCAATGTTAAGTTTCTCAGCCTCCCGCTGCACCTCAACTCTCGACATCAGAGCACGATCCATCACAACTTACCCAAACAATCTCCAGCAAGGCGAGACCTCCCCATCTCCGGGGCCGGCAAGGCAATCTCTCCCTGCAGGACCAGGCAGCAGGGGTTCTGGTGCACCTCTCTGCACCTCACCCCAAGGCCATGGGCTTCTATGGGCTACCCATTGCTTGTTCCTGTACAAATCAACTTAATCCTTCAGCCCAAGTGACAAATTCTTGACACCTCTGTCACCTTGTTTGCCTAGCAACCAAAATCCATCACGAATCAAAAGGCCTAGGAAGAAGATCTTGCTTTTCTGTGAGAAACCCATGGACTCTTGATCAGGCCTTTCATCAAAGGATGATGAGCTGTTGCTTTGGCACAGCCCAGTACCTGAAATGCACTGTCTCCCCTGGATCAGATAAAACAGGAGACAAACCACCCATGGGGTTGTGGCTTGGGGTATCTCTGAAAGGGTATCTAGACCCTTTCCTATGCAGTGGTGTGGGTCTCCTCAGACACCCCTGAGCAAGAAGATGGAGTGTGGTGGGGGATGCTGAGTAGCACCGAGAGGTGTTGGGAAGGCTGGACTGCGAAGCAGCAGGATGGATTGAGGTTTGCCTCTCGCCTTTCTCCAAGGCAGGCCAGCACAATGACGTCTAACAGGATGCAAACCACCTCTCTGGGTGAGATATCACCAGGCTTGTGCCCTTAAGTGAGTCCTATAAATATTGCTGAACATCAAGAGCTTACATTTAGGGCTTAATAAAGGAAGAAGTGCAGAAAAAATACCTTTCTGACCTGAATCTCTACCAGACTGAGAAAGGTCTCCAGCTCAGAGATGATCTTCTCTCTTTTCCAGCATGTGCAACTTGTCAGCTGTGGTAGTGGACATCAGGTCTGTAATTAAAAGACCATCAAACAGTCCTTTTCCATAAATCCTCTCACAGCACTGTCAGTTAATAAAATAGATTTCATTTAACTGGTGCCATTTTCTAAAAGAGACAGGCCAAAGAACAACATTGCCTGTAAAACAATCTTTTTTGTTCCGTGAAAGTAATTAGTTTTGCTTGGACTTAATGTGTTTGGGGGTTAATTATCCTAAAACTGCCCATGAACTCCCATGATGTGGGGATATTTGTGCTGGGCTGCCAGAGGTGCCAATTCTTGCAGCAAGGCACTTTATGAGTCTTCATGATGCTCCTTGTTTTCCTTGAATTCTCAGCATCGTGGCCCAGTGTGTTTGCATGAAAATTTGCTTTCATAGCCTGTGCCCCCAAGAAGTTTCTAGCCCTCGTGGTTTGAAACCACAACCTGAGAGCACCCGGGAGCAAAAAGCAAATAAGACTTACTTGTTTATCACTTTTTTATTCATGATTTCTATGCTAAAGTGATAATTTTGCAGTGCCTTGAGTTACTATTTTTCATGGCTGGGGCTCTCAATGCCAGCCTGTCCTTACAATAGTCCTTGACAGCTTTTTTTGGGGTGAAAGAAGCGGCCACCGAGGAGATGGACCCAGGTTTGTTTGTAGCAATGTGCTTTCCAAGTACACGGTCTGTAAAGGTGAGATCATGTCAAAGCTCCTGGAGATTGAGCTTCAGCTCAGGAGGGGCTTTTGGGTAGAAAAAGGTGAGAACTCCTGAACTTTCACCGCATGCTAGGGTGGAAAAAAACCATGCAACCAAAATATCTCATAAACCGTTTTTCTTTCTATTCTTTTTTATTTTTTTTTTTGGTAAAGAAATGGCTATACACGGCCGTTCTACTTGTAACCCAGCCAAGAATAATTTGTGGCAGGAAAGTTTGAGCATTTGTAAAAATAAAATAAAAATTAAAAAAAAAAAAAATTGAAAGCACGTTAGAGTATTTTAGCGTGAACCCAAACAGAAAGGCGGGTATTCAGAGGGCAGAATAGCCTCGATAGCACGACACTCTGCATTTCTGGCCATGTGTTGAAACAGAGATTTTTTTTATGTGTTTGTTTTATTAATCACACTACAGAGCTCAGCCCAGCACTTGCTGATTTTTGTCTTGTTAACATTTTTCTGTCCCACTGCCATTTGGTCTCCATTTGAGGTCTACACCTGCTTCCCACGTGATAAATAGGAGCCTCACGCAGAGCAGGAGCAGAAAGCCACTTCTTGTCCCTGTCCTACCAAATTTTAGTAAGCATTTACCTTTTGCCATCCTATTGCATGGGTACTTCTGATCCCAGGGCTGCACTGACTGCGAGGGGCTCGGCGCGGGGTCCTTATTCACATGGGGTGGGTCTTCTTCATGCAAGCACTTCCCATGGACACCAGCGGACTCTGCCATGAGCAGAGAAAACAGCTTGCGTTGGGAAGGGAACATCCCCCTTCAATTTTCCCAGCCCACCAAAACACACAGATTTTTGCAATAAAGGCCAGGGCCAAAATTTGGCAGGGACGACTAGGGAGTGGGGTGAGGGAGGGCAGTGGAGAGGGTCTGCTCTGCCTGTGGCATCGTGCAGGAACGCTGAAGATAAGCAGGTGGTGGCCAGGGATGATAAACACGAATGTCCCCACACGGAGCAATTTGCCACAGGATGTTGATGAAGCCGAAAAATGAAGCGAGATTCCAACCCGGGCTGGGCATTTGCATGGCTAACAAGAATATCCAGAATTATAATAGTTAATACCAACACCGCGCTCGGAAGAGATATCAGATCCGCGGCCCCAGGGCAAACGCCGACTGTAACAGATTAGGGAGAGGCCTCCGGTGGGGGATGGATTTGGGGTGGGGGGGGGGGGGGATGGATTAGCTGACACCTGCCTGATATGGGGACTCGCACCTTTCCTGAGCACTGGACATTAACCCCTCCGGTGGGCAGCCCGTCTCCCACCAGAGACTGCTGATTCATCAGGATGGAAATATTCCCCGGAGATCCGTTGCTGCGGATGAAATCCTGATGGAAAACTGCCCGGTTTCCTGCCAGCATACCCTTGGCAGCCCGCCTGACCAGCTGGTAGCAAGAGGAGAACATGGGAGCCCGGCTCCCAAGACGTTAAACTCTCTCGACTCCCGTGCAGACTGCTGGGCGAGGGATGGCAGGCTCCCAGCTGGTGGACCACGGTGTGGTGGTGTCTTCCAGCCTCCCAGCCTGAGCCCACCAGCTGGAGGAAAAGGGGAGCAATGGGCCAGACTGCTCTGACTTTTGCAAAGGCTGCTTCTGGGCTTTCATCTGAGATTGACCGCCCAAACAAATCTTGAGCCACCAAAAAGCAGTGGCAGGGCTTCATGGTCCTCCACTCTGGTGCCTGACCCTTCTCATCTACTCCTCCATTCATACCTAATGCCCTTTCCCTCTTTTTCTGATCTTTGCCCATTTCCTGGGTGACCAAAAGTCTTCCAGGGTTGCAGAAGATTCTGGTGGGCTCTTTGCAGGTTCTCCACCAGGCAGAGCTGGTGTGTGTGTCCAGCTTTGCTACTGGGCAGAGGATGCTGAGATGGGTCTGTCAGGGTTTGGCAGCCCCAAATCCAGGTCCCCATCTCCCACACCAGTACTGACATGGCAGCATGGGGACACCCTGTCCCAGTACTTTGTTTTGTAGGGACCTTTGGGGGTCCCTCATTCATCTTCCTCCCAGGGTGTGGATAAACAGGCCATGAACATGGGGGGTCTCCATAGATGTGATGGTATGAGACCACTCTTAGCCTGACTCCTCAAGTCCTGTCTCTGCTGTTTGTGGGTGGCTGGAAATAGCCCTTTTTTTTTTTTTTTTTTTTTTTAATATTCTGCAATTTGAGCTGCGAATCCAAATATTGTAGGGAAGTAGCTATGAAAAGAGCACATTTTATTTCTGAATCTCCTCCCCAGGTTGGAGTTTGGAAGTCAGCTTTCCCTAGCCGACCAGAAAGGATGCTTCCAAGACAGTGGTCTCTGAGGGAGACATCATGTTGTCGATTTTCCTTGGGATAAAACACATCTTCTGGCCCTTAATTTCTTTTTGGTGTTTAATTATCTCTTTTTTTTTTTTTTTTTTTCTTGCTTCAAATGCACATTCGTCTTTGTTGAGACAACCCTGAAACAGAAAATTCTGCCAGAGTTTTCCTCCCCGAGAAGGTCGCCTGTGCCCTGGCCGTGACAAAACTCCCAACAGCCCACGCCATCCCTCAGATAAGCCGCCTCTCAGAGGAAAGGTTCAACAGTGACTGAAAACATTCAGGATATTGAATTCTTGGGCAGGAAAGCGGTGCGTGGCCGTGCCCTCCTGGAAGAGTACACAGCGCCATCTAGCCGCGCCGGGCCGAAGTACAGAGCTCTCTGCAGGCACCTTCCCAACCCCACAACGCAGCCCTCTGCGCCCCCGACCCCAAGAAGCCTTGCCACCCCTTTTCCACCGCTGGCCAGGCTGCCGGGAGGTTAATGTTGCCAGTCCCTTACCCACGGGGGATGTGCTTATTTCAGACATCTGCATTTGGTGTGAGATTTGTACTCGAGCAACCCAACCTGGATGAAATGCCCATGCTTTTGGTAAAGGCTGGGGATTGAACTGATTGGTTCCATTTCTTCACAGTCTCCTCCAGGGTGGTGGCTATGTCTCCTGGTGCCTCCCTTCTCTTCACTGCTGGTGTGCTGGGACACCTCGTCTCCTGGCCCTCACTGTTACTGTTCCCTTTTCTGCACCCAATGGGTGGGAAAAGCACAGAGAGGTGCTTGTTGTGGCTTCAGGCATTTCCCCGAGCTATTTCTCCTGGTCCTGACCCTGGTCCTATTTCTTTTCTTCTCCACCTGGCAGATCTCAGCGCCAGTCCTGGCACCCAAATCTGGAAAAAGATCAGAGATGCTAGGACAGCTGGAGAGCTTGGGGTGGCTTTAGACTCCATCTAGCAATATGCTGAGCTCCTTGGTTCCAGCACAGCCATGCTCACAAACACCTACCTCAGGTGTCAGAAATTGTGTCCTCCAGTTGGCTTCAATCAGGGGTTTCCTTTGATGCTATGGTATTTCACCTGCCACAAGTTGGCAGGTCTTGCTGGTGCTGAGTGTTGGTTCTTGGTGCCCATGCAGGCCAAATCCTGTCTCCTGGAAATTTCACAGCTGGAGTTGACAAGGCTGAGACTGTGCTGTTCATCGTCTGTCTCTCCTTTCTTCCCCTCTACCATTTCTCCTTCCCTCATTGGAGAATGGGATGGAGGGAGAAATGTGCCACACACCTACCCTCTCATCTGGCATGGAGGGAGATTTAAGACCCAATGTGGCTGGACTAGGATTTCACTAGGACTTCAGCCCTCTGCCAAGCCCTGGCACAGTTACTGGGTGCCTGACAACCGTCTTCAGCTGAGCCTCATTCCAGCTGCCACCATCATCCAGGAACACCTGCAGGTCTTTCTGCTGGACACCTTGCCTTTTTGTAGTCGCCTCTGTCTCCAATCCTTTGCTACTTCACCCACTTTTCTGGCCCTTCCTAAACCCCGGTGCTGAAAGCCACTGTGCTGTGTCAACCATAGTAATTTTAATCTCACTTCATATCGCTTTTTTATGCTGCTCCATTCCTATCAGTTCCTTCTCCCACCTATTGCTCCGTTGCTGGATTGTGTGGAGCAAGTGGAGCATCTTGTGTAACTCTGGGAAGAGTCCTTCTTGAGTATGGTGTCCATTACCCTTGGATGTGTAATGCCTGTGGTTGAAAATGCTGTTAGATGCCCTTCACTAGCTAAGATACCATCACCATGAACTGTAGAAGAAGAATGGGCAGGATCTTCGGAAAGATCAGTTCCTTGGGTCTTCTCTAGTTAACGTGTGAACTGAAATTTTTATGATGCTCATAATTTGGCAAAAGCTGTGGCAACACTGGGATACAGGCACTCACATGCACACAGACAAATTATTTAAGCAAAGACCAAATGCTGTTTCTCCTTTGGCTCAACTCTTCTGGCTTAGGTTTTCCCTGCAGACAATCCAGCCCAAAACAGCACCTGGGTGTGGGATGAATTGACTCATCTGTAGACACCAGGTACCTATGGGAGAGCCAGTCATGTAGGCACCTTCTAGAGTGAAAGCCAAGAAACTCTGTCCTACCTGCACTGCTTGCCTCGGGATGATGTGATTTTTTCCCTAGAAGCCCCTATTTCTCTCCAGTGACTATAAAGGCAGGCAGCTCCGTAGCTGGCTGAGATGGAAAATAGCCCAGTGGTTAAAGTCTGGTGAAATGTAAGTAACTGAAAACAGTATTTTATAATAGGAAACACTGCCTTAACACCAGCCCTCGCTGTGAGACCCACCTGTGACAGTGCAGCAATGGAGGAGGCAGAGCCAGGTCTCAGTTACATCCTGCCTCCTGGGTATTTTCCTGTGGGGCTGGGGTTTCAGCTGCAGTTTTACATTTATTCACCACGTTCCCTGACCATGCTGGTGTGATTTTGGAGAATGGAAGAACAAGACTTGTCCTGCTTCTGCTGAGCGTCTCTTTGGCCACACAGAGATATCCTTGGGTGAGGGCTCCTGCACACCACGGGTGGTTGGCTGGCTGTGGAACTGGGTTGGACAACTCAGGCTGCTTAGTGGGAGAAAATGAGAGGAATGGGAGAAAATGAGAAAAATGGGAGAGAATGAGTTTCCAGAGCTATTTTGCATTGACCTAAGGAGAAACATCAACAACAGTAGATGGAAATATGACAAAACTGGGAAGTTTTCATCCCAAAAGGGATAATTTCTGGATGGTCTGAAAAGCATTAAAACCCAAGAGTGAAACTGTGGCTGCTCTCCTAGGTCTATCAGGTGTAATGGTGCCAACCTGGGTGATAGTATTGCAAGTCTCTCTAAAATTAGTATTTTCCTTGCTGCTCTGGCTGCTGGAGGCAAATAAAAAGTATCTATTAAAGAATCATGTTTTTTAAGCCAGTTGTCTTAACGATTTCTGGAGCCTGATGCTTTAAAGAGAGTTGAATCATTTCACATCTGTGGCTGGCAATCCTTGTAGGTGCCAGAATACAGCTGGGAACTCGCACAAACCCCGGAGCACGGGCACACGCGGGTGTTGGTGTGTGCTGAGGGGCTGCCAACACACACCACTTCAGCCAGTAGTTGTTCCCCTAATAACCCGAGATGCTGGAGTCCTGCGAATACCTGTGCCTCTCAGCTTTCATTTCAAATAAAACTCCTTTTCTAATCCTCCCAGTTGCAGAGGAAAAAGTTGACTGACTGTTTTGAAAGCAGCTTAAGCACCCCGAAAGCAGAAGGCCTATAAACCAAATTAACAAATGTAATATTTAAACAAGATTGAAAGAGGTTTAAGCCAATTCCGCGCTGTTTTGGAGTCTAACTGTGCGCTGTGCCTGGCTTGGCTACGGTTGGGGCGGGAGGTGATGTGGGCGAAGGGAAAGCTATCGACTGCTCTTTAGCTTAGCTCTGCTTCTGCATTTTGTTCCTTAAAATGCCACCTCCAGGGCACCCTCCTGGAAGGCTCCACAGGAGCGAGGGCCAAGTGTGTCCCTGGGGAGCGCAGGGAAAACTTAATCTGGGTAAATTGTGAAATGCACAGGGAGCGGGGCTGGGTGGAGAGCTTCCTTGGTGCTGTGCAAACCCCAAAGGAACCAAGTGGGACCAAAGCTGATCCTCTGGCTTCTCCAAGACTCTACACTCATGGTCTGCACCTCAGTCTCTGCCTCTTGGCCTGACACCAGGGCAGGGATGCTGACTGGCTCTGAACTGACAGTGAGTGTTATAATAGCTGTTTGGAAACAATTAGGAGTGTCTTACTGGAACCTCACCACCGCTTCTGGGAGGCTTTTGGCTCTGTGGCTCCAATTGTAGCTGCAGACATTAAGGTCAAGAGGAGGTCGGGTTAAAAATACAGGATCCAAGCCCAGAGCCCAGACAAGCTCCATTTGATGCCCATGGCAACTCATAGATTCATAGAATCATTCAGGTTGGAAAACACCCTTGGGATCATCAAGTCCAACCATCAACCCCACTCGACAAAGTTCTCCCCTACAGCATATCCCCCAACACCACATCTAAATGACTCCTCAAGACATCCAAGCATGGTGACTCAATCACCTCCCTGGGCAGCCTCTTCCAGTCTCTGACCACTCTTTCTGTGAAAAACTCTTTCCTAATGCCCAGTCTCAACCCACCCTGTTGCAGCTTGAAGCCTCTTGTTCTATCGCTAATTACCTGGGAGAAGAGACCAGCACCGACCTCTCTACAACATCCTCTCAAGTAGTTGTAGAGGATGATGAGGTCTCCCCTCAGCCTTCTCTCCCTCCAACTAAACAGTCCCAGCTCCTTCAATCACTCTTCATAAGATTTATTCTCCAGGCCTTTCCCCAGCTTCGTTGCCCTCCTCTGTACCTGCTCCAGCACCTCCAGATCTCTCTTGCAGGCCCCCAGAGCCTTGACCTTGCACAAACACACAGCGAGAACACTGTGGTGCAATTGTTGTCATGCTCTGAGGGTAAAACTAAGGCAAAGTCTGTGGAAAGAAACCATCTTGTCTGTGAGGCTGGTGGCTATATGCAATCCTGTATACAATGTGCAGCTCCTGTATGCGCAGAGCATCACAGGATAGTTCAGATTGGAAAGGACCTTGGGAGGTCTCTGCTTCAATATCTCTGGTTCAATATCTTGCTCGTTAGATTAAGAGATCACCCATTAGATTAAGTCAGCTGAGTCAGGGCTTTATCCAAATGGCATAGCCTCTCTGAACAATGTGCTCTGCTGCTGGACTGTGCATAGAGGTAGGAGAGGCTGGAACCTCTCTTAAGGAACACATGATGTGGACATACACAGACATATATGTGCACACACACAACATGCACATGGAGAGGCAGGGAGATGCTGACATTCACTGTGTCCATCCTCTGAGATAAATGCTTGAATGAATTGAGCTAAAAAGCCAGCCTCTGCAGCAAAACCCCCAAATTCAGCCATTTTGGCCCCAAGGAGACCTCTTAACACACCCAGGTCAGATATTAGCATCCATTGCCCTGTCAGCACATTTGCATGAAGTCTGGGTGGAAACTCAATGAGGAAGAAATGGAGGTAAAGGGATCAGAAAGGAGAACAGTAGTTCTGGGAACGGTTGAGTCCACAGCACAATATCTTCCATGCTGAGGTGATAGGGAGCTGAGGTAGGACATCCAGAACAGCCAAACCTTGGAAGTTGGTATAACACCCTCCTGAGTACTTTGGGCTGGAAAGGCTGAGCTCAGAGTGGAGGAGGAATGAGTCCAGTGTCCCCATCCTATACCTCTCTGCCCCTTTAGATCCAGGCCTGCATCATGTTCCTTCACATTTCGTCATTTCTTGGAGCTCAACATCTGGAACAGGGCTTCAGCCAGTGGCAGCTAATCCTGATGGCAGGTCAAGAGCTTTTTGAGATGGATCTAACAAGGGGCACCCTCAGAGAAGGTGGGACTCAGTGTGTGACCTTCTGCCTGCCCATATCCCAGTTTGGAGAGGATCAGAGAGGGAGCTATAAAATGCATTTTAATCTGCAAGTTCTAGGTTATTTTGGGAGACAAACAAATGTTTATTTAAGGACTCAGACAAGAAAGAAGAGAAAAAACCCCATGGAAGAGCAGGCACACCTCCCTGGCAGTCTCTCTGACGCTTGCATCATTTGCAGCTCTCTCAAATGGTTTTCAGAGCCAGGTTTTCTTTCCCTGACTGACAGCGGGGCTGGTTTAACTGAAAGCTTAAGCTGCTCAGTGTAAACAGGCATCCATCCTGGGAAACTGCAGCCAAGACAGTGAAAGACTGTCAGAGAACATAACAAATGTAACTACAGGCTTTCCTAATTCTGCTGGCTCTAATAAGCCTAAACAGCTCCTCTCCATCCTGGGATCTACTGTCCCCTTGTTCCTGGATGGTCTTGTAGGAAAAGGACTTTTTAAAGAAGGAGGATCTGCAAACAAGTTTCTCCTTGTAAAACCAGGGCATGAAAGTCATTGTTTCCTGTTAGGATGATTGCTGTGAAGGGTCTTTGGGCCGCTATGAAGTGAAGGACCAAAATCAGCACGACTCAGAGGCTGCTTTGGCTGAGGAGGACCTTGCCCTGTGAGTAAAGCTGTTGAGAGTAGAAGAGGAAGGTTCAGACCAAGTCAGGTGCTGGTGGATACTGGAGTGATGCAGATTAGTATGGAAAAGAGGAATTCACAGGTTGATGGTGGCAAAGATCAATGAATGCATCATCAAATAGGAGCTGATCCATAAAATGAGCTGCCACCGCTCAGGAGAGAGACTGTGCTGGGAAATCCCAAAGAGACAGTGATAAACGGAGCAGACATCCCACTGGTCTGTGTTATCAACGACATATGCTTTGACCCTCTCTGCTTTTGGCCAAAGGGTGCTAGTGTAACAGAGAACCACGGCCATAATGGAGCTAAACTGGTCTATACTGGCTAAAACCCACACAATTCCTGGGTGGTTGATATACAGGGTCGAAAAAGGAGATGGTTCCCCATGTGAACTCATGACTCCAGCTGGCTGGAGAAAAGCTGCTGAAAACTTTTTCAAAGCAAATAAGATTGATGGACAAAATAAGGAGAGTGGGAGAATGAAGAAGAGATGTGGGGCATGTGGGAGAGAAGACCTTCCCCAGGCTGTCATACAAGCCCAGCCGCATGTGAATGACTGTTTGTAGGGAAATGGTGCCCAATGGGGAGCAACACACGGTGGCTGAGATAGATGTTCATGGACACTTGTGATCCAGCTGTGATGAAGCTTTGTACAAGTGCATGGAGAATCTTGAAGGAGGCCACTGTAGTGCCGCAGGTTCCTTCAGAAATCTCAATCTTTCTGAACCGACCAATGTCATGCCCAGTCCTACAGGGTACAGAGGAAAGGGTTAACGTCTCCTAAAACCCTGTTGTGTTGGGAACGCAATAGAAAATCTGAAAGCAGGTCAGTACCTCAGCTGCTTCTGAATTCTCATTAATTTGCGTTCCCCTCTCATTTATTAATGGGCTGACTCACACTGTATTTGCTTTCCCTTTGCTGCAATTTGCAAAATTCCTTCTTATTCCCAGTAGCCCTCTTGGCAGTGTTATTTTTCTCTGTTTTTCCCTGGCCTTTATCATTTCCTTGCAGGTCTTAGCTGAGTTTGCATATTCTTGCTCCGTTCCCCTGGCTATTTCTTTTCAGCCTTTTTCTTTTCATCTTCAGGCCTCCTAGAGCATCCCTTGGGGCTATCTCAGAGTCTCTGGAAGCAGCTGGGAATATCCTGCCACCCACTGTGCCCACGAAGGGGATTTTAATAGGTCCCTTGGCTCTCTATTCCCTTTTTCCTTCCAGTCCCATGTGGAGAGCAGACGGCCTCCCGAAGTCTTGGAAGCTCCTAGGGTTTGTAGCAACCTGGGTTTCCAGAGAGGGAACCACAGATCCCAGTAGGCAGCAGGTCCTGTGGAGATGCTGCTCTGCTCTTTGCCGCTGTCTGCTCCCAAATGATTCGTGGGGTGGTTATTACAGTGGACAGCCTGGTTTCTTCTCCTCTGCTCCTGCCAATGCTTACCATCTTGCTCTGCCTGTGGTGGAGCCAAATCTTCTCCAACCCAAGAGTCAGGCAGGCTGTTATAGATGACCCAAGACTGCGGTCCCTGCACTGTCACACGTCCTTTGCTCCCTTCATTTGGCTCAGTCCAGGTTCTGCACCCATGGAGAGCAAGAGGACTGGGCGAGCCCATTGGGCAGCATGGTTTGGAGCCCACCAGTAGTGTCTGGGTGGCTGTATGAGCCTTTTGGGTCTCTACACCTTTGTTTTCCCAGGCTCTGGAGAGCGCAGCGTGCCTGTCGGTTTCTCAGAGCAGGGGTTCACCCTTTGGTGCAGCCAACGGGGTGAGGGGTGTGTTTTTGTGGGTGCCAGCCTTGCCAGGGCTCCCCGGGTGCTCCCCTTGTCCTTCCCCAAATTTGCCCACAAGAGGGAGGCAGCGACTTGCGGTGTCGGCTCCCACCGTGCGCGGGTGTCACAGGGTCCCAGGCACCACGCTTGGGCTGCGTGGGGGCCCGTGGGCTGCGTGGGGGCTGTACCTGCCCTGCACCCCACCCGAGAACTGCTGGCAGCCGGGTCCTCCATGGGATGGCCACCAGTGGGTGGCTGGGGCTCATCTCACCCTGTCTGGGAAGAGCTGAGGGAGAGCATTGTCTTGACTTTCTGGCTTTTTTTTTTTTTTTGGGCGTGTGTGTCTCAAAGCATGGAAAGATGTTGTTGGTGTTCATTTTTTTGACCTGAGTGAGATTTCTGTCCTCTTCCAGGTCTGGGTGAGACCTGTCATGGTGCTGTTGCCCATTAGCAGAAGACTTCTTCTTTGCTGGTGACACAGGGAGTTGCTGGCAGAAGAAAGGGACTGGAGGGTACTGTCCTTGACAACCCTTTTCCATATCTCTCCAAACCATCAGGTCTTGCTTGTAGCAGAGCAAAGGAGCCCAAAGGGAAAGGCTGAGGGACTCTCTGGAGTGTTTACCAAGGTGAACCTTGGAAACTGATGCCTTTCTATGGACCTGGGGAAGGCAGAAAAGTCCTGCAGGTGCAGGAACTCTCCTCAGCGGTCCTGGATCCAAGACAATAGCCATGTTTTCAAAACAGCCCTCTTAGCAGCCTGCCTGCCTGCCTTGGAAATACTCCTGGGACCTAGTTGCAGGCAGCTAGGCTCCAATTACAGCTTGGTCCCCATGAAGCTGGCCAAGACCTTTCCTACATGGGGAGTTGTTGAGGTAGGGTGGTTAGCCCTGGTCAACTAAGGTGGACAAGAGGTCACCATTTGTTCTGATATCAAAATAACAGGTTCATCACACATGATTTACTCCAGTGCTGCCTGGACGACTCCAAACATAAGCATGTTCCTGTGGGAAGTTCAAGGGAAGTTGATAGCAGCCGGGAATTTCTGTCTCAGGCCCTGGGTCTTTCCATTGCCCAAGAAATGCCCTGCTTCTCATGCAGTTGTGATGCCCTCCTGGCTAACAAGGGCAGAGTTGAGGCTTGAAGCTGAGGTAAGACAGACCATCCCAGATCATGCCTCCTGGCAAGCAGTGGGCTCTGGGGTCACCTCACCCCATAGAAGCAGTTCATTCTTCCATGCAAAGTGGCCTCGCTCCAGCAAGGGCATGGAGATTGCTTGCCACAGAGAGCTGTAACTTCTACAAAGGCTTCCTTTCTCCAAACTGCGACACAATTGTTGGAGTTAAATAAATCTGTCATGCACAAAGAAAACTGCGTTAAACAGCGTCCTCTCCCACTCCAGCCGGATAAAAGCTGGGCCTTTTGGAAAGTGTTTAAAAAACATTTTTCATTCCCTTGTGTTCACTCTTCCCTTCTGTTGCATCCCCATTGCACTCACTCATTCAGGAGCCTGCACAAGGACTTGAATTTCTAATAGGAACAAAAAAAGCAGAAGGGGAATAAACCCAGTGTTAAAACCCATTCAGAGCTTCTATTATTTGGGACCAAAAGGGGAAGGTCCCTTGCAGGTCACTTTCAAATGTGTCTGTCTAGAGGCAAAGAGATTCAAAGTGCATTTATCATCCTTCTTATTCACCCTCTTTGTTGTCCACAGCAACCCAGGGATTTTTTCCTGCTCCGTGATGCGGTGATTGCTACAAACCCGGCTGGGCTCAGCCACCATGCGAGGGAGGAGGGCTCTCCCCGGCCTCACACATCAGCAGCACAGCTGTGAGCTGCACACACCTCTGTCACAGCATTGGTGGTGACATGCAAGGTGGAAGGCACCCGGGACAACTTGTCCCAAACCTCAGCTGGGCTGGAGGGCAGCAAAACCTGGGCTGTGGTGGGAGCAGCCAGCTGGAACCCTTTGCGCATAGTAATTCACCAAAAATGGGGTTTCAGCAGGACCAAAAGGAGCTGTAAGTTCAGGTTTCAGTCGTTTGGATGTATGTGAAAGTGTCAGCGTAGTCCTGCTGGATGTTTCCAAGGCAAAATGTCTCATTTCAGAAGTGCCGGAGTATTTCATTAGACAGCCTTGAAACAAAACTCCTTTCCTATTTTCATAGGGCATTTTTATTTAAAGGCTGACCCAAAGCAGGAGAATATGAGGCTAAGCAAAACCAGTGGGTAGCCCAGAGGAAAGGGTTCCTTTTGAGTCAGGGGGACAAACGACTCCAGAGAAACCCCTTGTAATAGTTCTGATCCCTAGGCTTGGTCCCCAGCCCAGAGTGACAGCAAACTTTAGGTCTGGAGGGATGACAAGGAATAGGCAAAGAGGGAGCTGTGGGAAATGGCATGGATGGGGGAGAGAAAAAGGTAAAGGCAGCATGTGGGTGATGGTAAAGGAATAGAAGTGGGAGAGGAAGATCTTCTGCTTAGCTTTTGGGGGTGCAAAGGAGGACATGGTGAGAGAGGAACAGGCAGCCCAGAGTAAGGCAAACTGAGGCATGGGTTGGAAGAAAGGCTGGAAGCTTTGGAGCTTGCTGGGGGAGTTTTGCTATGAAAAGGAGCTCATTGCCCATCCAGGGGTGAAGTCCATGAAGCTGGTTGAGCTTCCCTGAGGTTCAGGAAAGAAGTTCAGTGCTGGGAAGGCTGTGGAGGGAGCAGGCCAGCCAGGCTGCATGACCCAGAGCCTGGGGAGTGCAGTGACGATGTCCCTGGTGGGTTGTTGAGACAGGCAGGACCCACATGTGTCAGTGGGACAGAGAAGGAGTCATGGGGTGGTCTGTTCCTATGGCTCAATGTCTCCAAGTCCTTGTACCCTCCAGGATCCTGATGTGGAAGGGGAGTTCTCTTCTCTCTCCATATCTGGCTGGTGGCTGCTGGGGCATCTTTCCTCTCCTCCCACTGGGAACAGTCTGGCCTCCTGCCTTACCCCCGTGGCATCCCTTTGCAGCCTTGCGCCCCTTCACAGATCGTGTGGGGCTGCTCTTCTCACCGAGGCCAACATTGTCATCTGTCAGTCAACATGGTGTCACCTGAGCTCCGGATCCCTCCTGGTGCCTTTTAGGTCCCCCCATCTCTTTCCAAACAGGTGGCTATGAATTAATGAGGTCTAGGGATAGTTAGAGAGTTATAAATATCTTCTAAGATGATGAATTTTAATCAGGACCCTCTAACAAGCACAAGATGAAATCAGGAATGAGAATGATGGCCCCCTAATGGATCTTCATTAACAATTTAAATGACTGAGGTCTTAATTAAAGGGCTCAGGACTTAGCTGAGGGATTACAGATTGCCCAGGGGGAGAAATCAAAGACTTCAAAACCCCTTTTTTACAGAAGGTAACGAGCTTTTAAATTAGATTAAAAAAAAAAAAAAGAACAAGGCCTTGCTGTTTTATCTGGCTTCTTCACTCATTTAAACCATGCTCCGATCTTGAAATGTGCAGCCTTGGCCTGACAGTCCCCCATCACGTGCAGGTCCCCACACTGCTCCTGTCACCGCCTCACCTCCGCGTCCCACTGAACACTGACCCTTGGGGACAGACAGCAGGACATTATCCCTGTTCCCCTTAGGGAATCCCCCAGGGACTCCTGATCCCAGGGGAGATGTCTGCAGGGAGACATTGAGATGACCCCAATCTTTGTCAGCTTTACAGCTCCCTCCTTGCTTAGTTGCTCTGAAATACTTTTCCTAGAGGAAAACACTGCATATGTTCAGCTTGTGTTTGTGAAGAGTTTCAGGATATACAAAACCAGATTTTTTTGACACTTGTAGTATTTTTTCATGCTCAACCCCAGGCCTGTTGCTTATGGCACGGATGCTAGGCAAGCATTGATCTTCTCTGCAACACTCAACCCAGAAATTGTCCTCCCTCCTGGGATGAAGTGACCCTCTTGTCTCTATTCTTCCCTGCAACCAACACAACTCCACCTCATCCAGGCAGCCCATTGTGCAACGGCTCCTGAGGCTGAATTACCCGGGCTTTAGGTTGACATCTGAAAAGTGGTGACCTCTGTTAATGCCAGGCTCTGCCAGTGATTGTTGTCTCTCTGTCAAGTCTTGGGGACACGAGGAGGGAGTGGGTGCTTGGAGGTTGTTGCATGAGAGAGCTCCAGAGCAGAGGAGGAGTTTCAAACCATGGGGCAAAGATGAGCGCTCAGACCTCCCGATCCAGTGCTTCTTTCCAAGAAGGAGAGGGACAGACAGAGGTGGAGCCAGAAAGGGGGATGCTGCAGAGGGATGAAAAGAGATGCCCCAGGTGAATGGTCACAGTGGAAGTGGCTCCAAAACCTGTGACTGGGGCTGAATCCTGGGTCTAATGAGGGTCAGGAGCAGGTCTCGCACAGAGGAAAGGACACCTCTGTGCTATGCTTCAGAGAAGCTGCTCTTCAAAAGCATCTGCATTCCTGGCGGCTCCTGAATCTTTGCTGCTCCCATGGGTAGAAGCTCAAGGAGGGTTATCTGCAGGGGTGGTTTGAGGAACCTGTGTGAAGAACAAGTCATTTAGGAAGAGCAGAAACACTGGGGCTGGATTTCCTTGCTTTTTGTGTCTGGAGGAATAGCCTCCGTAGGAATGCTCTCCTGATTAATAAGGTCTGAACTTCTCCAGCCTACAGGCATCTGTGAAGTCCTAGATTCTCCACAATCCTCCCAAAAATCACTAGATGTTTGGAGATGAAGCTGGGCAAGCTTTCAGAGGGCTGAGAGATACACAGAGGCACAGAGTGCTGTCCCATGACCTCTGTTTCATTAGGAAACTTGGCTAAAATGGACGGATGCACTTGGAAAGTGAAGCAGGAGCCCTTTCCAAAGGGGCTGGCTTGGCTTCGCGCAGTCTGCTTCAGAGCAAAGATAAAGGGCACTATAAAACCTGCAAAAGCCCATGAACTAGTGTGCTGAGTCTCACTCCGGGCTCCATGTCGGAGAGCTGCTGTGGCTCCAGCACAGTGAGGAAACTGTGGCTGAGAGCTTTGAGCAGCCGCAGGATGGGGCATCCTCACCCCAGAGGGGGAGCTGGGAGCCCAGTGCACCTCCATGGACATGGTGCCTCCAGGCTCAGCCACCTCTGCACGGCTCCTTCAGGACCCAGGGGTGACAGCAGATGAACATGGAGTCCTGCAGAGCTCCAGGTATGAGGGAGGAAGGATGGGATGCAGTAGGGCTGAGCATGGGCTCTGCCAGAGCCTTTCAATGGAGTGGGGCTGGGTACCAGCCTGGGGCATTGCACAGGGGGCTTGGCCCTGGGTGAGGGGTGTGGGGGTGCAGAGAAACTGCTGTGAGTCCTCCCTCTGCTTCGGACTCTCATAAGAGAGCTCAGCCTGGGGTGCACAATCCTAAACACAGTGCCCATGTTCTTCTGCTCCCACTCCCTATCTCAAAGGTCCCACAGCCCCAGCATCTTGGCTTGCACAGCTTCAGGGCCATTGACTCCTCTGAGGTGCCAAAGGACCACCACTGACTCCCAAACTGTGTCCCCTGGGAGGGAGAATTGGGCTGTGAGAAGAACAGGCAAAACCCTGGTGTCCTGAGATGATGAGCCAGAGAAAGTAAGTCCTTCCAGGGCACGGGGCACTGAATAAAGGGGCTGCTTCACCTCCTGTGCCTGCTCCTCCCTCTTCTGCATCCTTGCCCTTGCCCTGGTGATGCGCTGCCCAGGGCACCAGGACATGGGGCTGGCTTGTCCCTATCATCAGCCCCGCACCAGGTGACCCACCCATCCTCCTGCTTCACCTCCTCTCCTGGTGAGTCCCGGGCTCCACAACCAGCCGAAAAATTGTCCCCATGCCAGGCAGAGACACAGGGGTGGCTGATTTATCCTCCCCATGCTTGGTGCACCAAGGACTCCTCACCACTGAGCCGTGTCTCCAGGCAGGCACTTGGATTTCTGTAGAGACGGGGGAGGCAGCTGGACTGTTACCTGTTTCAGACAGCGAAGATCTGGCAGGAAGGTCCTTGCTCATCCCTTCACTGGAGACTCCTGAGGATCTGGGGATTTTGGACACCTCCTCTGCAGTGTAACAGGTAAGAAAGCCACCCAGCAGTTTTGGGTCTGCACAAGGTGGAGGCTTGTCTCCATTCCATTGCTTCCCAACCAGGTGCTGGGACAGAGGCATTATCTCAAGATCAGGGCTGGTATTGTTATGCAAAAAGCCCTGGAGATACTGGGGAGGAAGTTTCTCCGGGTTGCAGTGGGAGGGGGATGAATAGGGCTGGGGAAAGAATGGATGGGAAGTAGTGGCCTTTCCTAGCCACCGAAAGTTGTTGTTTTTGTCACCCTCAGCATGGCAGGTGACCTCCAAACTCAAGGACACCAGCCTTGTCCCAAAGAGGACATGTCTGCAGATGAGGACAAGTGGGATGGTGAGGGCTGAGACCTGGCACTAGGCAACATTAATGGAGATGTTAATGACTTTCAAGGGAATCTCCCCTGTTTTCTTCCTGCTCTTGCTCATCTGTTCAAGGCTTAGTGACCCTATGCCCTTGTGAGATTTTTGGAAGGGGCAGCAATCTCCTGCCTGAAGGGGCAAGCTGTCTATGCAAGCTGTGGGGTTCAGGATAATGGTCCTTGTGGAGACCCTTGATGGGCCACAGGAGATGCCTGCAAACAGAATGTAACCCCTGGAAGACACTACCAGAGGGGGTAGACCCGCTGGGGCCTGGAAGGGGGTCAACCCAGACCCATCTTCGCCTTTTTCATGCTCCTCATGGATGAGGTTGTGAATCCCCTAAAAAAACACCCCATCCACCCAGTTGTGATGCTGGCCCCCTGTGCAGATCCAGGAGCTGGGGGGTATCTTACCCACCCCCAGCTGCTGCCTGTGCTTCTCCTGCTGCAGAGACCTGGCCGGAGCAGTGTCTGTGGTGCACCCACCGCCGCCTGCACCGACCCCATCGCCATCCCCGCAACCCGAGGTGCGAGGGTGACTTCACCGGCTGCCCGGGGCTGGCTCAGGAGGGGCAGCAGCTGTGGGTCTGGCGGGGACTTACACCTATCACTCTGTAACTTCTGACGGAGGCTGGATTTGCTGAAATGTTCACTGGATTTTTTCCAGCCTGCTGGGAACCATAAATCTGGCTGTGCAGAGGCCGCTCCTGCTCCTTCCCCTCAGTGAGCGGGGCTGCTATTTTTCTTGGAGGGTGAGACTGGTTGCAACCCTCCTTCCACCACCTGCCTCTCCACCTCGAGCCACATTCCTGAGCGGTGGCGGAGAATGGGTCCGTCTCCGCCAACTGGGGATGCTGTGGCCTCTGGGCTGGCCCTGCTTCCCCCAGCTCCTCTGCAGCAAGGCTGTGAGGAGGCGCTGGCCTTCTCCCGGCTCCCACAGAAGCCTCTTTTCTCCATCCATCAATCTGCTTCAGAGCTGGAGAACCTGGCTTAGTGTGTGTTAGGAGCAGGACTCTGAAGACCATCTCTGATGGCTTTTTCTTGCACAGAGGGACCAGAAACACCTTGTGGTGGCTGAGCATCCTGTTCAGCATTGATTCCTGGGGGACTACTAGGGCTCAGCCTGGGGTTTGGGGTGTAGCATGACTCCAGGGCATTTCATAGCACTCTCCTCCCTCTATTGGCATGGAGTTCTCTGTGCCTCTCCTTTGGAGCTCAAGAGATCTTGTTGCTGGCATGGGAGCTCCCAGATCCCAAGAAACAATCAGGGATTCCCAATGTGGGGGGTCTCTCCCACCTGCATAGGACATCTCAATCTCCAGGTGAGTAGATCATCAGCCGCAGAGCTGATGGAGAATCACACTATGCGAGGAACGGGGAGGTGGCTGGGCTGTGACAGTCCTGGATGTCTGTCATTTATGGGCATGCCCATCATTTAACATTTCTCTCCCAGACTGGGATCTGCAACATCCCAGCTGCTTTTCATCCATTGATCCTTTCCCAGTTCCTCATGCCCCACTCCAGAGATCACCTTTGAGTGAGGAGCTCTGCTTTGGCCCTCGTGATGCACCAGAGAAGACTGCGGTGTCCCTGGGAGACACTCCAATATTGAGTGAGTGTCCGAGCGGCTCCTTCTTGCCCCCCACCCACCACAGTCCTCTTGTCCCCATCACCTGGACAGTTTTCCCTGTCTGTTGCCAGTGATTTCCGGATCCCCTGGGATCTCACTGTCAAGGATGCGTGAGACCTGAAGGGATGTGGGATAGAGTGTGGCTGGCCAAGGGATGCTGGGTGAGCATCATGGCTCTTCCCGCTGAAAGAGCCTGGGATGTGCAAGGGAAAGCATGTGCATGTATGAGAGGGCTGTGGAACGCACCCCTGGGCAGTGTGTGGAAAGGCAGCTCCGAGAGCTCTTCCTACGCCGGGATCCTGTTACATGCCTCCCTGTAATTAGCCTCTGGCTTTCCTGGCGGAATGAGCAATCGTTTCTGTAATCTGCCAGAGCAGAGTTATGGGCATGTCAGGCTGGCACAGGGGGGCTGTAAAACCAGACCTGCCTGACCCGAAGCCATCATTTGTCAAAAGGAAACCACCTGGCCAGAGAAAAGGGGATTTATTTGCTTCTTCCTTCATCCCATTCTCACAGGCAGAATGCTGGCTCCTTGGGGAGTCCCCAGCCCTGCCGCCACAAAAAGCAGCCGTTTGTGCCTTGTTCAGCTCTGTTCCCCAGTGCTTCCAACCCAGCGTCACACTCCCCACAGGTATCTTAACAACCCGCACTTTCTGGTCCCAGAAACGTCTTGCACTTGTCCCCAGTATCACATGGACAAATTAGGAGATTTTTGTGGTCGCTTCAAATGGCTCTGTCATTCTCCAGGCCTGCTCTGCATGGAGACGGGGTGCCTCTGTGGTGTTTGCCCAGGTGAACACCTCATGCTTTACCCAAATCTTTTTTGCTCTGTGTTTCCAGGAATGTTTCACAGGAGGTGTCCAAAATGCAGCTGCAGCCAAGGATCACCTCCAGCAGCATGGCTTTTCTACTGACCATCACCTGCTGAAGATCACACACCAGGAAAAGATCATATAACGGCCCCACAAGGAAATACCTTGTTCCACAACCCCTCCTATAAGATGTCAGGTATCTTACAAGCAGATCAAGGACTTGGGGTGCAACTTCATTCAAATTTAAAAGCCCATTCCCTTGAGCTGCCAAATTTGGCCTGAAAGATTCAGCCAAATTCCTGGTCCTTCCGGTGCACTGCGGAGACCTGATGAGACCTTCCAGCTCCTGCCACCTTCTGCCCACGTCTGTTCCTCCTGTACCTGACCTCATCACACCAGCAGCATTGGGCCACCTTTGCTGTGTGCCAGTTTGGATGCCCAGTGCATGACAGCATCTTGTCTCATGGTAGGTGACTCATTTGGGACCTGCCCCAAGTCCCACTCTGAGATTTCTGTTCCAGCCACATTATTAGCTCCCAGCCTTGACAATGGGCTCGTTAGCCTTAGCTTACTCATGCAGCATCTTTCTTCTGTACTTTCTGATTAAAAACATCTTTCTGTTTCATCTTTATGGGAAGTACAGCACTTATTGCTGGGCTGCAGCTTCATTTAACCTCTTTGGCCTAAGTTAGCCAAAAATATCTAAACACATCAGGTTTTCAGAAATATAGCTAACTCCCAACCGTCTCTTCTGGATACGGAGTGACACGCTGCCAAGTGTTGGTTGCTTGCCCCCCAGGAGATCCCACTTGTCCAGGTGCTGCCAGCACACTGGAGTGCTCTTTGCCTCTGGGAACCTTTTGTGGTTTAGTGGTCATGAAGTTTGGATCCAACAAAAGTCTGAAGAGGCTGATGTGTACTTGGGGTGTACCCGATCTTCTTGGGTACCCTACACCTCAACATCTACAGTTTCCCCAAGACCGTGTCTCACCTGAGGTCAGCTTGGTCTTACTCCAACACTGAGCGGTGGTGACACTGCTCAGTTTGTGCATGGGAGTCTACTGGTCATAGCAATTGGCCTTAACCAGAAGACTGGTTTTCTTGGCTGCTGGCATTAGAGGAAACTCCTAGGAAGGGCCTCATGTACAACTTACTTACACAGCTCTCTAAGGAGCTTCCTTGTCAGACAGAAGCAAAACCAAGGATGCCAGACCCTTGCTTGGGGAAGCCAAGTGAGAACCTCTGTGCTGGAGAGGTGCTCCAAAAGAATGAAGCCCTTCCTGATCAAAAGAGAAAGCACTGACCCCATACCAAGGGAAGAAGGTTCTCTCCAACTCTTGTAAGCCTCTTCATGGTATGGTGGAGGTTGCTGAGACCAGATGAGAGACAGCTCCAGCAACGTCCTGACTCTGGTATTTCTTACTGTGTCCTAGCACATTGTGCTGCCCAACCTGAGCTGAGCCCCACATTTCATGTCCCACGGGGCACGCAGGCACCTCAATCTGCTCCTGGAGATGATTTTGCTCCAGGCTCCCATTGGGTTTTGCCTGGCAGATCAGTGCAAGTGGAAGGTCTGCAGGAGAAAGCTTCATTCCATGTTCAGTCCCAGCTGGATGACCGTCAGGCCAAGGCAGAGGAGCTGCACACACACTCGTGTGTATGCAGGATACTGAGGCTGAAAGACCAGGGTTTGAGGGACTGGGTTACAGCGTGCCCCACATTGGTGTGTCACAGCAGCTGGAAGTGCTGCCTGGTGTTTACTTCTTTTTATTCACTGCTTTCAGATCCAAAGAAACAGCTGAAAGCTCTGAAAACAGTGAATTTAGAAGGGAAAAAACACACTCAGAAACTGAAGAGATCAAGGGAGCTTCAAAGGCTTTATATTCCAAGAATCTGGGATTATTTTTGGGAAGGCAAGTGGGGCAGAATAATGAAAGGCAGCAGATAGCCCCTGCCTCTGATCCCGTTGGGCTGTGGGTGCTCTAAGGGCGGCTCGACTCGGATTCATTTGGGCAGATCCCAGGAGGAGGAGAGCCAAGACTCGGATTTATTTCTGCAGTTTCCCATTATCCAAATGTCCTGCTGGAACAGCACCAAAAGGCAGAGCCGGGAGTTTTGTAACACTATTTTTGACTGCAGTGCATGGTGCTTGCACATCCCACAACCAGAGTGGGCTTCCTGGGGCAGCCAAAGGGCAGATGAGGCCAAAGGGATATTACCTCTCCTACAGCACCCCAGATACTCAGATATTCAGATCTAAGATAAACAGAAGTTTCCTGATGGTGTCACTGAGAGGTGAGAGAGGAGATGATATAGTGGGATGCCAGCCCTGGAGGAGTGGACGTGCCCCAGCTTCATTGCTCTTTCATGTGGTATATGCTCAGATCATGCATATGATGAGGTATACAATTCATACCTCTGCCTTGGCCCTGGCTGCAACTTTGCCCTTCAGCTCTGAAAGCTCTTCCTCCTCTCTCCAAAAGTATTTGTCCAGCAGGGAACCAAGGCTTAGCCACAGCCACAAAACCAGGCAAATCACCACCCATTGTGCCTGGAGTTTAAAGATGCTGCAGTGAGGGACACCAGAAACATTACACTTCGGGGCAAACTAAGTCACGGTGGCCAGTAAAGGATTAGCTCCCACCAGGAGGTGAGCTAAAGGCAGAGCTGTTCCCCTAATGCTGTTGGTTTTCCTGTAAAACTCCAGCATGGCTCAGTGCAGGGACCCCTTTCCGCTGGATGCACACACAGCTACTCTACATAACACTGCTGGCCTGGCTGGGAGGTGGGAAAAAAATCACCTTGCTGGCCAGGAAAAGCCCACATATGTTTTCCTGCAATGTTTTCAGGTAGATGAACTGGGTAGCAGCTGCCCTCCAAGGAGAAGGTTTTAGCAAGTCCACAAAACAATGCTGTCCACAGTCAAGGGGTTTCTCTGTAAAGGGTTTTGAGGTGGCAAAAAGTGGCCACGCGGTGGGTTTCTGCACGTAGCACCTCACTCTTTAAGAACGTGACACTGATCTGGAGAAATAACTTGTTAAAAGCAATTCCACCCCCCCCAGTCCCCCCCAAGCTCTAACGCACTTCAGCGAAGCATCCACATGAGGTGGAGGCATCCGAGCTTGGCCGGTCCAAGGGAGGTGGGTGACTCACCCCTGCCCAGCAGCAGCCTGCTGCCTGCTCCCCCGGCCAGGAGGCTGCTCCGGCTCCAGACAGAGCCATTCCTTTCCCGGGTTGCACAATCCTGCTGGGCGGCCCAGGCAGACGGGTTGCAAAACACGAAGCTCCTCGTGGCTGTCACACTCTGGCGACTCATCCCAGGGCCAGCTGTGGAGCTCATCTGTCAGGGGCACCAGGCTTTCCAAAACCACAGATGAAGATGCCACTAAGCAGGGTTTGAACAAGCAGTAAATTGGGAAAGTCCTTATTTTCTATTGAAACTGGGCAAGAAAATAATAAAATCATAGAATCATAGTATCATTCAGGTTGGAAAAGACCCATGGGATCATGGAGTCCAACCATAAAAAGCATCTACTGCAATGAGCCCAGTTTTGCAAACCTCAAGGCGTGTACAAGGTGCTGGCTGCTGGCAGGGAGAGGGAGGGATGGGGATGGAGGAGGGATCATTTTTCTTTTTCTGATACATCTTTCATTAATAAAGCACCTGTGGGGTGCAAATCAGGCCCCCTCTGCCGTGGGGAGCAGGGGCAGCACCGTGCTGGGTGGTTGTGCCGGCCCCCGACACCAGGCAGGGCTGTCCTGATCGAATGTGGTCAGAAGTAATCCCACACAATTATTCTGAACAAGCACTGTTTTCCTTGGAAATAAAGAGCCTTCTTTCAAAATATCCCATTTTTATGAAATATTGTTTTTCTGCTGCCAAGTTTGATTGGGATTTTTTCCAAAAATTATGATTTTTTAAATTCTCTCTCCTTTTTTTTTTTTTTAATCTGAAACTCTCCCAAAAAACTCCATCAGAGAGAATAGAAAGAGTGTGGAAAGATTGTGTTTTCTGATGGCTCAACCATGGCTGCACCCAGACTCTGTGTGATGAGTAACCTGGGTTTATTAACAAACAAAGAGCGATACACTTGCTGCAGACTCTGACTGTAAACCTGGTGTGAGCTGCAAAGGCAGGAGACTAGAACCCGAAATTGTTCAAACCTCTTCTGATTACTGCTAGGAAGCTAAGTAGGTTGTCCTCAGAAATTCTGGGAAAGGACAATATCTAAGCTAGGTGTGTTGGGTCAGGGCAGCTGACAGCCTGCACACAGCGCTCCCTCATTCGCACTAATTTCTGTGGTGTCCCTGAGATCCTCAGGAAGTGTTTCTCTTTCCTTCATCTTTGAGGACTGGATGTGTCTCTGCTCCTTGCTCTCCCCAGAAGCTTCTTCCCCAGCTTTTCCCAGATCACAGCCCCAGTCCCGGATTTCTCCTGCCTGCATCTCCCTCGGCCATGCAACCATCTCCCCTGTTAGGGCAGTGACAGGTTTGCACCAGGGAGGTGCAATTTCACCCACCCTCCGGAGCAGTCTTCCTCCCTGGAAAGATCTGAAGAATAAGTTGCAAAGAAGCAACTCATAGCCACACAGCCATGGGGCAGGAGAAATGCCCGTTCATGTTGTCATGTTGCCCACTAATGCGAAACTAATGTGCTAATAAAGAGCACAGAGGAAACTGAAGAGGAAGAAGCCACAAAGTGCTGGGTCAGGGGAGGAGATCGAAGGGTCCTTCCCTGGGTATTTCCTCACCGCAGAGAGATGCTGGAAGAGGAGAAACTTCTCACATGGTTCCAGCTCCTAGCAGAGGAGAGCGTGCCACTTTGTGCTCAAGCATGCGACATACGGCCAGCAACGCTGTTAATAGTGGTTGAAAAACACATAGGAAAAACAAAATCCAGCAGAGTCAAATCATCAGCACCCACCACAGCACGTCCAGAGCTCTTGCCCAACATACTGAAATTGTGTTAGGAGTATCCTCCAGAAAAGGAAAGTAGGAAAACCACTTTCTCCTGGGCTAGTTTCTCCTGCTCAGGAAGGGGCGATTGTTACTCTGGATAGCTTTTACAACCACAATGGCTTTTCCAACCACACAACAACGGCCAGAGTCTCTCTGTCATTCAAACTACCAGCCTATGCTTTAAATGACATAGTTTCCAGGCTGAACTTTAAAGCTCCTTGACTGGTCATTACAAAGTTTCCTAGAAAATTTTAGCACGTGAGCTTGTTGTTGGCATCTAATACCAATAAACGAGCCTTGGTGCTGGTGCTTTCCATCCCCAGCACGGCGAGTGAGAACATCAGAGGTTTCTCTTTCCTGTGAAAAACCCACACGCCAGCCAGGTAATTAATTTTCTGCTTTTGAGGAGAGCTTAGTCTGGCAAGGAGTTCAAGGCAGGAGCATTAGCAGCGCTCAGCTCCCGCTGAACCCCGGGAGAGATGGATGTGCCTTCTCCGAGGGGTCTGCTCGGCTGGAAGGCAGCTAGTGAAAGCAAAATAGGCTTCCTAACAGCAATCGCATCCTGAGTCATTATTTTCAGATACTTGAGTGTCAGCCAAGGACATACAGTGAGTGTGTCTCAGCATGAGCCCTGTTGATTTTATTTTCCACCATGCATGAGGTTGCTGCCTTTCCTGGGCTTTGTGTGGTTGACCCAGCTCTGCCTGACTTCTCAGCAGAAGAACTTCTTGGTGGCATCCTGCACCAAGCAGGGCCCAGGGCCTGTCTCAGAAACCTGACATAATGAGGAGGTGTTGTTGCATCCCTGGGCACCAGCATTCCATCATTTCCTCATCCAGCATGCAATGTGTTGGGGTTTCACCACAGGGTTTCCACATGGGTTGTCCTCCGGGCAAGGACAGCTCTGGTTAGTCAGGAACCTGGAGGCTTTTTGGAGTGCTTCTACAAACCAGATGGGTTATTGCACAAATTGCAGCAGACATTTCCACCTTCTCCTGTCCACAGCTGCTTCAGGAGGTGCTGAGGGGAGGCCAAGGTATTGTTTCTGCCCCTTCTCATTGTTGCAGTAGTCGTCCTAAGGGAGCAGGGCAACAGTTTTCTCCACGTGCTGGGATCGGTGACCTGCAGGTCTGTGTGAGGTGATTTGATGAAAGAAAACCACACATTTTGCCAAGTCTTTTATGCACTGGTCGCTCTTCATTGACAACTGCCGACTGTGCCCCAACCAGCTCCCCCGTGGAGGGGGGCTGTCTGGTGGCAGCAGGTCACCACAGAGGTGTTCCTGCACCCTGAGAGCAAGAGGTGCTGGTGGCCTCTGTGCAAATCCAGGTATTGCTCCCAGGTCACTGCGCTAAATCGGCCAGTTGGATAAGAGGCTGGGTTTTGCCTGGATTCCTTTCACGTCCCCAGTCTCAGCTCTTGGCCCCAGAAGGTATGAGCACTAGCCACACCCCAGAGCTCACACCCTGGGTTGGGTGCCTGGTGCATGATCCAGATGGGTCCCTTCTTCCAGCTTGGATCTTCGATGCTGCTGCTGAAGAGGGTGCACACGTGGTTGTTATGGGCCAACGCAATGATGTGGCACGTCACCTCAGGGACAGATGCCCATCTCCAGGAGGTGACACATCATCCCTCCTTGATGCTTCTCCCCACCATCCCTTCCTTTGCCCCATCTTGCTGAGCCCGAAGAGCACAAAACGACTGGGCAGCAGCTTTGCTGCATTTTTGCAGGGGCTGGGGGATCCCCTCCCCCCGCGGCCGCTGCTGTGTGTAAGTGTTTTATTGTTTGCCTGTTGAGGTGTGAATGAAGTAATGGGCTTTCTCCGTCACTTCATCCGTCTCTGGCTGACAGCTTTGCTTAGACACATTGTGCTGTTCTGTATAAACCCTGTCACCTTGCCATCTCCAAACAGACAGCTTCCTCTGGGAAACTGTAATCAAGCTCTCCTGAGCACTCAGCTAGCACTGTCCGCGGCTCGTAAATCACGGCGGCTTTCCTGGAAAATCGTGCGAGGAGACAGACGGACCGACACACACGCACCCGGCCGTGGGGTCCCAGGGCTCCCGGGCAGGCGGGCGGGCAGGACCGTGGGCTGGCCACGGGCAGCGAGGCTTTCCGGGAAGGAGAGAGCCTTTGGCTGCCGACATGAGTGTGCCTGGCTGGGCTGTGAGGACCTCAGCCAGGTGAGGACACGTTTCTGCTGACCCCAGCGCTGTACCAGCCACAGCACCTCTGGTGTGCCTGAGGCTGGAGGCGCCTGTTTCAGGAGCTGGGGCTGACCCAGTGGCAGTGGGGATGCTCACTGAGGGTCATTCTAGATCTCTGTGACCAGCCATCAAATGGGCAACACCTTTGCCTCTGCAGTGCTGGAGTCTGCTCTGGTATCGATTCACTGTCTCATGTTGCCAGAGAAGGATTGTGAACGTAGCTGGGTTGCTGCTCCTGAGCGCTCAGCTGTCTCGGGATGGTGCTGGTCACCCCTCAAGCCCTCGTGCTGGAACAAGCATCCCCTGTGAAGTGAAAAGGGAGGCAGCACCCGGCCTGCAAGAACCAGCTGCCTGGGGTCATGGCTCCGCTCCTCCACGCTGTGCTCTCCGCTCATCAAGTCCCAGCATCAAACTGCTCGGCTCGTGCATCACCCCGGGCCCCCTGGCAAGACGCCTCTGCCCGGGACCTGCCGGTCCTCCCGGGAGCCCAGCCGTCAGTGCGTCAGCAGCAGAGCTGCCGCATAAACCTCTCAGCACCGGGAGAACAATGCGCCAGGCTTTTCTCCATCCACCTGGGTTTAAATGCTATGTCAGGAAACAGGACGGCTGCTCCCACTAGCAACCGCTGCCTCTCACTCTGTTATTTTGGGGAGGATGCTTGGCCAGCTTCAGCTGAGAGCTGGCAGGAGGTGACCTGGCCACTGCCAGCAGCTGCCACCACCATCCCTGGAGCTCTGTAGGTCCCCGTGCAAAGCACCCAGCCGTGCACACTGTGGGGCCAGTGTGTCCTGACCAACTGGGGCTGGGGAGAGGTGGCTGAGGGTCACTTCCCCAGGGACTCTTCAGCTGGAAAAAAATTGTGTGCTATTTTTTGCCAATTTTATCCACTGGCTTGGGGAATTCATGCAGGTGGGAGCAGAAGCAGGGTGGGAATGACCAGTCCAGCACCAGCTGGACAAGGCCTGTCTGCCTTCCGAAGGGACCAGACTCCCCACTTCCTGACAGACCTCTGTTGCCATCAGAGATATCAGTTTCAGAGAACAGCAAGGCTTTGTGTACCAAAGTCCTCATTTCATCCCCCCATTTCCCTGGAGTCCATCACCAGGCTATCAAGGCTTCCCTCACCTGAGCCCAAACCTGTGGGGAGGTGCTGAGCTCCAGAAAAGAGGCCAGGAGCTGCTGGTTTGCAGCTCTGGCTGCACAGGAGATGAAGGCGAGTCGCTGGTCCAGCACAGTTGGTGGGGTGGCATACATCTGGCCTGTGAAGCCGGAGTGTTAAATACCAGTTGAAGCAGGAGAGGAGACAGGGGCCGAGCCTGACTTGTGAAATACAAGAGGACTTTACATCTCTTTTAAGCACCTGCAGCAGTGGCCTGACGTTGAGCTGGAGCACAGAGCATTAACCTGGGATTATGAGAAGACTAACGATGGCCCATCCGGCGCTGTCACCCCTCATGCTTAAAGACTCTGCCGGTGGAGGATGGACCAGCGTGTGTGCGGAGAAGCTGCCGATGGGGAGAGGCAGCGAGCCCGGGCCCCAGGTCCCCAGCCCAATTCAGGAAACCATCAGCGTGATATGCAGCCCTAATTAGGGGAATAAACTTAGCAAAGAATTCAAACATAAATTTGCTCTCACTGATTTCAGACTTCGCACACGTTCGCTGAGCGGACGGGTTCCCCCAGGACCCCGTACTGAGCTCTGCACTGTCTCTGATTTATAAGGTCCTCTTGGACATGCTAAATATAGTATTAAGTGTAATAAATGTAGATCACTTTCCTAAATATTCTGTGATTTATGCCCGGGCTTGTTCCCCTGAGAGCTGGGCTCATAAATCCTCTGTGCAGAGCTGTCGCGGGGGGCACATTTCCTCGGGCGGGTTGGAGAGTTAATAAGCGGGAAGGGAGCACCAAGCGTGAAAGGGAGCAGGGGAGAAAAGCCAGCGTGGGGAGGGTCAGAAAGAAAGTCGGGGGAGCTGTGGGGAAGGAGGGAGGGTTCCTAATGCCCTTTATGTTTATGGCGCATGTGGCACTCCTGTGCTGGGCAGCGGGATGCTGTGATGCTCCTGCTGGGAAAGGGGCTGTAGACGTCTCCTCTGTGCCAGGCAGCACTGCCCTTTAGAAGTCTGTGGGAAGGATCCTGAAGCCCTGGGGACCACTGCAGGGCCAGGGCCCATGGGTAGGAAGCTGCTGTTGGAGTTTGCAGGTTTGCTTGGCTGACCTGCCTCCTGTGCCAGTTTAAAACCCCTTGCATCCTACCAGCATCGGCTGCTCTTTGTTTCCCTTCACTCTATGGGATCCATCATGAATCACATGAAGATTAAACAGGGAAAATGCTGAGAAAAAGGCTGGAGAATGTGCAGGGAAACCCCATAGCCCAGCTCGAGGGAATGGGAAGGGTTTTACCTACATCCAGCAGAGCACAGCCTGGGGAATGGATGTCCCTTGGGATGCCCAGGGCAGCTCTTTACCTGTGCCTTGGGAACCATGTCGAGACCCGCACACCATGGTGCCCTCTGCTAGATGGGACAGCTCCGAGACCCTTGCAATGGCATTAGCCCCTCCACAGTTGGAGACAGGGATTGTTGCAGAGAAGGGTCGAGGGGTGTGAAACAAGAAGGGAAGATGCTCTGCATGTTTCCCTTCAGGACTGTGGCAGGGTCTTTTCTCAGCTGAGATGCCGCCTTCTTCAAACTTCCCTGATACTTGTGTCTGTGGATGCTGTCCTTCCTCCCTACCCTCCTTCCCCTTTCCACCCTGGACACCTCACACCTCATCTTAGGTGTGATTCCCTCCCTTGTGTTCCTCCGTCCTGCCCTGGCAAGGTCCAGACTCCTGCCCACTGGCCCATGCTTTAGCTGAGCCCTCACAGACCTTCAGTCTCCTCCCTACTAACCATCTCTTCCCACCACTGTCTCTATCCCTATCATGCAGCACACCAGCTCATCACCCTGGCCTCTCCCTCCCATCATAGAATCATAGAATGGTTTGGGTTGGAAGGGACCTTAAACATCATCTAGTTCTACCCCCCAGCCATGGGCAGGGACACCCACCACACCAGGTTGCTCCAAGCCCCATCCAGCCTGGCCTTGAACTTGGCCTGCTCCCCAAGGATGGGGCAACCACAGCTTCTCAGAGCAACCTGGGCCAGGCTCTCACCACCCTCAACAGCAAAGAATTTCTTCCCCAGATCTCATCTCAATCTCCTCTCTTTCAGTTTGAAGCCATTGCCCTTTGTCCTATCACATCTCTGAAGCTGTTGCTGCAGCTCAAGCACTGTCCGGGCAGTGGAGGGACCAGTAGCTAAAACTGTGTCTCCCTGAAGAAGCCGGGCCAACCCTGCAGCCACTTCCCACTCCACCCATGAGAAAGCAGCCTGGGATGAGGTGTGCTGTCTGATGGGAAAGCAACACTGCAGGCTGGGAAGGGTTGCAAGTTCAGAGGAGGAACCTCTGGGCCAAATGGGAAGGGGACCTGTTCAAAAACAGCCTCCCAAAGGGAGGGGAAAGGGGAAAAAAATGGAAGAAGTGCAAAAAAAAGAAAGCTGCAGATTGACATCAGCGTGCCCTGCGGAGAAAGGCTCGTTTGTGATCGTGGAGCGTGCTTCCCGAGGAGGACAAGAGGGTGATTTATCTACAGGAACAAGGGATGGCTCAGGCAGGGAAAGATGCGAAATGCGGAGTTGGTCAGAGAAAACGGTCCCGGCAGCCCTGGGCACAACAAGGGAGGCCGTTGTGGGAGAGAGGATTCAGCAGTCCCTTTTTTGGGAGGCGATCGCCCCAGTTTGTCTCCCTGGTACACGCAAGGGTAATCTCAGCGTGCAGCCTCATTGCTGCGCGACCGCAGCCGGAGCAGGAGGGGCAGAGCGGGGCACGAGGCCAGCTCTTTAATGACCGTACTCTGCATTACGGATTTCCAGTAAAAATCCATCATGATTAACGCGTTGAATTTGTCACAGCCTAGACTTTCATGACAAAAAACATGACTTTTTGGGTTTTCTCACAAGAAGTCATGTTCTTTGTAATCTAATAAGCGCTGCTCCCCCACAGTCCTTTACAAACTCAGCTCTGTTTTGTTCCCAGGTCGTCACAGATGGGAAAATGACCAGAGCTGTGAAACACTTTCATGCCATTTGTCAAGTTTTATTAAATGGCTTGGAATATTTTTATTACCAAACAAGGGTTTCACAGTGGAGCTGGGGACCCTGCGTGGGCCCTTCTCCATCTCCAGGGCTTTTGTGTGTTTTCTGTGACTCCTTTCCCCTGTTTTGCCCCCACAAACAGGCAGCCGTAATGAAATTCTGAGATTTCTCAGTGGCCTTGTGTCAAACAGGGGAAACCTAGAGGGGTGTTTGTATTTACTTGCTTGAGGTATTTCAGTGCTAAAATGTGGACTGAAAATGACAGCAAACAGGCAGTGAGGTACAAAACCCCATTAAATCGTTTTGCCCCTATTGGGAAGACAGAAAAAGCTCCATGAAGATTTGTTTCCTTTGGTATCAGCAGGGCTGTAAAAAGCTCCCACAGATGAGGATGGGACATGCAGCTCATATCACCAGTGTGACACATCTTCTGCGCTCCAGCCCTGGCCATCTCTTCCCTGTGCCGTGCCATTTCATGCCATAACACCCTGCCTCATCTCATCTCATCTCATCTCATCTCATCTCATCTCATCTCATCTCATCTCATCTCATCTCATCTCATCTCATCTCATCCCATCCCATCCCATCCCATCCCATCCCATCCCATCCCATCACGTGTGTCTCAGCGCTGGCCTCCTCATTCCCTGCTTGCAATTAGTTTGCACAATCAGTGCAAGGACTCTTGCACGGAGAATCCATCCTGCCCAGTGAAAAAGTCCCTTGGTCTAAACTGTTACAATCAGACTTGAGGAAGAACATGAAATCCTGACAGCTGATATGAACTATAGAGTAACATGCTGGTCTCACAGCACAGTATATATGTGACCAGAGAGTATTTGTGATCCACACCACAGAAAGCCCGCATACAATTTAGCTAATTATTGCAGAATTTGCAGGGATTTGGCAAAGAACAATAAGAAGGATGTGGGCTTGGAAAGCCCTTTGCAATGAGAGGTTGGGAGTCCCCACCATAGGAAACCATCACAGTCACCAAGGAGGGTTTGTCTGGGGGACAAAAGTACCATGATGGCTTGGGCCAGTCTTTAAGTACCAGCCAGGAGGATGGGTCTTGTCCTGGGGCAGAGTATCCCCTCCTGTCAGGTCAGGCAAGGCACAGTCAGGACCCCAGATGACCTAGGTGTCCTGGGGGACTCTGCAGCACCTATGTGTTTCTGTGTCCTGGGCAGAATTTAATGCTAAAAGTTCATTTTTCTGTCTCTGTCTGTGATGGCAGCAGGACTGGGCTCTCTGCCTGGACTGGTACCAGCCTGGGATGAAGGTGAAGCCCAAGCTCACCGGAGTGCAGATGAGGGACCCCCAGAGGTGCAGAGGATGTTTCCCAGCCAGAAAAGAGTGGTAGGACAGTCCTGAAGAGACCTCCCTGCACATGTAGTGTCAACCACAGACAACTGCTCGGTGCCTACATCTTAGGGTAGTGAATGGCACTGATCTACCCCATAAATTTTGGCACGGTAAGTTCTGCAGTACCTTGAAGGCTGGGGACTGTGTAAGGTTAACTCAGAAATCAATAACCAGTAACCCTGGCCCCATAAACGAGGGTCTGTAATGTAATGTCTCCTCAAGGGGCAGGAGAGTGATTTGGGTAAAAAACTGTTATGCACAGGTCCAGTGGAAATGAGCAGGCTGTTGGGGACTCTGCTCATGGGATGCTGTATCATGTACTGTGTGAGCTACATGATGGGGTAACTGATCCAGAAACAACATTTTCCTCCTTCCTCAAAGTAATCACTGTGTAGTGTCTGTTTCTCTGCTCAGCAGAGAGCAATGCACCCTCCAGCCTAACCTGTGAATAAGGAAGAAATATTTGAATTTTACTAAAGTCTCTGTGGATTGGAAGACAGTTTATGGGACCAGATCCTCTATATAATACTGGAGTCTGCAGGGTAGTTTGGTTCGGAGGAGAAACGAGTAAGGAAATTCAGGCTAATCTCTTGGCACAATGTATTTTTTCATATTACAGGTGTCAGTCTCCCATCATGTGTATATAAAGAGGATCCAGCTAAATCCAGGGAATGGTCTTCTTCCAGAAATGGTTGCAGGTAGACAGATGGGGACAGAAAGGACCAAGTCCTTTGTTAGGTTTTTTGTCCAGAATCCTTGGTTGGTTGCTGGGTTGAGGCTGATGCTGGGAACAAGGGCCCACTGTGGAGTTCACCTGGGACACCAAATGCCCCCAAAGCCACGTCCCGTCTCCCTTCCTGCTGCCTGCAGTGGTGATGGATCTCCAGGAGGTCAGTGAATTTTTCTGCATCTGTGCACCTCCTGTTTACTCTTCTGCCTTAGACACTACATTTTCACTGAGCTCCAGACTACCTGGTTTTGTCCCTCACAAACTTGCTTGTAATTTCTTTAAAGGTCTGCTGTGTGATCTCATTTTGCAAATTAATACTGTTTCTTTCTGTCCTTAGTCCTAAGCACAATCAGCTCTTTGCAGCTTTCCCTGTCCTCTTTGGTGTTGGCAGTGTGTCAGGTTCTCTCCATTTTATCTTATCAGAATAGTAACTTCTCTCTCCAGATTTGAATGTGTCCAACTTGCCTGTTTCCCTTCTCACCAATTTAATTTTCGTATAATCTTACGGGTAGCTTCAGGGCTGTTGCTGAAACCACTTGGGCCCTTCTGTTGTCTTTTATGGCAAGACAGAACGATACATGCCCAGGCTTCCCTTACAGAGGCCTGGGGATACTTAACCTGCTTCACTACCAGCATCTGCTGATTTGATGGCACAAGCATAAAACTGAGCCAACATGGTTGTTACAGATCTGTACCTATCTGTCCCATTTCCCTTTGCCATTTTGCAAGCACCACTTTGATGCTCTGCCTCGTTGACGGTGATCCTGGGATGCGCCCTCACAGCAATGAGTCTCTCCCCTCCTTCAGCGCAGCTCCCGGCAGCCTTTTGAGTTCTTGTGGGGTTGGCACTGGTTTGGTGTGTCCTTGCTCCCCTGCTGCCACCAGACACACCACAGCACACCCTGCTGCCATGACAGGTTTGGGGTTTTTAACTTCTTTCTTTCTTTTTTTTTTTTTTTTAAACTCCTGTTTCATACTCAGTAGTAGCACCGGAAAACACAGTCATTTCTGAAGGACGTGAGCTCTTCCATCTGGTTTGGGAAGGCGGGGGTATTTTCTTGGAAAGGATGCGTCTGAAAGCTGTCTGAAGGGGCTGCGTGCAACAGAAAGCAGAAACGTCCTGGACTGGGACAACGATGCCTGGGGAAAATGTACGGCTGGAAACACAGGATCCCATCAGGGCTGGTGGAAGGGGCTCGAGGGTCTCCAGACCAACCTCCCACCAGTAGTAGGACTATCTCCAGCACTAGATTGGGGTGGCTGTGGCTTTGTCTAGATGACTCCTGGAAAACCCCATCCTGCACCTCTCTGGGGACCTGTCCCAAGGCTTGAGGAAGAAGAGTTTCTGTGTCCTGCTTGGACCTACCAAGCCCCAATGTGCCATTGCCCCTGGTGCCATCACTTGGCTCTGTGCTCTTTGTAACTGCTTTCTGAGTAGCTGCTGCAGCATTCCATGGCAGGACGAAGTGGCTCTGTCAGGACCACCATACAGTGCCTCGGCTTAGTGAGAGCTCAGAGGAGACCCCAGAGGCAAGAGACTCGGGCACCAGCCCTTGTATATCCATGTGGCTGGCTCCCAGGGACCCCACAGCTGCCACTTGTGTGAGCAGAGGTGATTTATGCTGACTTTTCATTTTGTTGTTTAGTAAATCAGAAACTTGGAAATCAGCATGGTTTCTTGTGCGAGCCTCACTAACGGCTGAGGTTATCACAACAGCTATAAATCCCCCACGATTCTGGATGGGAAATCTCATTATTTCTTCTCTCTCCTCCCTTCCCTGGGCCATGAGATCTGGCAGAGCTATAGGAGAGAGGAGTTGATTCAATCCAGCTCCGGCTAAAGTGATCAACCATGAATCATCATCTCCTGGAGACCCTCTCTTCTCTTGACTCTCGGGAAGCTGTTCTGGCTGGTCCTTGAACAGGTACTGCCACCGAGGTCAAAGCAGAAAGCGAGGTGGGACTTCTCCTGCCCTGGCAGGGCAGACTGCCGTGCAAGAGAGGTGGAAACCATGTTGCCCTCCTTTTTTTGTCCACTTCTGCACTCTCTGTGGTGACACAAAATGGTCGAGAGGGAAGGTGGAAATGATGCTAGACAACCAGTATGAGCAACTGGATAAGACTGTAAAGGGTCTTCAGCCAGCTGGGACATGGGGGAAAACACTTGTGAACAAAGACAGACCCAAAGATAATTCCTCTCCTCTCTTCTTCTGCCTTCCCATCCGTTTCTGTCTCCTGGGAGAGTGTTTCTGTGCCACCCTGCCCCATGGGTCCCACAGTCCTGCCACCTGCACCACTCCTCCTGCACCTCCTGGCCCCTGGTGCTGTCTTAAACAGATGCTCCAGAGCCTTGCAGTTGGCATATGGGGAGGACATCTTCCTTCTTGCCAGCAGCCTGAGGGAATCAGATGGATTATAACCTTTCCTTGCACTTGGCAAACCCCTGGAGAAGCTGTGGGTGTCCATGTAAGTCCTTCTTAGCTGGTACATCTTGTACGAACTGCTGCTAAAATAAGGACTGTTACACTGTGCATCAGTGAGTCCCACAGCAAGATGTTTCCTTTTCATCTGCTGCAATTCACTCCCTGGTACCTAATTTCTGAATAAGAGAAGAGGGTGAGAAGGAGGATACAAGTTGTGTGTGTATCCTCATCCCAACACCTTTGCCTTGCCTGCTCACTCCATCAAACCGTCCTCCCTCCTAGCCTCCCTGGTGGACCCCACTGCTGTTCCCCACAGATTTTTTGTTCCTCTGCTCCCCCATGTCCCACTGGGCAGGACATGAGCACAGGGGAGGGCACTGCTCCAGAGGAGCACCCTGCTGACTCGTATGATGGCTTCATAATATATACCAGATTCCCCTCCATTCCCATCCCTGCCGCGTCCTATCATTTCCCTGGGTTTTGTCTGATTGCTGAGCACAGACCTTCGTGTGCATATTTTTGTTAGTAGCTCAGCCACTTCATTCTTGTGTTCCTACACCAGTCTTGGGTGCATCACTGGGGCTCAGTGACTTACTGCTCTTCACTGTATCATTTTATCCCACCAGCTTCTTCTGACAGCTCCGTTGCTCGTTGTATAAGCTGAAATGAGCAGATCCAGGGTAGTTGTCTCCCCAGCACCCTCTGTAGTCCTGAATGGTTTGAAGGAACCCCTCAGCTTCCCATTGCTACTTTTTGCTATCACCCTGTGTTTCCCTCCCAGGCTTCCAGCTACTCACAAACACCAGATTTTATGTCTTTCTGTTGCTTATTTTTATACCTTTTTTATTTTATAACATTTTTTGCCATTCGCTCTGATGAAATCCCATCCTAATTCCCCTGTTAGGTAATCCCTGGCATGCTTTATGCTCGCTTCTATTGCCTGTGCTAAGGCTGGATTTCCTTTTTCTGAAGTACCCCGTTCAGCTCAAATACGCGATGAAACCCTGTCATGTCAGCAAATGTTGTTGATTTTCTTTCCCACATGGGCCTTTCTGCTTTTCCTCTTAGGATAGCAACCTTCAAAGCCTCACTGATGGGCACATACACGGCTCCCATATCAAAGCTATGGCCTTAAATGAATTTGCCTTTAGGGCCCTTTAAATGAACTCTCCTCATTTATTTATTTTGAAGTAAGTTCCCACTTTCTAACACTGAGCAGCCGCCAGCAGTTTTGGAGACAGCACTTCCCCCAGTGGCTCTCGCTAATTGCGTTGTGATCACTGGAAGTTAATAGCTCGCCACTGGAAGTTTCTTGATGTAAAATCTCCATGTGATTTTAGAGTGAGGGCAGAAATGGCAAGATATCTATTAAAGAAAAAAAACAAATAAATGACTTGGGCAGTAGTTGTAGCTCTGTGTGTTACTGTCTGGCTCAGATCAGTCACCCCTGCCTGAACCAGAACCCAAATCATTCATACTGTGGTTGCAGTTATTTGTGGGAGAAATGTCAATTTTGATAACAGTCGTTACAATCAGTTTTGAGGGATGCAGAAGTTTAACTATGAATTTGAAGCAGTTTTGTCAGGTGGATTTTGGATTCCTTGACTCCAAACTAAAGACATGAAAACGGGGCTTGAAGCAGCAGGTATCCCCCCCAAAACTGCAGATTCCCAAACTTTTCAGACCAGAGTAAACTTGCAAGCACAATTATCTGCATGCCTGGGCTGAAAAGGGCCTGTGTGTCTTAAAAGCATCCCTTGCGAAGCTATCCCGTGTGTGCTGCAGGGCTGTCCCCTGGTGCTGCCCAGATGCTCCAGGGCTTGTGTGGAGGCTTTGCAGGTGCATTGTGTCCCCCGCGCACCCCCAGCTCCTGCCCGCCCAGGGTCGGGGTCTGAGCGCAGCATCCTCCTGGGGTTGCCCCCATCAGGAGGTGCCTCCTGAAACAGCAAGGCGACCTCCCCACTCCTTGAGGGCTCTCTGCACACCCCCTTATCTATAAATAGCAGCTTCATCCCTGTGTCTCTGCAGCGGGACACAGTTCAGTTCAGACACCCCTGCCTGAACCTGAACCCAAATCCTTCGTGCTGTGGTTGCAGTTATTTGTGGGAGAAATGTCAATTTTGATAGCAGTCATTACAATCAGTTTTGAGGGATGCAGAAGCTTAACTATGAATTTGAAGCAGTTTTGTCAGCTGGATCTTGGGTTCCAAACTAAAGACATGAAAACATGTCCCTGCAGAGGGGACACCCCTCCTGCTGCCCTCAGCCCCCCGACAGCGGCTGGAGGAGGAGGGCAGGCTGTGGGCGGCATCGCGGGACCTGCCAGCTCCAGCCGGGAGCCAGCATTCCTCAACTGGCAAAGCCTCTGGCCCCCATGAAAAGCCCCGATTCAGCCGCCTGCGCGCTGAGTACCTGACACCTTCCCCAGCACAAAGAGGGCTTTCTGCCTCCCGCGGCCGGGGAGCGCTGGGCACTGAGAGCTGCCTCTTGCCGAGAGGGGTCACCGAGCCACATCCTGCACCCACCCCCAACAAAACCCGCTTGTCTTGGCTGGGGGGGCGGTGGAGAACGTAGCCTGGGGCAGGTGGCTGCCAGCCCAGCCGGGATCGTGGATCCAGGTCTGCCAAACTTCTGGATGGGATGGCTCGCCTGGGTCTCCAAGCCTTGCTCAGGCCAACGGGATGGTGAAGGTTTTAGCTCCAGCCCTGTGTCCAGGGTCCTGCCTCTGAGCTGCAGACCTGGCCAGGTGCACTGGGGTGGCCAGTGGTCCCCTGTCCCTCTGCTCCCCCACAGCAAGCCCTGAGCTGGGATGGAGTGGGTGGTCATGCTGGGACGCTGGTGGCTCGGAAGGGGTGTGATGATACACAGGCTTGGCTGGGAAGTGTGGGGTAATCCTAGCACTGGAACAGGATTTGTGATGGATGGAGAGTAACTCATTTAGGGAGGCATCCACTGGGGAAGCACTGGCGAGGCCGTTAGTCTTCATATTATCTTCTTTGTTCTTCCCATTCCCTAGGAGAGCCAAAGTTGGAAGTGGTCCACAAAAGTTCCCTCACCCGCCAGTGCCTAAACGCAGGCCACAGTGTGTGACGCAGACTCCCAGGATGTAAATTACTCAGCTCAGAGACTCTGCATTATTTCTGCTTTTCATCCAGGGACTGTCAAATGCAATGTACATAAAGCCATCTAGGAGCAGAGGACCAGATCGCTGAGAGCCAAAGCCGCCAGATTGCAGCCAGGGCCTCCCATGCCTGTCCCTGCCTGTCCCTCAGAGCCTCTCCCTTGCTCATCACTGCTCTCCTGGTACAATGTTCCCAGAGCTGGGTGTTGGGAAGCTGCCTGGGCCCCCTCCCCAGCCTTCCTGTCCCTCACAGAGGGAACCCAGCCTTGCAAATCTATCTCTTGACCGAGACACCTAAAACTCGGGCTGTGCAGTGTGGAGCATCGCAGCAAACCCCCTTCTTGGACTGGTCCTGAGAAACTCAGGGTGCACGTTGACGCCAGTCGGCTTTGGCTCATCCTGCTGCAGAAGCACAAAGGTAAGTCTCCTCCCCGGGTCTGGTGTCCCACCAACCCCAGGTGCTGCCCAGAGAGGCTCAGCCCATTACGAGAGACCACTGAGATGCTGGATGCATTTGCATTCCTTCTGAATGCAAGTCAGATGTGACATGAAACGTGGCAGATTGGCCACGAAACCAAAACCGAGATTGCTCTCAGCAAGATGCGCAAACCCTTTCCTGTCTCCCCTAATCATCATTCTGCCTTTTATTGCTCTCATGAACTCTCTTGCAGAAAGCACACATGGCTTAAACATCCCAGATCCATTCTAGGTTATTGCCCATGTTTCCAAAGCAACAACTGAGCATTTTGAAGGGGAAGCAAGAAATCACCGTGAGGGTCTAGTGAAGGGATAAAAGGCTGAAGTCCCCAGTAAGTACCATGGAACCTTTCCCAGAGATGTGCAAATTTTGCATAGGGGTGTCTAAGGGGGTACCCTGGCACAGCTCACACATGTCATGGCCACGTCTGTCTCTCTCAGGAACACTGTGCAGGCTGCTGCATGGCTGCAATCCTCTCAGAAAGAAATGGAAGAGCCTTGCTCCATCTGGACACAACAGCTGGGAAGAGCAAAATAAATCAGGCTCCAAAGCCTTCCCTGCCTGTCTGCTCAGTGCACTGAAGACCTTGGACTCCAAGCTCTCAAGAGGGGCTTCCATCGGTGGCTTTGTGGAGGCTGCAGGAGCTTCTGATCCCCAGAGAAAGCTGGTGAGCAGTGCAGAAATGGGGCTGTGAACAGAAAGCATTGAGGTACTCACATCAAAGGGCAGGTCCTTCCATCACTAACACAGCCCCAACTACAGCCCATTGCTCTGGAGGCTATGAGGCCTGATGCAGGCATTCCCATGCCATGAGAGGGGCGTCTACTGGGGAGGGGATGCTGTCAGGACTGTCGGGGGACATAGTGCTGCTGTCAGTCTTAGAGGGACTGTGCATGGAGGGAGTAGCGGGCATTTCTCCAGGAGACATGTCTCCAAGGACATCTCTTCTTTCCTTCCCCATCTCAGCATCTCTCCCTCTGACCCTTTTTCTTTCTCTCTTTTCTGCTTGGAGCTCCCCCGTGCAGGCAACCGGGGCAGAGATGCTATAAACAGGATATGGGCTCTCTGGAAATCTGCAGGCAGGAGCGGCTGAAGGTATTTAATAGTATCCCTGCAGTAAACAGGGATAAAGAGGGATCAGCTGTATGGAGCAGGGAGTCGGTATCAGATGGAGCTGCTCTGCCATGCCGACTATTTACTGAAACAGGAAACAAATATTTTTTTGGCTTTTGCCAAAGAAAGATTTCCTTAAAAAATGTGTTAATATTAGAAGTAAAAATGTAGCTTTTAGACATGTTAAGTGGCCACATTCACTGGAGTTTTATTTACTATATAAAGGTTAACATTGGTCTGTTTATCCTACGGATGAGATTTCCAGCAAATTACAAGAAGGGTCATGTAACAGTCAGCTCCCGCTTGCCTGAGCTTCTTTGCCAGCGCCAAATCCCTGGAGCCTGAGGAGCTGGAGCAGAGAGGGGATATTCAAAATGACTCTGAGGACGGGAGAAAAGAAATAACAGAGCTTTAAGTTGCTTCGAGTTCACTCATGGGGAAGGTGGAGGTTGGGCTCACCCAGGTGCTGGGGTGGGGTGGTGAGAGGCAGAGATGCTGCGTCGGACCCCCCAGAGCTCCAGCTGGAGGAAGGCTAAAGAAAACCCATCGTCAGTGCAAGCAGGCTGCTTTCCTGCTAACCCCAAAGAGCCAGTTTAAAGCCTGGATCAGGAGATTTTATCCCTGGGCCAACACTTCTTACGTAGTTTTACTATGATTATTCTGCTGGAGATGTGGTGGTGCTCCAGAGAAACATCCAGTCTCTGTCCTTCATCCAGGAAGGACATCCTGAGTCCTGTGCTGACGGACCACCGACCATTTACATTTCTCTCACAGACATGCTGTCCCCTTTCTGAGTGGTCAGGCTGCCTCACACCTCGCCTGTCCCCCGTGATCTGGAAGTCCCCTGCCTCCGACAGGCTCAAGGAGGTCGTTCCATCTCCTCCTGCCAGTTTTGGGAATTGCTTCTGCCTGCAGCTTTCCATGCTGCCCCATGGGAAGCCAATTCTCAAAACAGTTGTGAAAGTCCTGGAAAATGATTCTGCATTAAAAAATACATCAGAAAATGGGTACATTATTAATGGCCCCGCTGTCAGCACCTTAAATTGTCAGTGAGACAAGGTTTTTCTTTAATGAATGGAACAATCAAGTCACGCTGCTATCTGGAAGAGACACTTTAGCTGAATTATTAGCCCTAATATAGAAAAATCAAGGTGAACATCAAAGGCTTGAGATACCTAGGAGGTTGAATTAGGTAATTTACCACTATTCTGACCTTAAACTCAGTGATTTGCATAGCCTTATTAGCTGGAATCAAGGTGGCCTTACAACAGTCCCAGCAGAGGGAAGGCGGCGAGCAGGAGAGGTCCTGGTGCTCAGCTGTGGCCAGGACCCCTGGGGTCTGGTCCCAGTAAATGGCTGTTTAACACCTGGGGACTCCTCGGCCACTGATCTGCGTGGCCATTCCTCAAAGTGGTCAGCACTAAAAGGTGCAGTGTGAGCTGCTGCTCGTTCTCAGCATGAAGAGACACAGGGGTCCCACCTTGCTGGATCCCACCAACACTTCCACTCCATATCTATAAAACCTGGCATGGCCACCAGGAGTGGGGGTCACATCTCTGGAGGGGAGGGACAACCAAAGCAAGGCATGTCCAGAAAAGGGCCAGGCTTTGCACCTGGCACCATGTGTGGTCCCATCTGGCTTCAGGACCGAGGGGACCCTCTTGCCCCGATGTGCTGGGTTTCCATGGAGGAGGCAGTTCATTTCTCCCTGCCATGTTTCACTGTCTACCCACAGTGGTGAGGTGCAGGAGCTGACAGAAATTAAAATATCACAAATATCACTTCAGCTGCAAAACTGAAGACTGGAGGCAGCCAAGAGCCACTCCACAAGGGTGCATTAAGGAAAGTCTTGGTGGTGTTGGCCCCAGCTGCTGCTCTGTGCGTTGGCTACCCAAGAGGAGAAATCTGAACCAGTGGAGAGATCTGTGGGTGCTAAGGGTGGAGATGACTGTTCCCTGAACACCAGGAGCATCCCAGCAACAGCCTGGTCACATCCAGAGGGTAGTACTCAATGGCTCGAAGTCCAGATGGAGAGCAGTGACAAGTGGTGTCCCTCAAGGGTCCGTACTGGGACCGATACTGTTTAACGTTTTTATCAATGATATAGACAGAGGGATTAAATGCACCATCAGCAAGTTTGCAGATGACACCAAGCTGTGTGGTGTTGTCAATACACCAGAGGGATGGGATGTCATCCAGAGGGACCTGGACAGGCTGGAGAGGTGGGCCCAGGTGAACCTCATGAGGTTCAACAAGAGCAAGTGTAAGGTTCTGCACCTGGGCCAGAACAATCCTCACCATCAGTACAGACTGGGGGGTGAGGTGTTGGAAAGCAGCCCTGAGGAAAGGGACTTGGGGGTGCTGGTGGACAAGAAGCTGGACATGAGCAGGCAGTGGGCAGCTGCAGCCCAGAAGGCCAATCCCATCCTGGGCTGCATCAAAAGATGCGTTGCCAGCAGGTCCAGAGAGGGGATTTTTCCACTTTGCTCTGGTGAGACCTCACCTGGAGTGCTGTGTACAGCTCTGGAGCCATCAATACAGGAAGGACATGGACCTGATGGAGAGGGTCCAGAGGAGGGCCATGAGGATGACCAGGGGGTTGGGGCACTTTTGCTCCGAGGACAGGCTGAGGGAGCTGGGGTTGTTCAGCCTGGAGAAGAGGAGGCTCCGGGGAGACCTAATAGCAGCCTTCCAATATCTGAAGGGGCTACAGGAAGGCTGGGGAGAGCCTGTTTAGAAAGGCCTGCAGTGACAGGATGAGGGGCAATGGCTTCAAGCTGGAGGGGAACAGATTTAGATTGGAGATTAGGAGAAAGTTCTTTACTGTGAGGGTGGTGGAGCACTGGAACAGGTTGCCCTGGGAGGTGGTTGAGGCCCCCTCCCTGAAGATACTCAAGGTGAGGCTTGATGAGGCCCTGGGCAACCTGGTCTAGTTGGGGTTGTCCCTGCTGACTGCGGGGAGGTTAGATGAGATGACCTTTGGAGGTCCCTTCCGGCCTGGATGATTCTATGATTCTGTGAAAGGGATTGTTTCCCCCAGGTGAACCTTTCCAGCATTTGTCCTCCTCAGGGGTCCACCTGCCTTCATTGCCTGGTGAATAATGAGAGATGTCACCAGGGCATCATTTTGCCAGAGGCATGAACAGCTCTCCATGACCTTCATCTGCGTTCCCTTACACAGGGGCAGCCTGCACTGTAAAAGATCGAGAGAAGAACATCTACTCAGTTACATCCCAAAACATCAAGTTAACCATGGTCTGTACCTTCTCTGATGGATCAGCCCATTATGCCATGAAAAAGGATGGGTTTATGCCCTCTTTTTGGAAATATTTCCCCACATGTCCCCATATATTTCCCCATATTCCCACATATTTCCCCATATCAGTAAGAGAGGGGTGAGAAAGAAAAGGTGATGTTATGTCAAACAAAACTGTTTTCACACACTCAGTGTGTCACACCCACATACGCACAGCACCAGAACAAATGTCCAGCCTTCAGGCTCTAAGACATCTGCAGGTGGTCGGTCCAGAACTCCTTGCAGTGACAGAGGAGAAGGGATGACAGGCAAATCCTGGGCTTGCAGGCTGCTGACCATGCATTGGCTTTTGATATATCTTTTGGTAGCTTTTAGGAGTTGATCTGTACTTTCATGTTGGTCCACCCCTTGTCAATGGCAATACTGCTGATTTTTTTTTTTTTAAGAGTCCTTTAAATGCCTTTTTTTGGCATTAAATTTTGGCGTCCTTAATTTTATGCTGCTCTTTGTTTTTCTCTCGGGCTGCCCTTTGTTTTCCTTCTTGGTCTGTCTTGAAAAGCTACTCATGGATGTGCTATAAACTGAATTACCTTGCTGCCATCAATGCATGATATTCTTTTATCCCTTTTTGACTTGTGTTCCTGATCTTTGGCCCCTGTACATCATCGTTCACACTTTATATTCCTCCATAGATGCTCACAGGCAGGTATTTTTTTCAAAACTGTCTACTCCTCTTAAAGATGCTTATATTCCAAATGTACTACAAACAAATGTACTACAAACATTAGATTAGATATTAGGAAGAAATTCTTTGCTGTGAGGGTGGTGAAGCACAGGTTGCCCAGAGAAGCTGTGGCTGCCCCATCCCTTGAGGGGTTCAAGGCCAGGCTGGATGGGGCTTTGAGCAACCTGGTCTGGTGGGAGGTGTCCCTGCCCAGGGCAGGGGGTTGGAACTGGATGATCTTTAAGGTCCCTTCCAACTCTAACCATTCTGTGATTCTCTGCTCTGATCAGGCATGACTTTTGAGAGCTTTTCATCTCTTCCTACACCCTGCTGCTAGGCAGCCTTGTGAGGGTTGGGACTGGCATATGCTCAGCCAAGGGGGACACAAAGACTTTTGCACGGTGTTCAATCTGGTGTCTGCTGGTGGTAATGGGCAATTCTGGCATCACTTCTCCTTTCCAACCAAGCTTCTCACACTCTGAGACAGGACAAAAGGCACAAAGCACTGGGTACCAGGATGGTTTCAGTAATTTTTTCTGTGTGTGTAACTCAGTAAGAGCCTTTGTCTTCCCAAGAACAGTCTTTTCCTCCTTCTCCCCCAGGGAAGGCTTGCATCCATATTTCTTTGACTGCTGGGCAAGGTGATGCAGCCACGGTGAAGAGTGGAGTCATTTGGCCTCCAGCTGCGCTCCCTTCTCCTGTCTGGCTGGTACAACTCTAATGGCATGTCCCCTCTTGCTGGCCATAGTCAGCTTCACACCATTGATGGGAATGGAGGATTAATAAACTGCAGCTCAAAAATGTCGATGAACGTGTGGGTTGGCTGTGTTGGACAGAAGATAATTTGTGGTGAAATCCACAAAACGTCTGGGATTTGTAAATGTTTTCATGATGACTTGGCTCCTCTCCAAACACTCCCATCTACTGACAAACACAAGCCATGAATCACTGCACACAGGAAAATCTTCCAAGCCCTTGACTTACTCCTCACCCAGCTCCGCTAGACTGCCAGCTCTGATAGCATTCGCTGCCCAGTGGGGAATTAGGACTTCAGGGTCAAGGTGAAGGAGATGCTTGGCAGCCCCACAGATACTCTGTGTAGGTCCCTGGGCAAAGGAGGCACACCGGCTTTTCTGGGCAGCAGCCCCCAGGCCAGAACAGTGTGGGGACTGTCCCAGCTGATGTCAAGGCTGGGCTCCTTGACATAGCCCAGAGATTACCTCCTTTTCCAGAGAGAGGATTTGCTTTTCACTACTGAAGGTGGGGCCCAGGCAGTTTTCTGCCTGAAATCAGCTAGGGTTAGCGATGCAGACTGGGCTGTTTGGGGTTTTGCAGAGCTCCTCGCTGGCTGCCAGCAGTGTTTCCCATCATTCTCATTTTTGGACTCAGGAGTAAGCCCTGAGCCAGTTGGCTTAGTAAGAAAAGCCCTTGAGAGCTGCTACTGCAGGGCATCTTTGCTGTTTGTCACCCTGCATCCAGCAGGACCCCAGGGCAGGGTGGTGACTCACCTTGCCAGGCAGCCTGGCTGCTGGGAACTGCTCTCCCAAACACAAGTCATAAAATGCTCCTCTGTTGCTTCACAGACACAGTGGCTGGCAGCAGTACGTTGGCTACTGGGGCTCAGCCCGTCTGCCAGGGACAGACTCACAAAAATAGCTGGTAATTTGGGGTCAGGATGCTTTGTCTCTGTCCATGAGTCCACATGCTCCTGTTCCTGCCTCCATCTTCCAGTCAGGCCAGCAGAAGAGAGAGAAGTGATTTCCAAGTAGCTTCTGGCCTCCAATGTCTCCTGGTCTCTCCAAGAGGAACACATTAAAGGGAGTCCCTCCTCATCAGAGTTTCTCATGTGGGCTGTAACAGCAGCCACACTTTCCAGACCTGGAGTCCTGCATCCCCTGCACCCTGAAAAGCAGCACATCTCTGTGGGGTGGACATCCTATGGGGTGCCTTGGTGGCTTTGTGGTGTGCTGTGCAGAGTCCCTCAGGCAGGATCACAGGCAACAGTGTGTGCGTAATATTGATCCTGGGATTGCAAACTCACAGCTGAGGGCACATCCTCCTGCAAGGAGAGAAGTAGACTTGGGGCTCCTCTCCCTCTTCTGCTCCAGTACCACAATACTCTGTGAAGACACAACAACCATAGGTTTATCCAGCTTTGGTGGCTGGGAGAAAGGACACATTCTGCCAAGATGGGCCTCCTCTGGTTTGGAGAATGCAGGTAGTTAAGCCATTGTAGCCTCTAGCTATGGCATGGAGTCCTACAGCTCTTCTTCAGATGCATGTGACATGTGATATGTACCCTACCTGCAAATGCGATGGAGCCCAGGGATCCCATCCCACAGCAATTCCTGGCAAGACACTTATGTTTCCTCCTAAGTCACCTTCACTTTCAACTTCAAACGCAAGAAAATGCCAGGTTTTGCTCCTCTTTCCCCATGGCTGTGCTATGTTCTGCTTTGTTGAAGCCCCTTAGATCCTAGGAGTGGTTTAAGGACCCAGCCAGAGGCCAGTCCGCTGTTTTTGTCTGATCCATGCACTTACCTCAGAGAAGACAAAATGCGTGTCACCACTTTGTTGCTTGGGATCACCAGAGACTGAAGCCCATTCTCCGTACCACAGAATTTGTCTTGTGCATTTCCAGCACCTCCTTCCTCCATCCCAGATCCCATCCTTGGCTTACAGCAGACTTTTTTTTCTCTCTCTCACATTTCCACCTCACTTCTCCTGTGATGTGTCCCCCCAAATGGATCAGAAAGCAAATCCCAATCTGTCTGGCACAAGGTGACAGCCGACCTGGAAGCAGTATTTCCAAGCATACTGACCACCTGGCTGGTCCTGGTGTCTCCTCAGAAGAAGGAGATGCTATGCTGTCTTCTGGATGACAGGATGTGGAGCGTTTGAACTTCCTTCAAAATGAGCTATGGACAAAGCTATCTTCTCTGTTTGCTCCTTCAAAGCCTTGGGACTGGATTTGTGGAGGCAGCCAGGCCTCTCTGGCAATCTTGTGCCAATCCTGCAGAGAGGGACCAGGCACCTTTGAATGGCCAGTAGAGGAGACAAACTTCTCCTCCTGGTCCAACAGAACAGTCCAAGGTTGGGATTAGGAAATGATACCCCACAATTTTGACTGAAAAACATTGCCACTTGTGGGAAAGACTTGGGAATTTTGTTCTGCTGCTTGGCACCTCCTTGTTCGTGATGGGATGTGAAACTGCACCTGCCTCCCTCTCCATCTGCATCGTAGGAGAAGTGCCAAGACGGGAAAAGGAGAACAGAGCACTGTCTTGGTGGTCAGACATGTGTCCCCAAAGCTTTGCCAACTTTTTGCCATTGGCAGCACGTAACCATCACACAGCAGGAGTGCTCTCCCTGAAAACAGTTTGAGATCTCAGGAAATTGCCTTACTCTGAAACGGACTGACACACGAACTTCATGAAAACTTTCACAGAAGGAAAGATACCGAGTTGTTTTGTTTTGGAAACACCTGCAGTCCAAACAGTTTGCTATTTCTGAAACCAAACTATTCACAACTTCCTGCAGACCTGGAAGCCACTGCTTCCTGCCAGCTGGTCTGGACGTGGCTGAGGAGCACGGGAGGGCTGGGTCTTGTGGCTGCCTCAGAGCTGGGTGGGCAGATGAGCCAGCAGGGAAGCGGGCAGAACTCAGAGGTACCAGCTTGCACTCAGTCAAAATCTGCATGTCGCGTGTTCAACAATTCTGTGTTCTGCTAAAAACCATCCACCAGCAAGTTCCAGCCTGTCCCAGTCCGGCTTCCCAAGGAGATAGGTATCATTTAGCACAGTGCAGCAGAGAAGAACAGCAGCTGGAATGGGTAAGCAAAGGGCAGTTATATGTGAAGGCTGAGAATGTGGCTTCCACCTCACTGGACCAGGAATGCTCTCCTTCCCACGCAAACCTTGAATTCATGCTTTTGGGGCAATGCCTGAACAGTGTTACCTTTTATAGAGAAAAGTGATGGTGTCTGTGATAGGATGGTTAGACCAGACAGTCTGTGGCATGGGCCAGTTCTCTTCCTACAAGCACGTTGTCCACTGACTGGCAGATATACCCCTTCTGACTACAAATATCATGACATTTCCAGTGGTTTCACTCCTTCGTCCCTACAGGTTTTCCTCCAGGTTACCTGGCAAGCTATGACCTTGAAGAAGGCCAGGATAAGGACAGGGTTGGAGAACCAACAAGCTAGGAAGATGCAAGGAAATATTTCAAACTCAGAGACATGGAAAATGTCTCCTGATTGTGGCTTTCTGTCAAAGGCCTCTTGGGTGAGTGTTGTCCTTTACTGGCAGATGCTTTTCTTTATCAGCAGATTTCCTTCTTGGGACTTTTGTGTTTGCTGAATGACTCATACCACCAGGATGCAATCACTGATGTGGCACAAATAAAGCTCCTTGCTTCTACCAGAACAGCAGGGACTCAAACCATTGGCCACAGCATCTCTGCAGGACTTCCCAAGAGAATGTCTCTCCATGTACACGTGTGGGTTTGAGATCAGGTTTTACTGGTGACACGAGGCTTCTAGAGAGGTCACGCTGCATTACAGAAGCCAACCAGTAATTTAGAGAGGTTAGTATTCCAGGTCTCGTGCTAATGATGCTAAGCCCTTGATGGAAATGAAGTTGCTTGGGTAGAGTTTACAACCAGGAGGTAACTAGAAGAGACAGTTTGGGAAACCCCATAGGGAGTTTGTGGTGTGTGGAGAGCAAGTCTCCCTCCAACACGTACGGTGCAGTCTGTGGGGAAGGAGTCTATTTTCTGAGGATTTGCAATGAAGTTTTCATTCAGCATTGGAATTAAAATTCATTTTATTATGGGACCTTTAAATATTTCCAGAGCCTGACCTTTTCTGGAGGCTGTTGACTAATTAATGTCTGGTCTGGTATTCTTCAAACTTTCCACATAGTTCAACTTGTTGCCAGCTGCTTTCAAACACATTTTTCAAGAAATTAAGTTGTAATTAAGTACAGTTATTAATGACTGTTTTTCCTGCCTTTCCCATTGGGTTTGCAACTTTGCTCCATGTGGCAGAAAAGATGGCCAATATTTCACAGGGCGAGTGAAGGAATGTCTAATATGATCTTTGACATGTTGATTTGACTCAGTTCCAACTCTGCAATGCATGGTGGTGACCACCAAACCACACAGGAGAGACATAGTAGAAAAGCACAGAGTCAGGGTCAGGTCCCTGCAGGGAAGCTGACAGATGGGGCAGGGAGCTCCTTCACCCTTGGAGATCCAGCACGTAGGGTGAGCAGTTCATGCAGATGGGGTGATGCATTGGTTGCTCTTTGCCCTGCTCCCCAAAGGATGGAGAGGAGAAGCTGCAGACCCACCAAGAGTGAGGGAAATCACTATCATCCTTACAATTCAGGACGAGCTGATCTAGAAGCTCTGAAAATAATGCCAAGCCCGTTGGCGTGAACACTCTTCTCCTGCCTGGTCCTCTCTCCGCCCAAGAGGGACTAAGAGGGAGACCCGTGTGTGGAGAGAGCAGATGGAGCCGAAAGCAGCCAAGAAGGGAAGCGGCACTCCTACACAGAGCCCAGAAAGGTTTTACACGCTCTCCACTCTCCGGTGTCGCTGAGGTCACTCCTCTTTGTCAGGCACATGGCAGCAAATCCCCCCCTAAGCCCCAGATCTCGGAGGCATTATAATAATAAAAGCCTGGGCTGAAGCGTCTGAGCAAACACATCGGCTGAGCAAGTGTTTTTCCCCAGCCCCGGGACCGGGTTATTCTGGGAACTGGCAGAGCTGAAACATCAAGGTGGCCACATCCTCCACGAGATCTGCTGCCAGGGGGTGGGCAGGGGGCGGCGGGCAGGTGAAGGAGCCCACCCAGGAGGGGGAACAAGGGGGGTCCGTAGCACCTATTTCATTTCCTGACTGGCCTTCGGTGGAGGCCTGGCAGCTCCGGGCGGCCAAGGCAGCGAGGGTGGAGGCCGACAGACGCTGACAAGTAACACACACGTGCACGGACACGGGGGCATGGATGTGAACAGCCCCTTGCCAGAGGGCTGGGATTTCTCCAGGCGTTTGACATCCCCCTTTTTTTTCAGGGTCTTGCCCTTTCCCTTCTGCTTTCTCCTGGTGGTCCTGATGCCATGCACTCCCGGTAGGGTGGGGGGGCCCTGGGGACCGGCACCACCCTGGATGTGCACACACACAGGCTCACACACATGTCTGTGGCACACGTGTCCACGTGTGGTGCAGGGCAGGGCTGCGGGCACAGCGCGTCCCAGAGCCAGGCACGGGGTGATGGGCCAAAGCAGACACAGATGCCAAAGGCACCCCAACAGCACAGAAATCCAGCAGTCTGCTCCCAACCACAAAAGCCACACTCAGGAGCTGACGATGGAAACCAGCCCAGCAGTCACCTGCCTGGTGAGCTGCTGAAGGGCAGGTCATAGAGCATCCCTTCTCCCCAGGCAGCTCCAGCCACAGCTGGGACCTGTCCCCCCTTGTCAGAAGATGTCCACACATCTCAGTCAGGCTGCGTTGCAGTTTATCAGCATCTACTGCCTGCTCTTCAGCACCTGGGACCTGGTTCTAGCTGATCTTTATGGGCTCAGTACTTGATGCCAGCTCTGGAAGCAGCTGAAGGAATGAGTCAAGAGGGGGATGAGCCACCGATGGAGGTGAACTGAGAAAGGTGGGACTTGGCCTTGATCAGGACCTTGATCAGGGCAGCCTGTGGCCATTCCCAGAATCAGAGCAAGGCTGGCTTCTCTGAAAGGATGAACAACAGGCCGGCTTCATCAGCTCAGCTGCTAGGAAGGACAGACCAGAGCCAAAAATCCAGGAGAAAAATGTTATGCAAAATTGTTCATCTGTTACTGATTGGGAGGCCGAGAGCTCAATTCAAACCACCCAATAAAACTGGCTTGGACGAGAATTTCCTGAATCCCAGATTAAGTGAATAAAGATGTTTCAGGAGTTCAGGGCCGCAGTTGGGTGGTTTGCACACAATTTGCTGTTGGTTTCACCCTTTGTTGCTTAATGAAGAACAGAAGGAGGATCTCCCATCTCATTCGACCAAGGGAAAAAATTATTTCTTCTAAATTTAAATTAATTTCCTGTTCCAGGCACGGCTCTGTTTATCTGACCTACACAAGGGCTCCATCTTGGATTGCAGCTTGTTCTGCTCCGTGTGAGTTGCTCTTCCCTTCAGGGACTGCAGCGTCCCCAGGCTGGTGGCATCGAGTCAGCATGGCAGGGTTTGTGCAAGCAGAGCTCAGAGGCTGAAAAGCTCACAGTAGTAAGTGCTTTGAAAGCCAGGTCTCCGTTCTGAGGAGGAACCTGCAATTTTGCACACCCTGCGTGTCCTCCCATCTCATTCAGGGAGTGGGTCCTTCCTCCCTGTACACCTCACTGCCACCAATGCTGTCCTCAGTTGTGTCCTTGGAGGAAGCCCCAAGGAGCGGTGGTGGGTGCTCGATGGACTGTATGGGCTGAGGAAGAGCCAGGTCCGGCGAGGAGCACATCCCACACCCCGCTCGCCAGGGACTGAGGGGATTCCCCGCCCTTGCAGCATCCGATGTTGGAGAGCTGCTCTATCAGGGGGCTTGCACAACCCTGAAAACCACTTATTTTAATAAAGCCTCTTATTTACGGTGAGGGAAAGGAGCCAGGCCATAGTGAAGTCTTTAGGAAGTTTCCAAGTCATGGCTACATCTTTGGCTCCTAAAGGCATCCATCTCCGTATCTGCCTGTCTCCCTTTCTCTCCATCTGTCATTCACTTTGCCAGTAAATGCTGAAGTCTCTTTACAAATTGCAAACCTTTAAGTCACCTGGACCTTTCTTCTAAATGGCATCACAGGTCTTGCTGGAACTTCAGGCTCTCATTAAGTATGGAAAAGGGATGAAGATCCCTGGAGAAATCAGAGATAAATTTTAAAGAAGGAAAACTAGATCAGAATAAAAGATAAAGAATCATGACGAGAAACTTCCTAAGTATGGAAGCGGGCTTTTTACTCAAGGGCCCATCTCTCTAAACCCCAAGCTTGATTTTGCATTAAAACCTCTCCAGAATATTCCCTTTTGCAGAATTTCTGGGGAATCTGACTTCTTAGGAGGAGTCCAGAGGCTCCAAGGACGAAGCAAGCTATTTGCAGCCTCGGATCTGGAGTCATTACCACTATCCTGTAAAATGTAGCTGGTCTAGATGGCAATCCAGGGAAAATATGACAGTAACTGTCAGCAGGAATGTGATGGGTATGAACACCAAGGAGAGATGTGCTTTCAGAGAGCCCCATGGGAGGATCAGCAGGAGTAATGGGATGTATGTGAGCAACAGCATAGTTAGGCAGAATATCAGGAAACGTTTCCATCTCAGCTATTAGTTTTATTAGGAAAAGTCTCCCGTGGGAAACTGGAAGCTGCTTCACTTGACTCACTCCAAGCTAAGCACTAGATAACATGAAGCAGAGAACAGGCGTGTATTGGTGGGGACAGATGGCCCAGATGACCTAATGGTCTTTTCCATCACTCCGATTACAATCTAGCCCGGGTAGAGGCTCCTCGCTTGTCTCCGTCTGACTCAGGGTAATGACGGCTGGAGAATAACATGTGAGTTTGTTCCAGTGTTATTTTCCAGTTTCTTCATTTGAGATCTCTGGGTAAAAGATGGGCTGTGGAGTGACCTCAGCTGAAGTGACAATATTTCCCACTCCTCTTGCCAGGTCCTGCTTCTTGCAGGGCCTCTGTGTGTTGCTGTGGGGGCTGCAGGGTGCGATGGGCCCCAAAGGCCAGGTCCTGGTTCAGAAATTGGTGCCTGGCAAAGTGGAGGAAATAGATACAAAATCCACCCAGAAAAGCTAGAAGACTCTCTCACCAGCTTTTGCCATCTGAAATGTGGCTGCTCCAGAGTTGGTTATTGCCTTTTCTTGGTTTCCCTTGGAGGGAAGGTGGGAGCTGTGGGAGATGCAGGATGTTTTGGCGTAGCTGAACAAGCAGAAGGGGCTGGGTTGGATCTTCCTGGTGCTTGGGAAAGCACAGCTCTGCTGCGATGGGGCCAGGAGAGACCCAGGGATTCATCTTGCCCAGAAGGAACCCTCTGGGGAAGGCTGTTCCACTGGAAACAAAGCTTTCCTCAGCTTCTCAGACCTCCTGTCATGGTCCGAGCTGGCCAGAGGTGTGCAAACTTCCACCTGCTTGGCTGAAACCCATGTGGGACCCACGCCAGCATCCTCCTCTCTACCCTGGGGTGGAGTTCAGGATTTACCCTGTAGAGGGGACCTCCAGGACCATGGTAGTTCCCCGTTCCTTTACCCTCAATGGCTGGGAGCAATGTTTCTTCTTCTCAGTTGACTTCACTCCCCCCTCCTCCTTCAAATCCCCTTTTTAAACTATTTCATCAGAAATCCTCCAGCCTCTGCCCTCCCAGCCCAGGCTGTCCCTCAGAGGACACAGGGTAACACCACAGGGCACAGGCTGCCCTACGTTGTTCAACGCTGAGATGGAGGTACCGTCAAGTTGACTTTTCCACGCTCCTCCCACTGCAAAGTACTTAACTGAAGTTCACCTCTTAACATTAAAGATATTTCTAAGTGCTTTATTAAGGGGCACCACAACCTCTTAAATACTTTGTTAACTAAGAGTCTTGATGGCTGGACGGGAAGTATCCCCTTGAGACGTGCAGCGAGGGCATCCAGCAGAGAGCACGTGGACCCAGCCTCTGCTGTGGAGCAGGAAGGGCAGTACTGGCCTGAGACAGGCTGGTGGAGCACAGTGTGGGACATGGGGCGATGCTGCTGCCCTGGTTCCCATCTCTCCCAGGGGTGGGTGAGGATCCTGAGCTCTGCTAAGAATATTGGAGAGAATTTTAACTCTCATTGTCCTTTGGCTTTGCCTCACTTTGCTGTCTGGTCTAGGAGCTGCCTGGGATTCCCTGCAGCTGGAGAAGAAAGGTGGATCCCTCAAAATGGCATGTCCTTTCAGTATTTCAGATGCCTTGTTAGAGTGGGATGCACTGTCTCTGTCAGCACCGTGGTACCTTTCCCAGAGAGCAAACTTAGGACTGCCTGTGATGCTTCCTAAAAAGTTCTCATTTTAGAAGGACCTGGCTTAATGCTATAGAAATAAACCAGAAGGGTCTGTGCTGTGAAAAGGGATGGCAAAGATCTCTCCCTGTTGGAAGGAACTGGTATGCCACAAGCATGAGAACTTCATGGGAAAACCTTGTTTATGGGATTAATGACAGCACAGGGGTTGCCTGAGATGGAATAAAATCTTATCTAAAGAAAAACACAGATGGTTACTTGGTGGCACAGGAAGAAATCAAGCTGGAGGGATGAGGGTTTCATAGGCAGTGGAATACAGAAAAACAGGGACACTTCAGTTGACTTTTAATGATGGTTTGGTATCAGATGCACAGGGCACTTCTGTGATGGTGGACCAGGGAAAGCAGGGACTGTGGAGAGGCTTCAGCCTAAACCCAAATCCCTTCTGGGCTTCAGCCTAAACCCAGAGAACAGAAACTCCCCCTGCAGCTGCAAGGCTGAACATGATCTTGATGAGCACAAGCAGGGAATATCACGGAGGTGGCATTACTCCTGCATGTGATTTTAGTGACGGCATCACCAAAATGGCACATTCAGGTCTAGTGCTTATGCTGGAGAGTGACACTGAAAACTTGGAAAGGACTCAGGAAAGAACTAGAAAATTATCCCAGGGCTAGAAATCATTCTCAATGAGAGACTAATGGAACATGATCTGTTTAGTTTATCTAGTTTTTAAGAGGTGATTTAATCATGGTCTGTGAGAACTGATGTGGGGGAATATTTTGAGTGCAAAGGGCTCTTTAAGAGGGCAGAGAAAGACAGAAAAAGATCCAGGGATTGGAAAGCAAAGCTGGTGGTTGTCGAGCTAGAGATAAAGTAACTATTTTTAACAGTGGGAACAAGGAGGCCAGAGATGTGGTAAACTCTCCAACCCGTATGGCCTTGAAAAGCAGACCAGCTACTCTGCTGTGAATATGTGAACTGAAACACAAGATGTTGGTCTTGGTGAAGTGATAAATGTGAATTTTCAGCTAAGAAATGCTGAAGAGAGAGACACTGGATCTTCATCACAGGCTAACATGGTGGCAGGGCCAGGCTTAGCTCCTGCTGACACTTGTGAAGGCACAAAGCCGCGCTTCCTCTGAGTGAAATCCTACCTGAGACCGCAAAACCCCTGTGACTGCAACCTCCCTTTTCTGGTAGATTCACCTGTGCTGATCCTTCCTTCTTTTGTATGGATGTGATATTCCTGGGAGCTCGTTCTGTATCTGTAAATTGACATTGCATCCGACTGATATTTTGAAAATGCATTTTCCTGAGGAGAAAAGCTCTTGGGACATTACCTAGAGGAAAACTTTCTGAAAGAGGAGCGTTGTGGCTGGGTCTGTGGCAGGTTGGTTGGTCCTTCCCACACACAGCACAGATGACAGCCCAGCCCTGCTCACCCCGGCCTGACAAGGGCAGTATCTCATGCAGAATTTCATCGAGGTGCAGATGGTCACTTCTGGTGAGGATCCTGGCTGGTGACCACTGAGGGGGGGTCTCGGCCTTTTCCTCAGCGTGCAATAAAGCTCGTGTCCCCAGGTCTCATTACCTCCAAACTCATTTGGAAATATTTGCAATTCCCCTACCAGGCAGATCTAGAACAACAGCAGAAATGAATTTTATTCTAGGAAAGCAAAAGCTACCTCTTGCATGTTGCTGGTGAGGCATTCCCCAGGTCTCATTACCTCCAAACTCATTTGGAAATATTTGCAATTCCCCTACCAGGCAGATCTAGAACAACAGCAGAAATGAATTTTATTCTAGGAAAGCAAAAGGTTGAGTTTTTCAGGACAGAATTGGAAATAGACTTGCTAAAAGAGAACATGAAATGAGGAGCAGACATGCCTGAAGTTCTCCTGACAACGCCTGCTCCAGGGTCAGCTGAGGGGATCTCGGGTCCTACGGGTGCCGATGGGGCAGCTCTGCTCTGCCACCCCCCCAGACACACTCTGCTGCTTCCCAGTTACACTGGAGGGTAGCAGACATGTTCAGGCTCATTTGGGGAGTTCACCCTCTTGCCTGTAAGAAGGATCAATATCATATCATGTATTTGATGGCTGTGGTTTTGAAAACAATGCTGAGCTGCAGCTGGAGCAGCAGAAGTGTCCTTTATGGGGTGCTTTCACCCAGAAGGAGTTGGTGGACCTTCTGTGGCATCACAAGGTGGTTTCTGAGTTAGGGAGACTGTCCCTCCTGGGACATGCTGCAGGGGCTCCCGGGACACTGCTGGATTATATTCCAACGATTACAGCATACAAATAACCCAGCCTTGCCCTGTGGGGATGGGGCCTTCCTCCGTGTCTCAGGAGCCTGAGGAGGTCACAGCACCGCCAGGGTAAGATGTCTTCTCTCCAGTCAGATGAAGCTCTGTGTAGGTAGGTCCTTGCACCTCAAACATCCTTCCTCTGAGGTGAAAGGGCTCAGACAAGCGGTGTGGCAGGAAGGCTGCATCCGACACCCAGGTGATTTAACCCCAGGCTCCCCTGGCGGCAGCCAAACCGGCCACGGCTGCGGGCGAGCGCCCAGCAGGAAGGCTGATGCAAACACAACTGCGGGAGGGCAGCACAAACGTGTGTCTGTGCTGTTTGCCCGTCACTATTCAGCACCCATCTCCCCTCTGTTTGTAAAGCCTCAGGTCCACCCCATCCGCCAGCAGAAGCTGTCGCGTGTGGCCAAGCAGCCCAGCCAGGCATCGCGGCAAACCAACAACAAATAAGCAAAAAAATATTCTAAAAATAGTTTGAGGCTAAATATTGTTTGTCCAAGTTACTTGTCCGAGACGCCTGAATGAGGAAGTCACTGGCAGGAGCTGAGATCTCCCTGGGAAGGATTCGGACGAGAGTGAAATTCATCGGCTCCTTTGTCTCCTGGACAATCACAGCTTTCATCCTTTACCAGTTGCGTTTTGAAATGCGTCTCACTCTTTAAGCCAGAGTGGATGCTTTGGTCAAACTACGCAGCACAGTGAAGTGCTGGGCTCAGGTGGTACCGCTCAGCTCGTTGCCACAGACAGGGTTTATCCAGGCGCGTTCCAAGGCCGTGAGGAGTCCTGGATCCTGAGACAGAGGTGAAGCAACACAGCCGCATCCTTACGCACCGGTTTCTGGGCCCTGAGAAAGGCTGAGCTCTTCTAAATTACTTCTCTGTGAAACTGGGAATATGTTGAAAACTGAGAGATGGAGCCTTAACCCAGCCCAATCCATTTCACCCACCCCTAGTTGCTTCCTGCATATCTTTAATGAGCATTTTCTTGTAACGGGGCACTGCAGTATGATCTGTGGTAGTTGGCTGGGAAGATGGTTCATGATGATGTTGAAGGTCTGCCTGAACCTCACACCGTGGCTCCTATTCAGGTGGGCTTCACTTGTAAAGGAGTCTCAATAATTTAGGGGGAAATATGTTTGAAAAAGCAGATGGGTTATTTGCCCCTTCAAAGACTCTGAGGATAAAGAACTAAAACTGAATGGCCTGCGTGGGTCTCTGTATGTGTGTGGTACACAGCCACTGCCGATGGGTGTACAGGATTGGTGTGACACCAGCAAGTCCCCGTGGGACCCATGCTGGGACTGGATGTGTCTCCCTGCCCCCAGACCAGGACAACTCTATCCACTGCCCACATTTTCTTTTTGAGGAGGTGCTTGGAGCTGTGGCCCATCCCTGGGGCAAAGCAAGACCCTGGCTGCCGTGCGAGCTGGGGCCGAGCAGGGCGGTGCAGCCGAGGATCGATCTGCCAAGGGTGTTACATCTTTGTAGCAGGATGTGGACAGTCTCAGTGCCTGGTCATGGACATGGCACATACTTCCCTGTGTGTTTCCTCCATATGAATAAGAGCTTGCCCTCCCCATGGTGAGAATGGAGGTCACTCGCATGGGCATGTCCCTCAGTGCCACTGCTGAGACACCCCATTACCTGAGTGCTAACTGATGGAAAAATTCTACAGGAGAAAACTGGAACTGGAGAGGGAATAGGAATATAAGAGACACCTTACTGGGTCAGAGCTACAGCCTGTCTAGCCTGTGTCTAGCAGGGGCAAGAGGAGATGCTCTTTCAGGTGAACCTTCTGCAGCCCAAGCACCTCATACTTCACCATGAACAGCCACTGGGCTTGGGACAGCAGAAGGCACATCCCTGCCCCTTCCCTCTGATATTCCCTTATGGACCTGCTGTCCATTAGCTGGTCTAACCCCTTTCTGACCATGCTGACGGCATCCCTGTCCACAGCCTCTTGTGTCAGTAAATTCCTGAGTTTTTACTCACTGCATGAAGAAATCTTTCCTTTTCTCTGTTTCAGAGTGAGATCGTACCAGTCCCACCAACTGGCCCTGGTTCTTGTCCTTGGGATTTGATTTCATGTGCACCTGATTCATCACCTTGGGAATTTTGTAAACTTCAGTCACATCCCTCTCAGCTTTCTCCTCTCCAAAATGATGAATCCCAACCTTTTTGGTGCCTCTTCACAAGACAATTGCTTCACAAGACAATGCCCTTGCTCATTTTAATTTTTAATTGAATTGCCCTTCCTGTATGAAAGGGTTTTTTTTCTATCCTCTGTTTAGTTCTGGAGATCTGGCAGATCTTCTCTAGGGGCTGTAATTGCAACAAGTGAACACTCAGCTGCTTGGAAATATATCCCAAAAATATCAAATGCCTTGTTTGTGATGTTGACTATAATCCTTCTGGATTTATAGTTTCTTTATAGGCTATTGCTCTTACTCCAGCAACCTGTACTGGTAGTTGAAGACATAAGTGACCTACAGCTATAGAAAATCCCAGGATTTTCTGCTCTGCAAAAAGAAAGGGCTGTTGTGGTTTAACCTCAGGCTGAGGAACAGCAAAATTGTGAAGACAACCTCAGATTGAGGTCAAAAATCTCCCAGGCCGATGTCCCTGGTGGCTTACCATAAACATGCATTTATTTAACACTGAGCTGCCTGTGGTCCTGGAGCATCTGCAGGAGGATGGTTGGTGTGTCTCACCCTGCTTCCAGAGCTGTCTGGAGATGCCAAGCGTTTGCTCTGCAGAAGCACAGCTGTGTTTAAGAGCCTCTTCTCAAGGCTCACTGCAAAGGTTAAGCTGCGTCAAAGGAAGTTGTTTTTCCTGAGTCAGGGTTGGAGGACAGAGCTCTGGTGTACCAGCATGCAGTTTGTGTGGTTGTGACAGTCCACTGGGCCATCAGAGGGGCCTTGGGACAGAGAAGATGGACATTTATTTGTCTGAATTGGTCTCCTGAAACGCTCACTGGTGAGTGAATGAATAAAAACCAACTCTCTGCCATGTTTCATCTGCTTCACCTTCTGCAAAAGCAAACACTTCATGCACAGCTGAATGGGGTACGTTCATCTTGAGTACAGCATCAAGCTAAGCATCTCCCCAACTTTATGTTCACACCTCATCTCCTGCTCCTTCCTGGCCCAATGCTTGCATGTTCCCACTCTCAGAAAAACCAGGTGGAGCTTGCACCTGGGTCTTGGCCCTGGTGCCTACAGTGCTCTTCAGTGAGGATCCTGGTGGCAGGACACAGCTGACCTACCATCGAGTCCACCATGTCCCTCAGCACCACATCCAGCCACCATGGCACGCAAGCATGGACCTGGGGACTCTTTCCTTCCAGGGAAGGTGTCCTGCTGACCAGGATCATGACTCATGCAGGGTCCCTTTGCCATGGTCACACATCCCAGGGAGCAGAGGGTTGTGGGCAAGGAGATAGATACCCATCTGCCCTGCTCCACTGCCCTGAGAGCTCTGCATCCCACCTGGGCAGATGCAGCCTGCCCTCAGCTGGGGACCCTGTGCAGCAGAGTGGGACACCGACCTCTCCCTGCACAGGGCTGTGCTTTGGGACCCGCTGACTCACTCCTCTGACTCACTCCAAGGCTGAATTTCCATTGCCCCAAGTTAATCCGTTTTTGCTAAGCCTTAATTCCCCCTCCCACCCCCAGGGACCCTCTCCCTGCACCAGGGTGGCTCTCAGCCCCGCGGCAGGAGAGCAGCAGCTTTACTGAGAGTCAGCAAAGTGGCTGAGAAACGACAAATGTGTTGATGGTTTGGCTGCAGGACATGCTGAGCAGAGCCCTGGCACACAGCTATGGTTACCTGCTCACGGGGGCAGGGCCGGGGAGCCCAAGGGGCCAGCTCCAGCCTCTGGTGTTAGCCTCCAGAAGGAGGTTGTGTGGGACAAGAGGTGTCTAACTGTACCCATCTGCATGGCCTCAGCCCAGGGCTCCAGCCCTGCAGCCACCCGAGGACCTGCCTGACAGCTCTGCTCCTCGCTGGCCCAGCGCTGCAGACCAGCCCTTTCACTTTCCCCTCTGGAATGGGGCACATGGACACACATTTGCCTCCTTCCTTGGGAAGGGATGCAGAGCTTTCCCAGGTGGTAAAAGGGACTGTGAAATGCAGAGCTCAGGAGGAAAGGGCAGACCAGAATGAGTGTGTGCCAGCTCAGAGCTTGCTCTGGCTGCCTGGTAAGAGAGGCTCATCCTGCCTTACAGTTTGCAGGGCACTCCGTGCTTCAAAGCCCATCTCATCTGGGATCTCCCACCCCCAGAGAAATGCACAATCCTCCAGGAAGGTGCCCCTCTGACTGGTCCCTGTGCTGGCCGAGAGGTGCAAGAATCAGCTCTTCACTTTGGGTGCAAAAGAGGATCCACCCTGGGTCACGGAGAGTGGGACTGGCCCTTCAGTTGTCCCTTGTGGTCCCAGGAATGGGGTCTCCTCAGCCCAACTTTGCTCCCAGCACATGCTATGACACCACTGGAGCTGCAAAGCCCCTGTGTTGGGAAGGAAGGGCAGGCTGGGTCATACCTACCCGGTTTGAGTTAAGTGGTGGGGATCTCTGGGATGCTTGTTGTCCCCAGAGCCTCCTGTGGCTGCCCTGGCTCCTGCCGTCCTTGTAGTTTATTGGCCGAAGTTCCCACCAGATCCCACTGAGATGGAGAAGTTCTGTGCTGTCCCTGGGTCTGGCCAGGCGGGGGGCTCTCCCAGGAGGATGACCAAATGCTCCCCATCTATCTGGGCTGTTGTCCCCATGCCTGCCCTCCCCTGTAGGAGGTCAGTCTCAAGAAAAAGAGAACACTGTTCCTGGAAGTTCCTCATCCCAGGAAATCAAGGTCTCTGGTTTCTCCCAGATGTGCTCACACAGAAGAACACTGTCCCAGCCCACCAGAGCTTGTGCCGTCATTTGCAGCTGGAGTAAAACACCTCCCAAGCACAGCCCTTGGCATTCACAGGCCAGATTAGAAATGCTCAGTCATGTAACCCACCCAACAAACTTTCTGGAGCTTCTCAAGGCCCTGGAAAACGTTTGTCACCTTATTTCTGAGTCTTCCCTCCACTTTCCAGATGGTGCAGATGTCTGGGGAGCACAGCAGAGGTGCCGGTGGAGTTTTTCCTGAGGGTGACTGTTGTTGGGTACCACGCATCAGGACAGAGCACACCCTCCAGCTGGCGCAGTGTTACCTTTTCCAGGTCTGTCATGCCTAGCGAGACCCCAAAATATAGATCCAACCCCGAGGCACCAAGCCCCAAGGGAGAGGGGAGCAGGTTGGTGTGCTCAGCCCTGCGCACGGGCAGCCATACAGATCCACGCTGTTGACAGAGCCAAAAATAACCCCAGCATCTCTATTTAATGCTATTTAGAAAATCCTCCCTCTCCGAAAGGGTGAGCTTTCCCAAAGACAGGATCAATATTTATAAATGCCGCGACTTCCGTGCCCGGGTGATTTATCCAGGAACTGGGCTGTTGGTCGGGGCTGCTGCAGCAGCCAGGTCTGTGAGCATTAATAGTGTCCCTTGTTTTTTCTGGTCCCCAGGGAAGTGGGACAGGCTGGGGCGGCCAGAGGAGGACATCTGGGCTGTGCAGGGAGGCTGTTGGGCAGGGGAAGCTCACAAGGAGGTTGAATTTTCCTTGCACGTGAAAATGAAATGAATTTGTGAGGAAATCTGGTGCCAATGCAGTTGGGTTGAAGTTGCCAAGTAACGCTGGGCGGTGGTGAGCTGCTTTCCCCCCTCAGAATGGGCTGGGGGCTCCTCTGTGATAGCACCCCCTGGACACCAGAGGTTGTCCCCATCCTCCAGTGCCCAGGATTCAGATCAGCTTTGTCCTGCCCACGCAGAGAAGAGTCTGGAGGTCAGTGCCTCAGTTTTCATGGACATGACCAACATCTGAGGTTGGAAATCCTTATCCTGAGATAAGGAAAACTGCAAAGAAACAACCATTTTGGGTCAACGTAAACTGCATTTTCTGGATTGCAGTTTTCCAAGCCACAAATCAGCCAGCAAACACAGTACTTTCCCACCCCTGACCAGGATGGTGTCCCTCCTACCAGCCTGGCTGGCAGTCCCCTGCCCCCCTCACCACAGCCGGAGTAATGCAGCATGTTTTCTTGGGTGACAAAGATGATTTTAGTAATTTCTCTCCTTCCCCTCCCTCCTTGCCATCCTCTCCACTGCTCCCATCCAGCTGACTGTGGGCTGCTGTAGAAAGCAGATGGGGGATATATTTAACCCCCAAGTCATCTCCACAGCTCAATCTTTAGCACAAACAAATGTGTCAGCAGATGGCAGGGACAACAAGCTGTGGCGTGAGGATGGAGAGATGATTACCAGCAACTCTGTAAACTCATTTTCCCTGATAAACAAGCCTCCTCTGCAATGCTGCTTCCCAAAAGGTTCTGCCTGGCATGGGACTGGGATACCCAAGGGATGGCATACGGGCTGCAGGTGTTGCTCTGCCTGTGTCAGCTAGGGATAGGTCCCACCTCACTAGATGCCAGCCATCTCCTACTCACTCTTCATTGATCCCACCACAGGACAGGTCCCAGTCCACAAGAAAGAACCCTTTGGAAGTGTTTGGGGCATGACTGCTCTGTGATGGAGGCCTGGAGGCAGGATGTTCCCCAGCACAGGGCACAGATTTACCTGTGTGGCTGAGTGATGGAGAACATCCAACCTTTCTCTGTTCTGCATCTCATCCCTGCTGGCTGGAAAGGAGCCTGTGAGCCAGACTGTGGCATTGCTTTGGCACCATCAGGGGATTGCAGGGGTCTCCATCCCTTGCTCCTCCATCAAATCACAGCGGTGGGAAAGCCAAGTGTGCTCTCTGCTCCTGGCCGGCAGCAGGCACCGGGGCGCAGCCGCCTGCGTGTGCTGAGGGACAAAAAGGGGACTGGCAGGAGCCTCTGCCCCCGCAGGAACAGGGTCCATGCGGCAACTGGGCTGGGACGTGCAGAGGGACATGTGCCAGAGGGGCAGTGAGGGGAAGAGCAGCTAAGCCATGAGGGCAGCGCCTGCTGGAGCCCCGCCAGCACCTGCCACCCCTGGAAATAGCCCTTCCCGGGCTCCAGGCAGGGAGTCCCCTTCCCTCGCGCTGTTACGCAGCACACGATACATGAAACGTGTTGGCAGCAATCAGTCTGGGGGGAGCTGCAGCGAGAGAAGGAGGGAGATTAATAGGAAAACAAATCAGCACCTAGAAACGGAGCAAATGGACAACACGGAGAGACCCGGACCACCGGGGATGCTGGATCACAGACAAACGCATGCACATGCATGGAAGGAAAAACAGGCTGTGTGCAGAGCTGGCCACCAGGAGCAGAGACAGGAAAATGAAAGGAAAACCCTTTATTATCTAAATGGGGATATGATTTCTGGAAGAACAGACTCTTCAGCCCAGGAATGGTGTTTGAAGCACTACAACAGCTGAGAGAGGTGTTGATGGGTGCTGTCATCAGAAAAAAAAATGAGAGCATGGAGATACTGTTTTTTACCTAAAGCCAAGACACGGGAGAAGAAATAGATACTTGATTCTGTGCGAGGAACTCTGCATCAGCATGGGCCTGCAGAGGTGGTAAAGCAGAACATGTAGGGGAGATGCTGAGAGAACTAACAGCAGAAATGATCGATAACGAGGGGTAGCTGCTATTGTTTGAGACATGCTGGCTGAGAGCAATGTACAATGGGCACAAGGAGACAGAGCGGACAGAAAAATGCCTGGCTTTGGGCGGCAGTGGAGGAACTGCTCCGTGCTCAGTGCAGTCTGCGGCTTCTAGGAGCAGGGAAATCCTAGATCTGCAGGGGATCGGCAGGGATCCTGCCATGCCAGAAGGTCACTGCTTTGCTAACAGAGCCCCTACGGAGAAAAGAAGGTTGTGCTCAGACAGAAAATGAGCTGCTGACAGTGCCCTCTGGAAGGGGATGGACCTAGCAGCTCCCTGCAGCGCACGCAGAGCGACCCCCGGTCACCATGAGGAAGCCCCTGCTGAGGAGCTTTGGAGATCAGCTCTGAGAACAAGAGAGTTCAAGTGAGTTGAGCTGGGCTTACCTTGCCCCACACACGCAGAGGGAGCCGCAGCCTTTCAGCTTGTTGCAGCACTGGCATGGCTGGGAGGAAAGGCTCAAGAGATGTTACAAAGGTCCCAACAGAAGCAGGTACTGAGACAGGACAATCATTTGTATAGCAAGGTTGGTGAGATCACAGAAAATCAACGTGACAGATACCAGCAGCTCCTACCAGCAGGTGAGGGGTGATTTCTGGGCCACATTTAGGGTGGGATTTTGCTTAAAAGAGGCCAGGCACTAATTCCAGGGGACTGAAGGGCTGACATCATGGACAGATGCCTAGGCACGCTGAGCCGAGGATGAAGGCATGCCTGGAGCGGTGCCAGGGCTGGATATTGATGCTCAGCTGAAGACAAGTGCTATGCCCCATCCTGAAAGGAATCTCTGCAGCCTCCTGAAACTCCAACCTGTCTGTGAAAAGACTGGAAGAAACCTGATCACATTTAGTAATGGATCACAGATATGCCATTGCTGCAATAGCAACCCCAGAGTTTGGGAACTGAACTTTCTAGGGGCGACTCAAGGCAGACATCTGATGGAGAAGGTGAAGATGCACTGAAAATGCACTTTGGAAAGCCTGATGTTCTCAACATGTTCTGCTCAGATGCTGGAGCACCACACTCAGCAACACAGTGGACACAGCCTGGCATCCTGTGGGAACCTGGACACAAGACATTGTTCCCCACCCACCACTGAAGGGAGCAGGAATGGCAGATACCAAGGAGGTGCTGCCGCTGGGGAAACCCCCTGGGAAACCCCTGGAAAAAGCGAGAAACTACAAGGCGGCATTAGGAGGCCAGTGTGGGTGCCAGTGGGCCACCTCTTAAATGAAAATTCAGTTTGGCTGGAGAAACACAGCAGTGAAATACTCCACACCCAGTCCCTGCTTCTTAATGTGAATGTCCCCTTCCCCAAAAGGCCTTATCAGACCCAGTTTCAAGGGCAATTTAGCTTCAGTAACAGGGCAACTTATAGTCTCCAAGTACAAGCCTGGGATGCGCTGGCACAGGCAAGAGGATGGAGTAAAAGGGGGGACAGAGTTTTCCTCTGCCATGAAGCCGCTGCTCCCCCAGAGGAGGGGGAAGGACTGGGTGGGAGGAAATCTGGAGTTTGGTACATGGAGAGTGCACTTTGCTTAGTAACTCCCAGTGTCTCCTCTGGGACAGCTCGGAGGGGTTGTGCATGGTGTTATGCTCCATTAGTAATTACTTTTATGCCAGCACATGTAAATAATTATTCTGGCACCGCTTCCCAGCAGAGGGCTATGCACAGCCCTGAGCCGCTGCAGCGCTGACCCCGAGCACAGCCTGCTCCGCCGGATCCCTCACAGGACCACACCAGGAGGGATGAGATTTGTGCTCGCACCTGGACAGGCTGCGAGTCCTCGCACCAACAGCACTTTGGAAAATTGTAGTATCTGTGCAGGTGACGTGTATTTCCAGGCAATCAACCCGACTGCTTCCCCTCAAGAACTGACTGTACAGCCCACTCCTCTCCCTGCAATCAGACCCTCAAGAGAGAAGCTTTGGGGTTAAAAAGATAGAAGGGAGAAATGCTTACAGAAAAAGGAAGATAAAAGAAGTGCCCTTCACTTGAGATTTTCTGCAAAAGGTTTTACCTGAGATGGGGTGCTCACACCAAAGTTGTAAACCCCTATGAACAGCAAGGGTTCCAAGGGAAGGTGGTGTCCTTGCAGACTGACGTGCCTCTGCCTGGTATGACATGAAAGAAATCTTTCACCCCAGAGATCTGCGTCTTTCCAAACTCCAACAGTGCCCTCAAGTGCTCAAAGGAGAAGCCACAAGCCAGGGACGGAGCTTGCTACCACCCAGGCTGCGGTGCAGAGGAGAGATTACAAAGTTGGAGGGGGAAAAGCTGTGGGTGCACGGCCTTGAGCTGGGCTCACTGCTGTCCCTGCCTGTGCCAAGCCGAAAGGGCTGCACCCCCCTGTCCTGCTTGTGACATGTGACAGCCCAGCTGTGACCAAGAGATGCTCCAAGAGGACCCAAAGCAGGCCTCTGGTCTCTGTTGCCTGGAAAAGACTCTCATGTCAAAAGCTTGTGAAAACAGCACGGTTTGGATTTGACCGCTGGAGTGATCCCACCCAGCCAGACCTCCTGGACCTGTACCTCCAGAAGACGTGACCTCCTCTGGAGAGGAGAGGACTGAGACTCAGTGTCCCAGCTCTGGAGGGGGGGTTGCGCTTCACCCCATCTGACTCCCTGCTGTGAGCTCTCCAAGCTGTGCAGAGACAGTTCTGGCACGGCAAGGCAGGGCAGCCCTTATTCTGTCCGTGGGCTGCCTCTCAGCAAGAGGGGCTCTTTCAGGGAACAAGAGATAAGGCCTGTTCGGATCTGTGGGACCTCTGCCTGTTCCCAGCAAGACAGTAGGAGCTGGAGATGCTGTACATGCCCATCTGAGCTCTTTTGTGTGACACAGAAGTGATCCCTTGCATGACAGTAAACTCAGAAACAGCTCACCTTGCTCAGGTCTTCCCTTGCTTGTTCCCTGGGGAGTCACCTGATGGAGCTTTATCCTAGGGTCTTACACTTCGAGGAAAGAGAACATTCAGATGGTACACCTCCACCCCTTGGTACTTGCTGTACAAGAATTAAGACATTTTCAAGGGACAACAGGGCGTTACTGCGACAGGAATTGACAAAGGCATATTGAGACACTGTTCTTGTCCCTGGTTTCCTCACCCTTTTTCTTACCCTTTTCTTCCTCACCCTTCCAGGCGACTCTTGGCCTGGATCAGGGCATTGGTTTGATTTACACTGTGTCGCCCTAAAATCCATTGAGTTAAGCAGCAAAGGGGACAGAAAGAGGCAGACATGGAAGGGAACTGGGGAATCTGATACCGGAGTATCATGGGACAACCCCTCTGACCACCTTACCTTCAGCCCATGGAGGAAAGCCTGCCTGGCTTCTCCGAAGGCATGGTTATTGTTCTTTTCCATTGCGTCTCACCATGCTGCTGGCCTGACATCTCCATACACACCCAGCCATCACCTCCAAGGCAGGGGAGCATAGCTGCTCTCTCTGGGCTGTCACCATCCCATCAGTCACCCTGAACCACAGACACTGCCAAGCAAACAGCAATTTTGGCTCCAGAGCTGGTTTCAGCAAAGTCACCCTTTCGTCACCTTTTGCTGTGCTGCCTCGATCTGGGTGGTGGCAGTCATTCACCTTTCTCCTCTCAAATCCTGGTGAAGGGCAGCTATCACAGGTGCCTGCTACGGGTGTTTGCTGGAAGTACCGCAACACAAAGCCAGAGCAGACACCATACAGGCTGTCTCACAGACATGGAGCCAAAACCTCTTGCCCCACTAGACCCCTTTTAACGCCGGAGTTGCCAGTTCCTTCTCCAAGGAACCATTCTCAAGGTACTGGAGACATCAGGGCTCTTCTGTGCCATCCTAGACTTTGCAGGAAAGGTTTTACTGCTCTGGAGAAGGCACCTACTGCAACACAGAGCCTCTGCTGCAGTTCATTCCACATTTGGAATCAACCACAGCATGTGGAATTCATGTGGTTCATAGGGAGGTCATTCTCCCCCTCTGCTCTGCACGGGGGAGGCCACAACTGGAATCCTGCGTCCAGCTCTGGGCTCCCCAGTTCAAGGGAGACGGGGAACTACTGGAGAGAGGGCAACAGAGATGCTGGAGGGATTGGAGCATCTCCCTGCTGAGGAAAGGCTGAGAGAGCTGGGGCTCTTGAGCCTGGAGAAGAGAAGGCTGAGGGGAGACCTTCTTAATGCTGACAAGTGTCTAAAGGGTGGGTTGAAGGAGGATGGAGCCGGACTCTTTCCAGTGGTTCCCAGTGACAGGACGAGGGGCAACGGGCACAAGCTGGACCGTAGGAAGTTCCACTGAAATCTGAGGAAGAACTTGTTTGGGGTGAGGGTGGCAGAGCCCTGGCAGAGGTTGCCCAGGGAGGGTGTGGAGGCCCCTTCTCTGGAGATCTTCAAGCCCCACCTGGATGCCGTCCTGAGTGATGTGCTCTGGGCAGCCCTGCTTTGGCAGGGGAGGTGGACTGATGATCTCTAGAAGGTCCTTTCCAATTCTGACAATTCCGTGATTCTGTGATTCATCACTGCCTTAGAAAGCATGAGATGACCCAGCACAGGTCTGACAGTGATAAGGATGGTGATTCCAGGGCTCGCTCACCCTTCGTCTCACCCACTCTCCCTGCCAAGAGCCGCCTCTCCCTGTGGCAGATGGGGAGCGGGTTTTCCATCTGACACAGCCTGGTCCTCATCTTCAGGTCAGCTGCTGTCAGCAGCCACAGAGCAAGAGACACCAGTGATTTCTCAGGGCTTCAGCATCACCCTGCTTTGAACATCACCAGCCTGGGGATAAAAATAACCAGCTCTGGGTCCAGCACTTCTTCACGGGGAACTCTGCAGTGCATAAATAGGAGCACTTATGAGAAAACTGGTGGAGTGCGAATCGGCAGCTGTAACACATAATTAGTTGCAGGAGACTGGCATAGATCTGTAGTCTGAGCAGGCCCCCAGGAACCTCTCTCCACACCTCCACAAGTAAATGGCCTGTCCAGCTTTTCTTGCATCCACCAAAAATAACCTTGAAACCTGCTGCTGTGAAGCCATTTCTATTCTAACGGCCAAAATAGCCGACTGTGCCACTCATGGCTGAGGATCCCAGCAAAAAAGTCATGTCTCTAGCAGAGCACAGAGGCCCCAGAACAGAGCAGGTCTCATCATGACGTTGTGGGTTTCTAATTAACGACCATTTGTTTGCAAGCTAATTTGCCCAACCACACGCCTGCCCCAGAATTCCATCCACATCCCTGAGAAGAGGGTTTCACAGTCACCAGAACCCACAGGTCACACAGAGCCTGCTCTCAAAGCCATGTAGCCAAGGGTATCATTCTCACCACCTCTATGCATTTATCCCACAATTATGGAATCACGAAATCACGGAATTGTTGAGTTGGAACAGACCTCTAGGGATCATCCAGTCCAACTCCCCTGGATGCACTATTCCAGTGGTGGCCTCCCCAGTGCAGAGCAGAGGGGCAGAATGACCTCCCTCCACCTCCTGGCCACACTCTTCCCCACGCAGCCCAGGATTCCATTGGCCTCTTGGCCACAAGGGCACACTGCTTGCTCATGGAAAGTTTTCTATCCACATCAGCACTTGTTTATGCAAACGAGTTGGGTCATTAGGCCTCCTCATCAATCCATCAATAGATGGCAGCACACAGTGCCCTTCCAAGTCTGGGAATACAAATGGCAGCGTCTCAATCTGCTGCTCCCTGCACTGTCTGGCAATTATTAATATTTTCATGCAAAATATGGCCAAAATCTTTCTGCTTCCACAATAACATGAGTCACACAAAACTCTCCTGGAGCTGTGGGCAGAGGAAACAGCAGCTCTGAGGTGTGCACGTTGGCCTTGTGCAACTCTTTGCTCAAGAAACCAGAACATAACACGAGGAAGGGATCACGTCTGCTGGCCAGGGTATGATCGTGGCTTAGTGAGGCCACCAGGGACACTCGGTGGCCTGGCTGCTTGATGGCAGGGGCAGTCCCGCTCTTGGGGACCATCTGGAAGCTCTCAGAGCCCGCTGAAATGAGACGCCCCCGGAGGCCCCCCCGAGGCACAGGCTGGGTCAGATTACTGTCAGACAAGGAACATAAACACGCCAAGGTCCTGGGGAGGAACAAGGAGCACCCCCACTTTCCAGCATGTACAGTCTGTACAGAAACACAAACTGGGGTGTCATGGCCTCTGCCCCGAGCGCAGGCTGCCCACACGTGGGCTTGAGGATGGCCTGTGCCCACCCTGCGGCCTGCCCTACCCATGGTGGCCTTCAGCAGCTGGTGGCTCCCCTGCCCCTTGCATTCCCCAGGGCCAGCTAGCCACCCTCAGGGTCCCTGCTGGGACCCTCTGTGACCCCTGGAGATGGGCTCCCCAGCCTGTGGCACAGGGCCCCCATGAGCTGGGCTACAGGCCAGCTGGCGTGGCTGCGCTCAGGGGGGCTATTGGAGGCGTAAGCCATGGAGGCTCTACAGAGAGACTTGGATAGATTGGATCGATGGGCCAACATTAATGGTATGAGCTTCAGCAAGACCAAGGACCAGGTTCTGCACTTGGGCCACACCAACCCCCTGCATCGGTACAGGCTTGGGGAAGTGTGGCTGGAGCTGCCTGGTGGAAAAGGACCTGGGGGTTCTAATTGACAAGCGCCTGAATACGAGCCGGCCTGAATACAAGCCGGCCGTGTGCCCAGGTGGCCAAGAAAGCCAATGGCATCCTGGCTTGGATTAGAAACAGTGTGGCCAGTAGAAGTAGGGAGGTGATTGTCCCCCTGTACTCAGCACTGGGGAGGCCACTCCTGGAGTGTTGTGTCCGCTTTTGGGCACCTCAACACAAGAGAGGTGTCGAGGTGCTGGGGTGAGTACAGTGGAGGGCAACGAAACTAGTGAAGGGCCTGGAAAACAAATCATATGAAGAGCGATTGAAGGAGCTGGGACTGTTTAGTTGGAGGAAGAGGAGGCTGAGGGGAGACCTCATCACTCTCTACAACTACTTGAAAGGACATGGTAGAGAGGTCGGTGCTGGTATCCTCTCCCAGGTAATTAGCGATAGAACAAGAGGGAATGGCTTCAAGCTGCAACAGGGTGGGTTGAGACTGGGCATTAGGGAAGAGTTTTTCACAGAAAGAGTGGTCAGAGACTGGAATAGGCTGCCCAGGGAGGGGGTTGAGTCACCATGCTTGGATGTGTTTAAGAGTCGTTTAGATGTGGTGTTGGGGGATACGGTGGAGGGGAGAACTTTCTAAGTAGGGTAGATTGTTAGACGTGATGATCCCAAGGGTCTTTTCCAACCAGTAGGGTAGATTGTTAGACGCGATGATCCCAAGGGTCTTTTCCAACCTAAATGATTCTGTAAAAAAAAAATAATACATGTAGCCATGCCAGCACTTTGCTGTGAAGCCAAGGCCTAGTGACTGGAGTGACCCAGCAGGCGGCTGATGGCACACAAGGGCGGTTAGGACCCACTGCCAGGCCTGTGTCCCTCTGCCCCACTCCCCTCCCGCAGCCATCGCCTCTAACCTCACCTCTGGGAGGCCCAGGCCTGACTGACCCAGCAGCAGACTCGGCTCCTGCCAAGAACCCCCCTCCCTCAGCCCGGCAGGCGCCTCGCAGCCGGCCACCCCCAGCACCGGGCTGCTCACCCCCGCCACTGCCCTTCTCAGGACACGGCCCCGACCCCGCCGCGGGAGGAGGATGTTTTATTGTCGGAGGAGCTCCGGGGCGGCCTGAGGCAGCGGGGCGAGGAGAGGCCTGGCGCGGGCGGGGGCGCGGCGGCCACGGCCAACCGCTCCCTCAGGGCGGCCCCCGGGGCCTGGGGCGAGAGACGGGAGGGCGCGCACGAGAACTGCGCATGCCCAGCCCCCCCCTTGCCCCTCTGTCACGTGCCGCGGGAGCCGGCCCGCTGCCGCCTCAAGATGGCGGCGGGGCGGCCCCCGCCTCGGAGGGGAGGGGCGGCTGTTGTTGAAGCTTTATTGTTCCCGCCGCCGCGCCCTGTCCGCCGCGCCGCGCCCAATAAAGGTAACCATGGCGACGGGGGCGGCTGGGCCCTGCCTGCCTCGCCCGGCCGTTACGCGGCGGGCCGGGCCCCGAGGGGTCCCCGGCTTGGTCCCCGGCCCCGCTCGTGGCATGCCCCGCTCCGCCGGGATCCCCGGCCTGCCCTCCCCCCACACTCGGTGCCAGACCCGCGCGGGGGCCCGGCTGGGCCTGGCTCCCCCGCGCCGGGCATGGGGCGGTGTGTCGCCTCCCGGGGCAGGGGCTCGAAGCGCTCGTTCTCACCCGCGGGGAGACACCGGCTCCTCCTGCCAGGCCTTTGGAGGCGGCTGAAGGGAGCCCGCGGGCCGGGCTGGGCTGCAGCCTGGCCGGGAGGTGGATCCCCCGGGACTGCTGTGTTAAATCAGGGGGTGCCTCATGGGTGCTGCCCGGGGTCCCAAAATGTGGCGAGCTGCTGTGCCCCTCATTTACAGCCCTTCACGTGTCCCTTCTGCTGAAGGGGGCTGTTTGATTGCAGTGCTCTGTCCTTTTGCAGCCTACACCTAAAAGCAAAGGTGTTTCCACTGCAATTTCTGCTCTACCTGTGAGCCTGTCACCTGTGTGCCACTGACCCCTCTGAGATCTTCCTCATTAGATGCACTTTAGGGCCTCAGAACTGTGTCCCCTGCTTGGGCAGAAGCTATGAACCTCTCCAGAGAGTTGTTTTAAAGGTAAGCGTGGAAAGGAATTATCTTGCTCTTCCATGCCTTTTGCCATAGCAGATTCCCCTCCTTTCTTTGGAATGCTGATTATGTCTGTGCACCGAGATCATTATGGAAGACTGACCCATCAAGAGAAAAATAAATAGTTTGTTTTGCTCCGCACCAAGAAATCAGTGGTCTGATCCAGTTTCTTGTGATCACCAGCTCAACAGAGCTGCTGCAGAGGAGCAGGGTTGCCCCATTCAGTAGCAGGTTGTTCCCAGGTTAGATTAGATTTATTATGGAAATGTGCTGAGGTGGGTCTGCGTCAATAAAACCTGTCGCCTCCCCAGAGAGAGACAGTCTTGGGGGTAATGTCTTCTCTGGGGGAAAGGAAGGTTGGCACAGCTGATTTATTGGCCCAGCGATGACACAAGGCATCATAATTCTGCGGGTTTTTGGTTCAGATGTACGAAGAGCCTTGTGTTTGAGGAGAAATTTGGGTTTCAAACCGCAGTCCTAGGACGGGGTGATACAGGAGCAGGCTGTTGGAGTGCCGACCAGAGCGGCAGTCCTCTTCCAGCTGTGCACCCCAGCCTCCATGCGCTGCTCATTCGCTCCTGTTCCATCTCTGCAGTGTATTTTGAGGTAACTGCCACAACACACCATGTAAACAACGTGCTGAAGATGTGCCCGTTGTCGCCCAGCTCGGCGGTTATAGAAATATTCCAGGAGATGGAGGAAGCAAGTTGGCTCCTGGGTAAATTCTATTAAGGTTTTTGCATCGCAGCATCCTTCTCTGTGTCTCAAAGCAGCTCCACTTGTGTTTGAAAAGTTGTCCTTTTGGCTTAATGGAGGTTCAGGGCACGGAGGCCTGATGGAAGAGGTGGCTGTGCAGGAGGTCCAGGTGCCTCCTGACTTACTTTCTCGATAGATTCAGCTCAGAGTAATTCTGTGTTCTTTACTAACAAGTCTGAGGGAATCAGTCCCTGTTTTGAGCTGACCACGCTTGAGAAGTGTCATTTTAAAGCTCTTTATTTTCCCCTTTTTGCTTGAAGAAGCTTTGGGCTCAAGGCACATTATGGCTGCATTGTACCTTGTCTGCTTTGGGGTGTAACAGATGTCTTCTGCACTTCTGATGACAGCAAAATGGATTGCAAAAGCTGGTCAAAGTAGTGTTTTGTTGTTGTTTTCTTTTTCTTAAAAAAAAAAAGCCACTAATAAACTACAACATAAAATCTTCTCTGATATAAACCTGCCTGGCAAACAGCAGTTCAGATGTCCAGCTTTTGGTTTTGAGGACTTTATGAGAACCTGCAAAATGTAATTAGCGCTTTCAGTGTTCTTGGGCGAGACAGGGACGGGCAGAGACTGGAGCAAACTTTGGCCATTGCTTTGGGTTTGTGCTGGTTTCCCACTGCGTGATTTTTTGCTTTCATTGAGGCAGCCCTATTCCAGGAGGAATAGGCAGCAGCCCTTGCTTTGAAGAGTAATGGAAAACATGCTGTTAAGAGTTGGAGCATACCTATTTGTTTTCCAATCTATTATATTTCCATTCAGAGCATCAGTGCAGACAGATAGCCGAAGTGTTGCCTGGTTTTGAGCGGTATTTTCTGCTGCCTTTAGAGACCGCGGAGCGTTGAATTTAGTCAAAGTGTTGCTTATTTTCCTCCGTTATCTGTCTGCACTGATGCTCTGAACTGAAATAAAATAGATTGAAAAACAAATTGGTGTGCCCTGGCTCCTAGTACTGGGTTTTACATTATCCTCTGGGAGAGCTGCCTGCTCTGGCCCTCTGGAGCCCCCCAGAGAAAGGTAATGACCCCTCAGCCTCTTTCAGCACTACAAAGACTGAATTACTTTTGGTGGGAGAGGTAAGAAAATTGAATTGCAGTACATGATTTTCTGGCTTTCCAATAACCCTCTTTGTAAGGTCATCATCTTAGTAACAAGAAAACAGGAAACTGGTAAACACACACAAAAAGTATTCAAATTCTGATTTAAGGCTGTCACTGCCCTTAACTCCTTTGAGCTGAAAACAGGAAGTTGCCCATGGCTTGGAGGCTGCTGTGGTACCCGAGGGACCGCGGGGCCAGGGAACACGAGAGAATGAATCTCAGCTTTCTGTCCTGCTGCATTTACTGATTTCACGAGTGTTTTAATATGAGCCTTTGAGTAAAATGCAAAACGTGTAGAGGTGAGTGAGCTCCGCACAGGGGCAGCGAGCCTTCCTGGGCTGCGACTTGCGCTTGCTTCAGTGGCCACTTTGGATTTTAGCTCCTGTGAGCAGAAAGCTGAGAGGGTTGTTGGGCTGTTCCTGGGAGAACCCCTGATCCGCTCCAAAAGAAGTGGCATTTCCTTAAGAGAGAGAAGTTGGATTCTTCCATTTTGCTTATCTCTTTCTGTCCGCTTTTTTTTTTTTTTTTTTTTCTGCCTGCTTTGTTTTAGCTTTTTAGAGCTTGTGTAGGAATTGCTTTCTTCTACTTCAGCAGCAGGTACTCGGGTGGCTCAGTGCCTGTCCCCCGTGCAGGGCGCTGTGCTGGCAGCAGAGGGAGCACAAGGCTGCGGGTTTGTGCCTTTAAAAAGCTGTGATGGTACTGCTTAATTTCTTGGCAGGGCAGCAATATTCTTTTTTTTTTTTTTAATTTCTTTTTTTTAAAGCTAAAAAAAAGCCTGCTCCATGTGCATCGCAAGGAAGAATTTCAGGCATGGAATGCATCTCAAGCTGGCCACTGAGATGCCACTAATCAATGCAGGAAGGAGCTTTTGGCATTATTTTATTAATGCCAGCAGATGTGTTGACCAGCATCTTGTAAAAACCCTTAATGATGGAAGTGAGGGGCATACAGAATCTTTTTGCTAAGGTTACAGCAGCATTAAAATTCTTTCTGTGCCTCATTGTGAGCTTTCTGATGGTGTGAGGCTGCGGCAGCCTCGTAACTGCACGGGAGGGATGGTCTCGTCTGTGCATTGCTGGAACACCTATCTCTGTAGTGTCTAATTGCTAAAGTGCTCAGTCCCAAATTTCAATTATCTTTTGATGAACCTGGTGACGTGGATGGCTTTTGAATCTGTTGAATATAGATTGAAGTAATTATATGAATAATGAAGAGAAGTAATTTAATTTGGAAACTCCTTTTCAATTCTATAGCTAGAATTGGGTGGTCCTGTTTCCTCCTCCTCTGTGAAGAAGAGATGTTGCCATCAACATATCCTTTTCGTCTTCTAGTGTAGCTTAAAGAAAAAGACATGATCCCCTCAAACTGTGGAAGTGTATGAGGACAGAAATACCCGTGGAAAGGAAGAAAGAGCTGGAACTGGGCAGTGGAGGGTAATGTTTGCTGCAGACCCTTTCTGGACCTCCTGTACTTATGAGGCTCAGAAGAAGGGGCTTCTTTGCTGAAGTACTGTACTGGGCACTGGTGAGGCCCCATCTCGAGTACTGTGTCCAGTTTTGGGCCCCTCACCACAAAAAAGACATTGAGGGGCTGGAGCGGGTCCAGAGAAGGGCAATGGAGCTGGTGAGGGGTCTGGAGCAGAAGTCTTGTGAGAAGAGGCTGAGGGAGCTGGGGGTGTTCAGCCTGGAGAAGAGGAGGCTGAGGGGAGACCTTCTCGCTCTCTCCAACTCCCTGAAAGGAGGGTGTAGCCAGGGGGGGTTGGTCTCTTCTCCCAAGGAACAGGCGATGGGACAAGAGGAAATGGCCTCAAGTTGTGCCAGGGGAGGTTCAGGTTGGAGATTAGGAAACATTTTTACACGGAAAGGGTTCTTAAGCCTTGGAATGGGCTGTCCGGGGAAGTGGTTGAGGCACCATCCCTGGAGGTGTTCAAAAGACGGGTTGACTTGGTGCTGGGGGACATGGTTTAGTGATAGTATATTTTTTTCAGAGTTAGGTTGATGTTTGGACTAGATGATCTTGAAGGTCAAAATTTTTGAATTTCAAAATTCAGTGAAATTCTAACCTGGATGATTCTATGATTCTAAGTGGGTGACCTGAGAGCAGTCGAGGGTGGTAACTGCTGCTGAAGGACGACAGGAAGACATTTATTGACATGTGGTCAAGTAGAGCCTTAGGAATTTTAGGCACTTTTGAAAATTTGGCTCAAATTGATTGACTTCACAGTCTCATTGGAAATCAATGGATTGAAAACTCTGAGCCACCTCTGTGCTCTCCCTGGGAAGGTGGCAGGACCAGGCTCAAGGTGTTGAGCAACTGAGATGAGCAAGTACCTCTGTCTCCTTTGCCCCCACTTCTGACTCACGTGAGCTGGTATTTGGAAGAGGGCAGCACTTGTGTGGCTTGGGTGTGAGAGGTCCCAGAAGCAGCCCACTTAAAACACGTTTTACGAAGTTTGAAATTTGTAAGAAGTCCCTGGTGAGCCTGCCTCCAGAGAGGGTGCAGAGAAGCAGCTTTAAGCTGAAAAAGTAACAAATGGCTTTTTCTTACCGGTGGTGCTGGCAGAGGCAGATGGCTCGTGCCCTGCAAGCACTCCTTGCTGCTGTAGTATTAGTTACCTGCTCTCAGAGAGATGCCCAGTCACCCTACCAGATCTCCTGAAAGCCATCTAGAAAATGTCTGGGAGATGAAGCCAGAGAAATTCAGGTAAGAAGCGAGGTATGTAATTTAACAGTTAGAGTAACTATGGCAGTGGAGGGTCCTCCCCTAAAAATCCCTTCTCATCATGACTGGGCACCTTGCTGGAAGAGAAGCTTAAGCCAAACCCCGTTTACTGAGTCTGGAAATCTAGGAGGCAGTGACGAATGAGAAATCACATTGCTGCTGGTGGTCCCTTCTGCCATAAGCTTTGAATAAAAGCCTGAAGCATGTTCTAAGTAGGGAGCAATTGCCTTGAGGATGGTCTTGGCCATCACCCCTTGTTAAAAAATATCCATTCTCTTTGGCAGTACTGGGTCTTTGGGTGTCTATAATTAAAGAAGTAACTGTATGTAATGTATTTAAATAAATAAGTCTGATCTAATTACTCAGGGCACATTTTCCAGGGCTCTGAGTTGCTGTAATAAAGAAGGGGAGGTGCTGCTGGGCTGCTTAGAGCTTCACTGTTTTGAGCTATCATGGGCAAATATATCTTTTATATTCTTGCCAGGAATAGAGGGAGCAGACGGTGCTGCTGCTTCTTCCAGCTTGCCATGGTGGAAGCGAGAGGTTTTATGCAGAAGGCTATTCATGGCAAAGTGAGCAGACATCTCTTCTAGGACATTGATGTTCCCTGCTTGTCCTTTTGTAGGAAGACCCACAGCTATTATTATTTAACCAGCAGACCCAATTTCATCTCAGATACTGGAAGTCCTTCAGCTCCAGGGAAGGAGTGGGTGGACTAAAACCACTATTACATCGAGTCTGGCAAAAGAAACGGGTCTTTTTCTTCTCCCACGCCCAGCAGCAGCGCGGCTGATGGCAGCCTGGTTACTGGTGATTTCCAGCAGCGTGGGAGGAGAGCAGGGCCCGTGTGTTTGATGGGCTGGAGGTGCAGGTGGCCGGCCCTGTGGATCTGGAAGGAGCAAAGTAGCAGAGATGAGCTGCAGAGCAGAGCCTGCGGTAGCAGAGTGCACAAAGAAGCTTCTGGGAAGCAGGAGGGTGGGTGTCAGTGACTGCTTAGGTTCCCTGTCTTCCAGAAAAGGACCCACCTGCCCTGTGCTCTTTCTTCAAAGGCATTCAGATGGAGAGCATGACACCTCTGCTTTGAGCTGATGTCAGAACCATCTGTGATCTTATCCTGGTGATTGAAAAGCAAGTTACTTCATCTGTAAAGCACGGAGGAGCTCTTGGCTGGGCAGGAGAGCTCCCATGCACAGGTGGTATCCACCAACCAGTTGCTCAGCCGGCTGGAGCTTTGATATGAAGCAGTGTCTCTTGTCTTGAAGCCTGTCTCCCACAGCCACCACAGGCAGTGCCCTGCAGAAGGACAGCCGGGGTCCTGCCTGCGGGCAGGAGGTCCTGCTTCCCACAGAGTCTGAACTCCAGAGGGGCTGGCGCCCTGCAGGAGCGAGACCCCAGCCTGCACCCAGTATCTGCTCACCACTGGCAATTTGGTACAAGCTGGGAGTTGCTCCGAGTCTGCTTTTGTGCGAGGCAGTGCTTCAAGGTGGTGTATGAACCTCAGCTCGTTAAAGCTCCTGCCCTGATGATAGGCAATATTGCTCCTGTTCCCTACAGGAGTAGGAAGCTGGGTGCAAAGATGTTAAGCAGTTGAAGTTTATGCAAATCGTGTCCATCCAGGTGCTCTTCCTCTGGTGCTCACACTGTTTTGCTTCAGCATCATTGCCAGCACCAGCATTAGGCATCCTGGTGGGTGGACAAGGCAGTAACATCTTTATCTTGTCTAGTTTAGATAAAAACTCCAGATATCCTGCTGATAAAAATTCTGTTGCCAGATGTCTTATCTGTACTCCCTCCTGCAATGGTGGGGGGAAAAAGTCAAAGGGAGGTTTTGGTTAATGGGATTAGGGCTGTGGACTTCTGCAAGAAATTATAGCTTGGGGGAAAAGCCTTGTAAATCAATGAGTTTGGGCCGTGGTGTGCTGAGAAGGGGGTGCTGAGAAGGGTCTGCTGAAAGCGCTGGGCTGGGAGCAGACCTCGGTCTCCAACGCTTGCGTGCCCCTGCTGAGCTTAGCAGTGATGTGGGGAGAAAATTAACTGGTCCCAAACCACTTTGTGCTTTGCAGGTCAAAACCAATACCTCAGATTGTCCTCTGTGTTTGGAAGATGGTCTGAACAGGTCCCTCTGTGCTGCTTCCCCACCTGCCTTTTTGAAACCAGCTCCTGAATTCAGCATCGGTGCCTGATCTGAAGAACGTTCAAACCTTCAGCTCTTGACAGGGGCACATCAGGGAGTTTTCTTCTCCATTTTATAACTCCTGGGACTTGATACACGTTTCCAAGCTCTTTCTGAAGTATTTTTACTTGAGCAGTATCTAGACCCTTCAGCTCTAGTGAGGTAAGTTGCTGAATTTGGGGAGCGTGAGTTCAGAAGGGGCCTCTTCTTGCTGTAACCACTGAACTGCAGCACAGGGAGCTACGAGGAGGTGTAAACCAAAACGTAATTTTTGCGTACTCTTTCTGTCTGTGTTTCTAGTATCTGAGCAAAGGATCCCTTGTTTTTTTGCTAGCTGGGCTTTGTGGAAGCGGAGTGGAGACCACAGTGAGAGGAGCCCAGGAGCTTCTGGTGCCATGGAGCTTCCTGGTTACAGCAGGCAGCTGCTGCAGCAGCTCTGTGCTCTCTGCAAGGAGCAGCAGTTCTGTGATTGCACCATCTTCATTGGGAACATTCATTTTAGAGCACACAAGGTGGTTTTGGCTGCTGCCAGCCTGCTTTTTAAATCCCTATTGGACAGCACAGACACCATCTCCATTGATGCTTCCGTGGTGACCCCGGAGGAGTTTGGGCTCTTGTTGGAGATGATGTACAGTGGTAAACTCCCACTGGGGAAACACAATTTCACCAAAATAATCTCTGTGGCAGATAGTCTGCAGATGTTTGATGTGGCTGTTAGTTGCAAAAACCTCCTCAGGGACCTCATCAGCTGTTCGGCTCAGGACCCGGTGGTGAGAGGAGTCTCCAGCCAGGCAGCAGACTCATCAGGAAACCATGCTGAAGCTGATCATCCGCCTCAGTCTGAAAAACCTGCTGAAGGAAGAACAGATACCCTCATCCCTCAGAGAGTTTCCCCTTCTCCTGTCACTGTAGAAGCAGAAATGGAAGCAGATGTTTCTCCTCCTGGTCAGGAACTTGCCATGAATCACACCTGGGTTCTGCAGGATGCGATGCCGAGTGACTCCACGTCCCTGCGGGAGGATTCAGGCTCTCGCCCTGCTCAGCCTGAGCAGGATGGCAGTGCTGAAGGGGAGCTTGCTGAGCCTCCAGAGGAGAAAGAAGGAGCCAGGGATTTAGGTGAGATATTGTGGGTGTGGGCACAGTATTCCCTCTTATTTGCAACTGCTTTGGCTCACGTTTGCCTCTTATGGGGGATCTTTTCCTCTGTGTTTGTTCTTTTTAGTTGTCCTGGGTTGGGAGCAGTGCCAACACATACCCCCCTTTTCTGCAGGCACTTTATTCCTTTGACACTGTGCAATACTCCCTTTGGCCTTTGCAATTCCTTCATTCTCACCAGAATGCTCACTTTACCAGAACTGGAGTGAGCAAAACTTTCCTTACCCCTGTGTGTGGTTGCACCTGACGTACAGTGGGATCTGCGTCAGTGCGGGACGTGAGGTTGGAAGGCAATCTGTGTAACATTAAGTGAGCAGAGTTGCATGCGAATGCTACCTTATCCTTTAAACTGTTCAGCATGGGAGGGAAATGGAGGCTGCACTGGGTTTAAAATAAATGTTCCATTTTTAACTGGTGTTAAATAAACTGTTGGTTTTCCCTCCAGGCTGCGTGATATCTTTAGAAGGGATTTGTGAGTCACAGTTCCCCTATTATAGCTGATGTGCTGGTTACAAACTGATGCTTTTCAATCACATCATGCTTTCTGTGAATCCCTTCAATTAGCAAATAACTCATCTTGTTTCTCTCACACAGCAGCAGAGAGCAAAAGCTGTAAACTGGATTTCTTTCTTCAATATGAAAGTGTTTTCTCTGAGGCCCTTTCTGATGCCCGAGCTGTGTTGAAAAGACTAGAAGAGTGCAGAGAAATTGGTGCCTCTCAAAAGGAGGTAGGTGTGTTTACCTGAGTAAATGATACAAGTTTTTTCTTCACCCTGCTGAGGGCTAGAATAGTTTGTTCCCTGTTTAGGAAATTGTTTCATGGGCAACTGGGGATCTGGTACCTGGTTGTTTGAAGGGCAAGATGTGCCCAGCTGAGCAACCCCTGGAGAGAAGCATCTGTAAGAATAAGCTGCTCGTGTGCACAGGTGAAGAAGTGTGTGTCCTGCCCTGAAGACATCCTCCTTGGGTTGTAGGAGAGCTCCAGCACTGATTCCTCTCCTCCTGTTTATGGCGTTTGCTTTGGGAACTGTATCCACTCTAAACGGCTGACATATGAGATCCCAAAATAGAGTTGCCGAGCCCTAGGCGAGGGCTTGCCGTGGAGCATCTGCTGCACTCTGTGGATGGCAGGGGGCTCGGGGGGGAGCCTTGGGGGGGACGGGTGCCTCCTCGCAGCGCTTCTCCTGGCGATGTGCTGCTGTGAGAGCAGTCACTGCTGAGGAATGATGCTTGAGTTACTGCTGGAGGGAATATTTGAGTCTGCTACTTGGTTAATGCTGAAGGATACTCTGGGCTCTGAACAAGGGTAACCAGGTCCCAGCTCTCACACTGGCCCAAAGCCACCACAGGACCAGCAGGTCCCTGTTGGTGTGACAGTGGAGCAGGAGGACATGGAGCTTCGGTACGATAGCGGTAGTTGGGGCAGGCACTGTGCTTCTGCGCCATCGCAGGGGCTGTGGAAAAACATGTGGCGGCCACTTTGGAGTGAGGATGGGACTGTGCTTCTCCTCACCCCGTCTCTTTCTGATAAAGCGTTTTTCATACCAGGCTGCATGAACCACCCTGTGTACTTTTTTTGTGTGTGGAAAAATGAGAATGTGACTTTTATTGCCGGCTTTTTGGTGGCTCCATGGCGAGCTGACCTTTTGAAGCCAAGCAATACTATTCCCCGGGTCGGGGGCTGTGGTGCTGTCTGGGTTCCCGTGCGCTTGCTGTGCTGGGAAGCTGTCTGGATTCAAGTCACTTGATCCTTCCCGTCCCAGTATGACCGTGGGACATGGGATGTTTTGGCTGTGGTGGCATTCTGCTTTTAAAAATTTTAAAAATTGCTTTTTGAAAGGCAATGTGTTTATTAGAAAAAAAACTCAAACCATACGACAGCAGGGAGGAGAACTCCCTTGAATCAGGGAGTACAGGTTTCTTTTCTGATAAGCATTAAAATGTTCTCAGAGGGAAGCACACGTTCCCTGAGCTGCTGCCCCTCCTGATGGTGTTGAGCTTAACATTTAGGAGGGAGATGTGGGTCCTAATTTGTGTTTGTAGAAGCAAGCCCCAGCCTGACCATGCTGACAGGTGCTGTGAGTACATTGCTCTCAGCGTGCCCGTGTGCCCTGAGAAGGATTGGGGTTTTGTATGTTTGATTGTCGCCCTGATCAGAAAAATATGTCAGGTTTAAGGTTTTACCTATTCTGCACCTTGACAGAGCCGGGGAGGGTGCTGTGGGACGTGGACGGCACTGCCAGAAGGGATTTGGCAGCTCCCTGGCATTGCCTGTGCCGGCATCCCTTCCCTTGCCCGCCTGCGCTGCTCCCCGGGGCAGAACCGCAGCGGCAGAGTGCCGGGGCAGGGCTGCTGCCTCCCTCCTGCTCTGCCTCACTGCCCTGTTTGCTACTGCTGTGCAAAAATACTGCTGTTATTTCGTGTTTCCTCAGCATCTCCAAGACCCAGTGGGTAAGGTTCGCAGCCCCGTGCCCCAGCCTCTGTGTTCCCAAACGAGTGTTTGCAACGGGAGCTGAGCGAGAGGCTGTGGAGCTCGGGGACAGTTTGGGTGTCTGACTGCAAAACAGCAGCTGGACAATTTTTCTGCAGCTATAAATAAATGCTGAATAAATGAGAAATGGATTTTCTTTAAGCCTTCACAAAAAATCACTTCTCAGCTGTGACAGGCATGAAAAGTGTCAGCCCCCAGGCAGCGGGGGGACAGGCTGCAGCCAGGGCTCAGCCAGACCTGTCCCTCCCTGAGCTCCCCTCTGGGACAAGCAGGACCTGAGGGACCGGCACTGAGCCTGGGCTCTGTTTCCAGCAAAAGGAATAGCTTTTTCCCACAAGTGCCCGGTGTTTTCTTCAGGGGAAACACACTGGTGTGTTTTTAAATTCATGCTTAAAGTGCAATTCCAGCTCCGAAGAGCCTAGCTCGCGGTGCATAATTACAGCTGAGATTGTGCCAGTGGTAGACGTCAATGGATTATTTTTTTTTTCCTCTCTCCTTTCACCCCCACTTTTTGTATTATTTTGCTAGTTATTTGCTTGAAGTCTCATGGATGCCTTGGAGCAAGTAAAAGTTGGTCTGGAAGCCACTGGGATACCGTTTCTCTGCACTAAGTGGTGCTGCCAGGCACGCTTGCCCTGCCACAGGGGAGGCTGCCCACCCCTTGTGCACATCCTTCTGCTCAGGAGCCTTCTGTGAGTGGCTCATCCCTAAGGGCAGGCAGCGATATGTTTTGGAGAGCAAAGCATGAAGGACTTGTGGGTGTTGGTGGGGGGTTTGCAGACCTGCCCCTGACACTGAAGCCATCCTGTGTTGAGGCTCCTCTGGTCTCGGTGGCATTTTGCCCCAAATGTAGCCTCTATATTTCTGTTCCTTTGCTCGTGAGCTCGTACCCACATGGGTGCACTGTTCCCCACCATGCTCCTGTCTGCTCCCCTCTGCTGTTGCTGCCTTATTTCCTGCTACCTCCAGTGGAGATTTGTTGGGCCGTGGGGTTTTTCCCCAAGGAGGTTTTGGTGCAGGGCTTGCTTTTGTGAGAATTGTTGCTTCTCTCTAAGTCTGATGTTATATGTTCTGCTCCCTGGGCTGAAAAATGCAGACGTGTTGCTTTTCTGTGTAAGGAGATGTGGTTTTGTGGGTTGTTTTTGTTTTAGAGTCTGTATATCTCACATAAACTATTTCTATCTAATTTGGTTCTGGCCTGGATGAAACCTGCTTGGAAATGAGAACAAGACTGAAATTGCAGTAATTTGGGGAAGCGTAGAAGAGCTTTGCTGGTGTCAAGTCTTATCTTCCTGTGCTCTCTTAGAGAAACTCAATTCAAATTATTGCACAGCTCATTTGTTCCCTCTACTACTGGGTTCAGATGAAGTGGGGGAGCGTTGATTCTCCCACGTAGCATAAATGTCATTGTGCTTGTGGATCATTTCCATTGCCTATAGGCCTGTCCAATTATTGTCGTCCTTCGTTTGCAGCTGCAGGGATTTCTGGATGTGGCAGAAGAAAGAAATTTCCTGTTATCTTCTGCATCCTGATTAGGAGTGATAGGTTGCGCGGGTTTTATTTTGCGGTGACCGAGCTGGAGAAGTTTTTTCCCCTTGTTCTGGTGTACTTGAGTGGGGTTTGGGCTGAGCTTTTGTCCCTCTCGTGTGGAGCGAGCAGAGGGTCAGCGTTCTCCTCGGAGCCTTCTGGTGCCGGGGTCTGCTTCCTCACTCCTGTACAAACGCAGGGTGGAATAAAGGGCACTACAGATTTCTGAACCAGAAGCAGGAACCTAGTTTTTCTTTGATTATTGTGTGCACAGCGATAGCTGGTGGACCTCATGGTGCAGTCACAGCCTACGAGCTTCTCTCTGCTCCAGACGTGTACAGCCAGTCCCTGTGCTGTCTGTGCCACCGGCCCCGGGGGCAGCAGCTCTGTCTCTGCAGGCTTCTAGGTTTTTTCTTAATATATTTTCTTCACCTTATAGACTTGAAAAATTAACAAGTAAAAAACCCAAAGCAGCTTGCGTTCACAGAGGACTGATGATTAAGTTTCTTAAGTTTCCCCGTGGTGCGTCCTGCAGCTCGCTGGGTGGCCAGTGCAGCTCTCCTTGGGCACTGGAGGTGGCACTGAGCTACTGGCATGGGATTTACCATGTTCAGGGGTGACTCTTGTAACTGAATGTGCCTTGGCTTGTGCAGGAGGAGGTGAAGGGAGCTGGCTGCTTCTGTCACCCAAACCCCGAGGCTTTCAGCCTGTCTCTTGCAGGTCCCTCCCCACCCACATTCACTCTAAAGCTGATGTTTGAGGGAGATCACTCAGTAATTGTCACTAAAGTGGCTTTTTGCTGAGATGTGCTCTCATGGTGGGAACAAGGGAGTGGAAAAGGCATGAAAATCCATAACCCTACTTGCCTACCTGCTAGTGGCCAGCTGGGCTAGTGGCTTCCCTGAGCTGCCCTCCCTCTCTGCCCACATCTGTCTTCAGTCTCAGTTACGGGCCATCAAACACTCGGGTGGGATGTGCGTTACTTGCCCATCTGGTTGAGTATCTCCGGGTGCCAGGACATCCCTCAGGTTGGCACAACACTTGAGGTCAGCACAGCCCAGGCTCAGGGTCACTCCCTGCAGGGACAGCCACCAGCTGCTCCTGAAGTATCCCCGTCCCAGCCCAAAAAATCCTTAATCTCATGCTCACGTTGGAGAGGGAGGTGGAGGTCTTGGAGGCTCTGGCTTTCTGGGAGTGTTGTGGGTCAGTGTGAGGAGATGAGTGTCTGGCTGGGAGAACACAGCACTGGCTCAGCTCTTGCACGTTTCAGAAGCAGGCTGTGGCTCTGCACAAGCAGACTTGGGCGTCTTCCTACCCAGGGCAGCAGGGGATGTTGGAAGGAGCAGGAAATAATAAGGAGCAATGGGGCAGAGCAGGAGATCCTGTGGTGGGACAAAGGGACACAGTAGTGTAGGGATTGATTGTGTTAGGAAAGAAATCTGTAAAAATCTGGAAGATGTGGAGATGATACAGATAGGTGACCTACCTCCTGCAGTGTTGCCTGCAGAAGTTTCTGTTCAGAGCTTGCCTGGGGGCTGCCGTGGCCATGGGGAGGTTTGGGATGAACTGAGAGGGCTGTTTCGTGGTGTTGGACCGTAGCGGTACTGAGCTACTGAGTCCTGTTGGGGCCACCAGAAGTGACACCCTCAACTGGGACCCATCTTCTCAGTGGACATTGAACCTATTTGGTGGTGCAGCTCTAGCTTGAGCCAGAGCTGAGTGAGCAGGATTCCCTGATCCGAGAGCCCAGCTCTGCCTCCGGTCCGGAGGCTGGATGTGCACTAATTTGTGCCAATTTGGCTCTGAAGGGTTTGTGAGTGTCTGAGGCAGTGAAAAACCAATGGATCAGGCTGTAATGCCTGGGTGCATGACGACTTAAGTGGAAGCTGGGATTCCTGCTTATATCAATATTTCTCCATCTTTTCCAGGATCTTTGGGAGTTGTTAGTGCTTTAAAGTGAGTCTAAAATGCCCTGTGTGCTCTTTCAAAACAATGCTAGAAGGCTGTTGTTCCCACTGAGCAACGTGTCCAAGGAAAGGTCTTCCAGAAAGAGACTATCAATAGCAGAGCTTTTCAATTTCTGAAAAATCATTTCCATTAGCCAAGGCCATGCACTGAGGAAAGGACATTACCTGGAGCTCTGGGTAGTAAGGCTGTTCTGATTTTAATTAAAAAAAAAATAAAATTAAAATTAAAAGAAAATATTGCAACAATGCAAGGTGCTTTCCATCCATATTAGTGCATATATTTGGCAGGGTGCTGAGCACCTTTAGGATGGTGAGAGTCAAGATATTTTGTGTTTTACACGATGGTTTTGATCTGGAAGGCACGCCAGGCACGCCAGGCACGCAAACCTTGAGAACAAACATGATCTGGTTATCACGTCTCATTACAAATTAATGTTTGCGTTAAAAAAAATACCTTTAAGCTTGTTCTTCAGCACGTCTGCAGCATCTCCTTTCTTCCTTTATAACAGAGCCCTTCATGTCCACGTCTCTCTGTTCAGCAGGAAAAACGCCGTGAGCGGGTAAGGGCTGGGAGTCCCGCAGCGTCCCCTCTGTGGGTACTCTTTGCAATAGGTCACTGCACTGTCGCGCTGCCCTAATAGATGAGCATTTACACCTGCCAGGAAAAGCAGGTCCACCCTCCCCTGGTGCGGCCCCAAGCAGTTGCATTCAGTCTTTTTATCCTAGAAATAAAAATGACAATGACAGCAGAGAATGGCCGCTCGCTCTGGTGCGGGGCTGAGCTCTCCACTTCAAAGGTACTTTTATAGCATCCCTGGAGTCTCCAATAAAGGACGCCTGCTCAGAAAGGCTGGCATCGCTCCTGGAGAGCTGGTGTCTTCAGGGGCAATATTTACAGCGTTAAAGGGCTCCGGGGAGATGGGAGCAAGAGTTACAGCTTATTTCTTTTCCTTTTATTTCCATAATGGTGCAGGCATATTTGCCTCTGGTTGCTGTTTGGGGTCAATGGAGTGGATTTTGGAACTGTGGGCGATTGTGAGAACCCACAGTGCTCGAGGCTGGCATGTCTCCTTTCCAAATCTTTAGGAGTCATGACTCTGTTGTGACTTGAGGATGGGGATTCCTCAAAGTCCCATTTAAAATACTCTCTGCTTTCTATGCAACCACTTTCTCCTTGATCTGCAGTGAAATCTAGAATCCCCTGCCTTAGCCTTGGGCTTCCAAAGTAGTGGGCTTGAAATGATGGTTTATTAAGTTCCTTAGGCTTACTGGCGCTAGGCTGTTGGGGAAAGAAATGAAGAAATGTGTTTGGTGGTGAAATCAGCTCCAGTGTGTGGGACTGTAAAGAAAAACCTGGCAGGGCTTGCTGCCCTCCTCCCAGGGCTGGTGGCCACAGACCAGACGAGGAGATCAGTGCAGGGCCTTGGCTGGTAGCAAGCTCAGCTTGTGTCTGCTCAGAGGACAAAAAAAAATTAGCAAAACCCTGAGGATTCTGCTTTTTGTGTTGGTTTGTAGGGGACAGTTGACTGTTACTAAAACCATCCCTGCATTTACCTGTCCTATTGCAGGCTGTGGCTGCCTGTCTGGCAGAGCCAGGGGAACAGTCAGTGTTCAAGAAGCTGCTGAGCCGAGTGAAGGATGCTCAGCCCCTGGATGCTCAGCCCCTGGATGCTCAGACCCTTGTGTCTCTGCTGAAGCTGTTTCAAGATGTGAACCCCAAGTTGGAGGCAGCTTTGCTGGAGAGAGAAGGGGGCAGAGGAGAAGCCCAGCAGCAAACAGGTAGAGATGTGGGTGCAGCCTCTGGCTTCTTGCCCTAGAGGCAAAGCAGGTCTCCAGAAACCCTGTATCTGTACTTGGATACAGGAGTTTTATCTTATGCTGGCCAAGATCCCGGGGTGTTTCTGTCCCACAGCAGCGGGGTGCAGGCAGCGCAGGGCTCTCCTGGTGCTGCCTGGAGGGCTGGATTGATAGGGTGCAGCCAGCCTGGGTCACGGCACAGCTGAGCCTCAAAACGGAAAGCCCCTTTCTTACTCGAGTCTGACATAAAGCAGTGGCCTCGCAAACCTGGTGTTAACCTCCAGCTTGCTTTATGGCTTTGTGCTCTGTTAGATAAATGAGACGTTTTCCTTTCATAGAGTTTAAAGAGAATAGTAAAGTGGTTTTCCTCTGCTGCTTGTGCTTGGGATGAGCTTTGCTATTCACTTAGATCTTTCAGTCTCACTCGCTTCAGGAGCCTGTCAGTTCCTTCAGACTGACTCGTTTCTTCTCTTGTGTTTCTGAATCCCTTCCCCCCAGAGAGCACAGACGAGGGAGAAACGCTGACCGCTCGCTTGCTGGGACACAGGGAGGAGCTGATCCAGACTGTGACACAGCTGAGCCCCATCGTAGAGTTCCTGGAGGCGGCAGAAGAGGGATTCCTGTCTGCCTCGGAGAAGCGGGTAAAAAAAATCTGAAATAAGGCAAACTGTGGGCAAGGGGTTGTGTGTGTCTGTATGTGTGTGTGTCTGCGAGGCAGCATCCTACCGTGTGTTTTTTCAAGCAATATCCTGTCCCTCCCTGGCAGTGTCACCTCCCCGTGCACCTCGCACGGCACACGTGTGTTGTCTCAGGCCCTTCTGCACCGAATGGTGGGAACAGTGAACCTGCGAAGGCAACCCCAAGGCCAGGATGAACTCACCTGATGCAGTGACAGACTGCCCTTAGAGTGGGGCCTGGGATGGAGGAGGCACCTGATCTTCCTTGTGGGCCCTGAAAATGCTTTTTTGTGAGCCCAGAGAAGGCTCTGTCGTGGAGTTTGGTTTCGGCAGAACCACTAATACCTCTGTGCTGCCTGTCTGCTTTTACGTCCTTGGGTCATTGGCGTACCTTTCAGCTGACTCTCCCAGCTCCAACTCTTTTATTTAACTCTTATCACACAGTTGCCTGCAAGAGTAGCACAACCACCGACTGATCTTTTTTTAAATTATTTTTTTGATGTGTTGGATGCAGCAGTTGGTGGGGAGGATATTGCTTTCCTGTAAGCGATTGCATTATGTGTGCTGATTTGTAGAAGCCATGAAGGACAAAATATTGTGTATAACTTGCTTTCCTTTGTGTTTTGGGCGGGGGGCTGCCTATACCCTGCCTGTGCAGCTGAAGCTTGCAGGGTGCCCTGGCACACTGCGTTCAGTCCACAGCCTGCAGACCTCCTGTCCTAGTTTGTCACATCCCTTAGTTCCTCTGATGTGGGATTATAGCGAGTGGAAGGTACTGTTGTGCTCAGTGCTGTGAGTGCTGTCTGCTTTCTGTCCAAGTGAGCCTGACCACAGCCCCATCAGACGGGCTGAGAACCTCTGCCCATCTTGTAAGTCCCTCAGTGGTGTCTTGGTCACTTGGAGGCAGTCCCTGACCAAGTGTCCCCCACGGACCGTCCCTGGGTACGGGCACAGCTCGGTGTGAGAGAAGGTGCCACTGACAGAGACATCCACCTTGTCCTCACGGGCTGGGCTGTGACTAGTGACTGAGGAATTTTCCCCTCCAAAAGTAGCGTGGCCGAGCCTGGAATGGGAATGTAAGAGGAGAAGGCAAGGTGGGAATACAGCAAAGAGCTTGGCGTCTGCCGGAGATATTGTGGCTGTCAGCAGGGACCCACGCAGGGGGGCTGGAGCTGAGCTCCAAGCCATGGAAGCTGCAGCAGCAGTGGGGAGATGAGGATGTTTCATATTTATTATATTAACTGTTCTTGTTGCAGTACAGCCTTTCTTTAAAGGCTGCACCTTTTCCCTGCACTCTTCTATCTGTCTTCATTAGGTAGGTAAAATGCAGCCGTTTTTTATCTCCCTTCTCATTAAAAAAAGCCAATAAACCTAAACCTGTTACACCATCATAATTCTGCTCCTCAGTCACAGGATACAGGCTTTAATTGCATCATCGTATGCAATGATGAGGACACCTGCCTCATTTGGTGAAGGACTGGTGTTATTCAACATTTGTTTTCATCCTCTTCAGTCGCTCTGTGCTCCATTTGCTGCAGAGCCTCCGAACCCTGCTCCCAGGACAAAATCCTGCTCCTCTCTATGGGATCCCTTCGTGCTCTTGTTTTGGCCCGCAGGTTCCCAGCAAATATCAAATATCAAATATCTGGGGAGTCTCCGGCGAGGCTGTGTGCAGAGCTGCTTCCCTGCTGTGGCACAGGAAAATAAGACAGAAATTGCCAACTATGGACCAACCTTGGGGGGTTCTATTTTTTCACCTTTTTTCAGGCTTGGTTTATTTGTTTTTGTTGTGGGTTTTTTTTTTTTCCCTCTGGACAAATGGAAAAGTGCTTAATTATTTCAGAAGTTAAATTGATTAAAAGGGTGGGCCTGTGGCATATGTGCAGTTGAGATCTCTGGTGTCTCAGGTGCGGCACTGGGAAAACAAACGTGGAATTAGCAGCCACCTCTGAAGGTTTCGTGTTACCTGATTAATCCAGGTTGCGCTAGAGCTCTGGGCTGGCAGAGGTAGGATCTAGTTCTCCAAGTTCATAAAGATGAGGCTTTCTTTTTTCTTCTCACAGTCACTGCCTCATTAGCTACACATTTATTCAGCAAGACAAGCACAAGTTTTACCTGCAACAGCCATTTTTCTATGCAACTGGGTTCTCTCTGAGCCCAGTCCAAGCGATGCAGGGAGTAAGTCTGATTTCCTTTGCTCACAAACCAGCACATGACGTGTCGTGAAGCCCCTTTGTAAATCCCTGTTTGTCTGGGGAACTTTTAACCTAAAATTTCTGGGTTTTGAGTGCTAAACTTTATGGCTTTATTCGTGTTTCTCTAACGTGTGGAGGTAGGGTGGAGGATTTGGGGATGGAGGAGCAGATTCCCTCTTGTGCTCCATATCCCGTGACTTAAATCATGGCAGAGCTCGGAGTTACCCGTCCACACAAGAGCCCTGAACTTGGAGTGTCAGAGTAGCTGGTGAAAACTTCCTGGCCCCTCTTCTAGAGGGGACCTGGGCACCTTGAGCTGTGCATTTCCTCCCCTCTGGCTCTGGTGTCTGCACAGCCCATGTTCAAACTGAGCTGCTCCAGAGCTCGGACAGGTAGGAGTGACAACAAGGAGCAACCCTAACTGGACGCACTGGGGGATGGAGAAGCTTACAGGCCTGGGACTTACAGGCTTGAGAGGTGGGCCTGTGTGAACCTCATGAAGCTCAGCCAGGCCAAGTGCAAGGTCATGGCAATCCCAGGCACAAATACAGGTTGGGTGAAGAATGGCTGGAGAGCAGCCCTGAGGAGAAGGACTTGGGGGGGGTGTTGGATGAGAAGCTCAACATGAGCCATCAACGTATACTGGCAGCCCAGCAAGGCCCCTGCATCCTGGGCTGCATCCCCAGCAGCGTGGCCAGCAGGGCGAGGGGGGGACTCTGCCCTCTGCTCTGCTCTGGGGACACCCCACCTGGAGCACTGTGTCCAGCTCTGGAGTCCTCAGCACAGGAAGGACACGGAGCTTTTGGAGAGGGGCCGGAGGAGGCCACAAAGATGCTGGGAGAGCTGGAGCCCCTCTGCTGGACGGGGAGGCTGAGAGAGTTGGGGGGGTTCAACCTGGAGAAGAGAAGGCTCTGGCAAGACCTTAGAGCCCCTTACAGTCCCTCAAGGGGCTCCAGGAAAGCTGGGGAGGGACTCTGGATGAGGGAGGGGAGCCCTAGGAGGAGGGGGAAGGGTTTGACCCTGAAAGAGGGGAGATGGAGCTGAGATGTGGGGAAGAACTTGTTTGGTGTGAGGGTGGTGAGAGCCTGGCCCAGGTTGCCCAGAGAAGCTGTGGCTGCCCCATCCCTGGACGTTGGAGGGGGCTTAGAGCAACCTGGTGTGGAGGGAGGTGTCCCTGCCCAGGGCAGGGGGTGGCACTGGATGGTCTTTAATATCCCTTCGAACCAAAACCACTCTATGATTCTATGGAGAAGTCCGATTGCAAGCAGAACAGGGGTGTGTTTTCTGACTGTTTCACCTTATTGTTGTCAAAATGAGTCCCAAAGTGCCAGCGCTGCATCCCCCGCTGCCGGGGCCATCGCTCCTGCTCCTGTCGGCACTCGCTGGGCAGCGGTGGTAGCTTACAGCATGAGCTCCCCAAAAAGATGCTGCTCTTGTGCCCCTTTTTGTGTTCTCCCAAGAGATGACTTCAGACCAAGCAATCCAGAGTTGCTCAGTGTGAATTAGAAGGGAAGATGTGTCAACAGGTTCACTAACAGAGTTTTGGCTATAAAAGAACAGTTTTTTGGAAATGAGAGAAACTAATTAATGAGATCAGCTGCCTGTAAGAGTGCAGGAGGAGCTGTTGGATTAGTTTCTTTTATGTTAAAGGTAGGAGAACTGTCTGAAGTTAGCACCCTCGATGAGAGAGGAGAATTTGTGTGAGAGGTTTGGAGTATTTGGGAGTTTAGAGTATAAGACCTGCAAGGAATGGCTGAAATGTCCAACAGGCAAAGAAAGGACCTGGGGGTTCTAATTGACAAGTGGCTGAATACAAGCCGGCAGTGTGCCCAGGTGGCCAAGAAAGCCAATGGCATCCTGGCTTGGATTAGAAATAGTGTGACCAGCAGAAGTAGGGAGGTGATTGTCCCCCTGTACTCAGCACTGGTGAGGCCACACCTGGAGTGTTGTGTCCAGTTCTGGGCACCTCAACACAAGAGAGATATCGAGGTGCTGGAGCGAGTACAGAGGAGGACAACAAAGCTGGGGAAGGGCCTGGAGAATAAATCTTATGAAAAGTGATTGAAGGAGCTGGGACTGTTTAGTTGGAGGAAGAGGAGGCTGAGGGGAGACCTCATCACCCTCTCCAACTACTTGAAAGGGCATGGTAGAGAGGTCGGTGCTGGTCTCTTCTCCCAGGTAATTAGCAATAGAACAAGAGGGAATGGCTTCAAGCTGCAACAGGGTGGGTTGAGACTGGGCATTAGGAAACAATTCCTCACAGAAAGAGTGGTCAGAGACTGGAATAGGCTGCCCAGGGAGGGGGTTGAGTCACCATGCTTGGATGTGTTGAAGAGTCATTGAGATGTGGTGTTGGGGGATATGGTATAGGGGAGGACTTTGAAGAGTGGGGTTGATGGTTGGACTCGATGATCCCAAGGGTCTTTTCCAACCTGAGTGATTCTATGATTCTGTTCTATGAACTGTACTTTAGAGGTGTGAAGAGAGTCTTGCAGTATGTTGGGCTGCTGGGCATCCCAGCCTGTGTTGAGAGCGTCAACAAACGTTTGTCTGATCAAGTAAAGAAAAACGAGAAGAGATGACCCTCAAAGTCATGACTGAGCCCAGGGACAAATCCAGGAGAGATGAGGAAACAGACATTTCCTGCAGCTGGAGTGAGACCGTGGCTCAAAGGGCTTCTCCCAGCAGACATTAGGAGCTGACATGTGGCTGTGAGGGTGACAGCAAGGTTTATTGCTGTATTTGCCAGGTTGAGAGTGGTTTCTACGGCTGCTGACCAGGACAGACATGGGAGAGGGAAGCAGTGATCCAGGCACCAGCTGGGTGGGTGCTGGGACAGGCGGGGGGACGCGTGTAGCTGAAGCACTGTGTGTGAGCAAGAATATGGGATAAAATGCAGCAAAGGGTATTCAAGTAAATTGTTTCTGCCTGACCCGGAGTCTTTATTTGATGAGATAAAAATGGGTTTTTCTGCCTCAATCTAGACTTGAGCAAAGCATTTGAATTTCATGTGTGGAAATTGTTAAACCGGAGGAAGCGGTGATATTAAAAAAAGGCTGTATCTTACTGGGACATAATCACAGACTCTGCTGAAGGCAGGAGTGACAGGTTGGAACAAGGTTACCGGTGGGATTCTTGGCACTTACTTAATATTAACACTAATGTTATTGACACGACAGTATCAAAGCATGCTTAGCAAAACTTGCTGGTGAGCGAGTGTGGGATCTTTTGTCCGCAGAGAGGAGGATCTGCAAGAGGGAGAGGAATGACACGGCTGCAGAACTAAATAGTGAGGGTGGAATGTCATGGTAGTGTAAAGTGAAGGACCCGCGTTTAGATGCCGTAATGAGAACTAAGAATTGAGACCTCATCTGAAATTTGTGTGCCCTCCCAGTCTTGTTCCAAACCGGGGAATTCTCACTGAAGCAGCGACAGATCTGCAGTCCTATAATCAGGGGAGTGGGGAAGCTGTTTCACGAGAGGAGCTGCCCTATTTAGACAAGTGAAATGAAGATTGAGGGTGAATATGACTGTGCTCTTATAAAGAAATTGGAGAGGAAGGGCAGGGTAAACGCCTCAGAGAATTTAGAAGGCTTGTAAAGCTAAAAGATAATGTTGGCACATGAACAAATGGGTATACAATGGCCATGAATAAATTTAAGCTGAAAATTAGAAGAATCAACAGGGGAATGAGACTGTCCTTCCAACCGGGGGAAAGGGAGCAAAAATGTAACTGGTTTTAGGACAGATCTCAGTACTTTCCTTGCTGGGACCGTGTGGTGCAGTGCTTATGACAGCGGGGAACTGGGCTGGTGACAGAGTTCCTGCCAGTGCCTTTCGGGTGCTCGGGAACACCGCGTTTGCAGAGGGGTCAGCCTGGATTTGTCAACTGCCTTTCCCTGGCAGGAGCCCTGTAGGTGTTACACAGGCATGCTACAGCTTTTCTAGGCTACAGTGAATATGTCTCATGTGATCTCGTCGTAGAAATAATCATTCAATTAATAGGATGCTTATTTAAATAAAGAGTCTTGTCTTTTTCATTTTTTTTTCCTCCATCCCTGTCTTTTGCTGACAAGCAGAAAAATTGGGGAGACAAGGGAAAAGAGACTGCCAATATAAAAAGTATTTGCTAAAAATATTAAATGAAATATTGTTTTGAATCCTGTCTTTAAGTCGTTTTTTGTTCCCTTTGAAAACATGCTTTTTGCTTGTCAGCCACTTCCAAGAGCTAGATGTGTTGGTTGAACCCACCGGCGTAGTTCTCAAGGTGACATGTGTCAGAAATACCGGGATGTGTTTAGATGTTCCTGTAACTGCCCCCCCATAACACCTTCCCATTAATCAAATTAGTGGAAGCAGTGGGTATGGATTTACAGCAGTCCTGTGTGCTGTGATACATATTTCTCTGATCTCTTTTCAGATCCAAGAGTTTGTGGGAAACTCTCAAGAACAGGTTCTTGGCTGTTTCTTTGTCACAGGTGGTTTTGGATTGCTGCGGAGGCGGCTCTCAGGGGGAGGCCATAGACACTCTGCTCAGGAAGGTGCATGAAGAGAAAACCCTGAAAGTGGAAAGTTTGGTCAAACTTCTTGGGGCTGTGAAAGCATCATTCCCTGGTCTCCACCTGCTGCTGGACAACTTAGTGACAACAGCAAATGTCTCTGATGGCAAAGGTATGGATACACTAAACTTCAGGTGCCTGGGGACTCAGTTCAGGGGATTGGCGGGAATTTTGGATGCTTGTCTGGACTTCAGCATGCTCTTATAATCTTACTTTTGTGTAAGGGAATGGGATGGCCTTTTTCTGCAAACAAACGTGGTCTGGGAGCACTGGGGTAGGAGGATGATGCCAGCAAGAAAACCCCTGGTTTGCAAAGAAATGAGCAGTGTTGGGCAGAAGCCTGTTGGGCTTCTTCCTGGCCTTTGACACTGTGACAGGGTGGAAACTGGGGTGTCGTATCAGGCAAACAGGAGAACGCTTCCCTCCAGTGTCAAACTAATTCTTGATTTTCAGACACTTAAAAGCAGCAGCACGTGTCTCCCTAATGAATGGAACAATTTTCACTTAATAAACCCTTCACGGGTGAAGGCATCTTTACCAAACTCCGTTCCATTGGTGACTTTAACTCATGGTACTTGCTTGCTTTGAAAGCAAATACCTAAAACTTGCCCAAAGCTGTAGATGTCTTGAAATTAAATACAGGCAATGTCTTTCTTGGCTTCAGTCTTTGTGAGTTCCTTGGGCTGAGGGGGAATGTGGCCTTGCGTTTGGTTGGGTGGTGTTTCTGCACATCGTGGTCATTGAGTTGTGGTCTGCTGCATGGAGCAGAGTGCTCTGGTAGAGTCCCATGCCCAGTGTCCCCATTAGACATCGTGATCTTGGACAGCTAGTCCCCTTCTTGTTTTGGTGGAGTTTATTGTTTGTTGCCTGCCGGTGTTGGTTCAGGGGCTCGTGAGTCCTCACCTTTCGGCTGGTGGGACGAATTTCCAAGTCTGGGAGGGTTTAGGCACAGCCCTGAGCAGTTCAAATAAAGAGGCAAATTTCACCGGCTCTGAAGTCTTAAAAATTAAAAACTAAATTAACATGCAGTGAAATGTAAATGAGTGTTTAATAGAAAGCAAAACTGTGCTCATAATGCTGATAATTTCCTCTGTAGCAGACTTTCCCGACAGGCAGTTTGCTTTGTCATTTGTTAAGCACGATTGCTTTCTTGAAACACCAGACTCCCAACATGGTTAATTATCTAGTGGTAATACCCATTCCGAGGAGGAGCATTCCTTAATTACATAGAGCTGAATCTCCTAAAATTGCAGCTTGAACAAACAGAAGCACAGATATTTCTTATTGGGGATTTCTTATTGAGGAGGGAGGGAATGATTAGAGTCACTGATGGCAGCTGATTGATGTCCTGTGCTGCGACCAGAAAAGGGGATGTCCTGCTCAGCGGCACAGGGCACGCTCTGGTTGTGGTTCTCACCTTGGTTTGGCAGCAGAACTGAGGGTGCATTCATAACAGCTCAAATTTGCGTAAGTTGAAACAGAAACATTCCGATGGGAGAAGGGGGAAAGCATTTTTATTTGTAAACCATCCCCTGAGCCACGTGGAGCAGATCCAAGTCATACCTAACCCCTACGGAGTTCAAGTGCTTTGTGAGGTTCCCTTGGCTTTGCTGGGGAGCAGACTTGTGTCTTTGTGCAAGGAGTTTTCGTATTAGCTCGGAGTCTTCTGTTGATTATTCCCATGGCCTGCCATTGCCTCCTTCTCCATCTTGGAGAGCTCTCTCTACTCACCCAGCACCGTATGTCTTCTGGGTCCCAGAGACCGTGTTGTCTTTTCACCAAGCTGTGTGTGTTTAGCAGCTTTTCTCCCAGGTGCAAATAATAGATTTTTTCTGTATGGTACTGAACCAAAATGATTAAAAGACCTAAGCATACAAACAATAAACATGCACAGATATCTTGGATGAACTACAGTTTTTTGTTTTGGTTTCTCCTACAGAAGTAGAAAGATGCATCTTCTCCAATTCAATAACTTCAACAGTGAAAAAAATCCTTTTCAGATTCACCTGTTTAACAATTTCTAGTTTTATTTATCAACTAATCTGGCGACAAGTACAATCATATATTGCTTTTGGTACACAGTGTATTTTGTTCAAGTCTCTTCATTATCCTCAATAAACACCGTTCCTCTTTCTTGAATTAGCCCATTGTGTCCCAATACTGGGATGTCTTTAAAGGGTTGTGGTGTTCCTCTAGAGAAATTGTTTCTCAGATTCATCAAGGCAAACCTCAGCAGACCCAGCCTGAAAGTAGATATGGGAAGAAGGAGGTTAAAGTTGTGGTTTTTTGGTGTACGGGAGAGAAGAGGGTGTTACTGGTGCTTTGCATTTGCAAATCTATATTCCCTTAACGTTTTCACCAAGAACAACTCAGCCTGCTAAGTTCTTGATTATCTTGGACCTCTGGGTGCGTGTAAAATGTTTGATAGTCACACACTGCTAAGACAGAGCTTCTTTTCAATGGAGTGGATCAAAGACTTTCACTTACAGACCTCTTGCAGTGAAACTATGAAACTACAATTAAGAGTCAGTAATGGGGCTTCCTTGATTCTAGAGGCTGCTGAACATCTCGAGGTGTTGTCTTCACAGACAAGATCACATATTTGTCTGCTGAACATGGCTGAAAACAGACATTCTTCTTCTGGGCTCAGACTAGGACTGAGACTCACAAGGCGTTTGGGTGCCAGAGATCTATTTCTGTAGGTACATGCGGGCAGAGGATGTTCTGTGTTGTCTTTGATTTGGAGATGGTTTGGTTTCTCATATGGATCCTCTGCTTGAGGGTAATTCCCCGTGTCCTGAGCATGAACCTGTATGTAAGTCACCCAGGGAGAGGTGGCTGCCTTGGCTTATTCAGTGCCCCTCAGCTCTGGAGCCCTTTGGGAAGATGCTCCAAGCTGAGCTGTTCTTATTTTCATTCACTTGCCTTCAGCCAAGTGGACCCCAGAGGATTATGGAGCCAAACTGTTGAGACGATACCGAGAAACCTTAGTGGAGCTCCTCACGGACACCCAGACACTGCTGCAGGGCATCTCTGCTGCACAGAGCCTGGCTCCTGCTGAGAGAGACGTAAGTGGCCTCGGGCACATCTTCAAGGAGATACCAAGCTTTAATCCCCATCTGGAATCCCTGTTGAGTCCTGTGGACTTGATTTACTGCCTGTCAGGGCTTGATGTGGGGCAGTTCTCCAGCAGGACTGGGTTTAATGATTCTTTAGTAGCCCATAGTGGGAGTGAAGCAGGTGATGTGTATGATGCTGAAGGTTGGCAAATAAGAGTGGCTGACTGGGGCAGTGAGGAGAGACGTTCAGCTTCAGGGCGAGTTGAGGAAATGTCTGATGTGGGTGGGTGAAGAGAGACCTTAGAGCCGCTTCCAGTCCCTCAAGGGGCTCCAGGAAAGCTGGAGAGGGATGCTTGATCAGGGAGGGGAGCCCTAGGAGAAGGGGGAAGGGTTTGACCCTGCAAGAGGGGAGATGGAGCTGAGCTGTGGGGAAGAACTTGTTTGGTGTGAGGGTGGTGAGAGCCTGGCCCAGGTTGGCCAGAGAAGCTGTGGCTGCCCCATCCCTGGAGGGGTTCAAGGGCAGGTTGGAGGGGGCTTGGAGGGAGCTGGTGTGGTGGGAGGTGTCCCTGCCCAGGGCAGGGGGTGGGAACTAGATGATCTTTAAGGTCAACCCAAACCATACTGTGATTCTAAGAGCTGAGCTTCCAAGTGGTCACTACTTGGTTTGCACCATGAGCCAGTTCTTCAGCAGCGTGAGAACAAGGGAAGGCTGGGTCTGGGGTGAGCCACGGTTGTGGCTAAGGGTGGCACAGGGCAGATGGATGGGGTCCTTCATTAGTGCCTTGCTGTGGGTCTTTCCAAGGCAATGGAGCAGGCTGTGAAGCACGGGGGCGGTTTTGCCTCCCTGGTGTGGGCGGTGCTGGAGGAGCGGTCTCTGTCGGCCTCTGCTCTGTGGCAGCTGCTGGTGGCTCTGCAGGAACCGGCCCTGCTCAGCCCGCTCATGGAGGACATCCGGAAACAACCCGGTGCAGAGTTTTTCTTCCAAGCAGGTAATGACCTTGGTGTCCCCCTGTGTTCTCCCTGAGCTTCTCTGCTGGAAAGAGCTTCTTTTAACTCCTTGCCCTCTCCCTGACCACTAACCTCTTTTCTTCTAAAGGGTCTCATCACCCATATCCTTGGTGAAATGTTTCATTGGTTGGAAAAGCACTTTTGTCTGCAAATGTGTCTGCTTTGCTTGTGGCTCTGTGCCTTCAAGTTTTGCAGAGGGCGAACCTTTTGAGAGCTGGCCACCATCCTGCGCTAATAACCAGCTGGAGGCCTGTCAGACTGAAAGCACGGGTGTCATTGGAGGTCTGTGTGCAGCCACCACTGTTCTCCTCTGAGCTTTCTGCCTCTGGCTTTGAGATTTCCTACTTTAATACCCTAAACTGTGCTTTTCCCCCAAAACCATTGTCAAAACCTCATGCAAGTGTGAGGAGCACTGGGGTTGGTGGTCCTGTGCAGCTGCCTCCATCCAGACTCCTCTTCTTCATCCCCTCCGTGCTCAGCCTGGAGAAACCAGCACTTCTGGTGCATAGTGCATCTGGCTGCTTTTCACATGGCTGTCCTTGGATGAGGCAAATTGTGCCTAGAAATGCCTCTTTCTCTGCGGAAGTCAGAATGGGGTGTCTGTAATTGGGGGAGAGAAGAAATCCTGAGTCTTGGGAGAATCATGCCTGCCTTTTGAGGTTGGCAGTGTCTCTTTCAGCAATGTGCTTTGGAAAACTCAATCTTCTCACCCAAAGTTGGGCAAGGAGTGAGAAGTGAGGCCCTCTAGGGTTTTATGCTGTAATTAGTGTAACTAAAGCTTACCTGTAATTGTTTGCTCTTTCCTATGCCCTAAAGAAGTCACTCATGCTGTAAACAGCTCAGCTTCAGCACGGGGCTGGACAAGCTAAGGCTTTTAGGTTCTCATTGGGTTTTGTGCTTTTAAATATCTTTACTTTTTATTTTCCTCTTCAGTGGCCACCAGCGAGAGCATGGCCATTGAGATCATCCTGCGGCACAGCAAGCTGATCTCGGAGGCCATCCAGCAGAGAGCAGACCTGGTGGGCTTGGCCCCGGTGGAGATGGGACTCACAGAAGCAGTAAAAGAGGTACCAGAGGATGCTCTTGGAGCTGGCGTGGTCTGGGGCTCAAAGGGTGGACAGGTCTGAGCGTGCACTGAAATCAAGGGACAGGCTGAGAGAGTTGGGGGGTTCAGCCTGGAGAAGAGAAGGCTCCGGGGAGCCCTTAGAGCCCCTTCCAGTCCCTCGAGGGGCTCCAGGAGAGATGGGGAGGGACTCTGGATGAGGGAGGGGAGCCCTAGGAGGAGGGGGAAGGGTTTGACACTGAAAGAGGGGAGATGGAGCTGAGACGTGGGGCAGAACTTGTTTGGTGTGAGGGTGGTGAGAGCCTGGCCCAGGTTGGCCAGAGAAGCTGTGGCTGCCCCATCCCTGGAGGGGTTCAAGGCCAGGTTGGAGGGGGCTTGGAGGGACCTGGTGTGGTGGGAGGTGTCCCTGCCCAGGCCAGGGGCTGGGAACTAGATGATGTTTAAGGTCCCTTCCAACCCGGCCCACTTTGTGATTCTACGATTACTGAGGTGGGGGAAGCCATCCACAGTTGGAGGTGCCCATCTGGTGAAGTGAGAGCATGTTGGGTGTTTATATAAATTCTGCAGGAGTTCTTAGGTAAAAGGAATTGCCAGTGAGATTCTCAGTTGGAGAAAATATGCCTATTCAAACACAGCAGAACTATTCTAGCTCTACAAGGGTGCTGAAGTTCTAGAGAAAGTGGAGCTGCCAGGCAATGGGTCTCCATTTAAGTTGGCTGTTCCAGGACATATGAGAATGAAATGCTCCTAGAGAGTGCACTGAGGGTGCCATGATTGTGTGGTGTCCCAAGGTGCCTTCTCTGCTTTCCCTTTGACAAGGAAAATGAGCTGTGTTAGTAACGAGCTGGCTTTTTCCACCAAGCAGTCTGCAGTTGCTCGTTCCCACTCTGGTTGGTGGCCGTTGGAGATCTGGAAGGGTGAGGTACTCCTGGGCATGCAGAGATCCTCTCCTTGGTTGTCTTTGCAGTGGCTCTCTGAAGAACGTGTGGATTTGGAAGGGAGAGAAATAGCCCAGATAGCTGTGTATGAAGGACAGGTTTATGAGTTGGGTAAATTTGTGATGCTGTAAGGCATTGAGGAACAGCTCTTTCCATGGAAAGGTGGTTTTACGTGAGCTAATACCAAAACAGAAAGTCTGAGAATTTAATTTGTTGTAACTTTTTTTTAAATCCTGAAATTCTCTCAGCTCGTGCACATATATCAGTGGAGGGGCAAAGACCTGTATGGAAAGGGATTTCTTTTCTGGTTTCTCAAAGCAGGTTCCCAGCAGTAGAGATGAAATAAAGCAGATGTGCCCTCACTCCCAGACCATCCTGACCTTTCACAGCCCAAAATCTCTGTCATGTGGTGTTTTCTTCTTCTTCCTTCTCTAGCTACTGAGTATTTCTGCTCAGAAGGGAAGTTCAGAGGCCTCCTTGAAAGCAGCTCTGAGCACAGCCCAAGAGAAGTCTGTCCCGGCCATCAAGATCTGTCAGCTGCTGTGTAGAGTCCACGAGTCCTTCCCGGACCTGCAGCCAGTGATGCAGGAGCTGGGGCATCTGGGTAAGAAAAGCACAACCTTTCATCCTGCGGTGATTTTTTACATGCAGTTATGGGAGTTTTGGGCAGTTTGGTAGTGGACCTCAGTGTTGTGGTGGCCTGAGGTCATTTTACCCCTGATGAGATGTCAGCCTTGTACTTGCAGGAGGATTCTCGGGGGTGACCTCTGGATCCAGGCACTGGAGTGGGCTTTTCCCTGCTGGTAAAGTGCACCACATTAATGTATTTTGTGTTACGAGGGTTGTAGAGATTGTAACTAATGCCTTACTGGTGTTCTGTAACTGTGTTTGCATTTCTCCACCCCAGCCCTTGCTCAGTAGGTGTTTAAGCAACTTAGTTATGTAGTTTGTATCTACACTGGGTTAGTTTTCAGAATTTTTATCTTTGACCCGTGGGGTTTCTTAGGCTTTTCCAGTACTGTATGAATTTGGGCTTGTATTACAATGCCTGAATTTATCTGTGTACCCAAGGGTACTTCACAGGCTGATTGTGAAAAGGTCACATCGGAGCACACTTGTCTCATGCAAACATGACCGTGATGGTGCAGTTTGTAGTCCCAGACTATTTTCTGAGTGAATTTTACGGTGCCTTAATTTGGTCTTGCTCTGCATACACTTTACAGAGCCAGAGATCCCCTGGGAGGGTCCCGTGGCAGTAGGGAAACATTACATACTGTACTCGTTTGGCAAAGGTGGAAGGAAACATATGCAGATAGCAATTTGGTGAACTCAGGAAACAAATGCACAGCAATAACCATGTGTGAGGCCCTGCCCTGAGCTGTGGGAAGCTTTCCAGCTGAGTGGAATTGTGTCTCTGCATCCGCCATTTGAATGAAAGCTTCACAGAATTTGGTGCTTTAATGAAAACAATAGCAGAGGGGCAGGAAGCTAACTGCAGGTTTGCGTTCTCCTGAAAAGGATGCAAATGTGACTTGCTTATTCTGTTTGCTCACATACATTTTGATGGCATCCTGCTTCCCAGAGTATCCAGATTCTTTGGGCTGCAGAGTCCCCTGGGATGTACCCGGGGCGATTGTTATCCGGGCACAGGCGCTGGCTCGGCTCAGGCTGTCCCTGTTTGCCAGAGCAGCTTAGTTTCTGGAGCAGTGTGGAAATATTAGCAGATTGCTGGGTAGCTATAGTAAGCAGCTTATTATTAATGTCTTTTCTTTTTTAGGGGTATAATGTTTGTCTGAAAATTTGGGTCAGGCCCATGATCAGTCTTTATGAGTGAACGCAAACCTCCTGGCTTTGATACTCACCATCGTTCTATGTTCCACAGCAAGAGGTGAAGCTGATGTCCCCCACGTGCTGGGAAGGGGCAAAGAGCGAGCTGCAGTTCGTTACCTTTACACTTCCCCTTGATGGGGAAGTGTTGATGGGGCAGTAGATGGGACTGGGGGACTGGGAGCAGGGCACGTGTAGAAGAATCCAGGAGCTGGATTCCTGCTCTAGCCATAGGGTTGGGAGGGTGACGGCATGTGCTCTGCTCCCCTCTCTTGGCTCAGTGGCCTTAACGGTTTCCTTGAGAGATGTCCTATGGTAGATCCAGTGTTCATGCCCAGTTCAGATATAGGTCCTCTCTTCTAACTCCACCAAGAGCTGCCACCAGTCCAGTTGGCTTTTTCAGCAGTCGTGGCTCTGATGAGAATTTCCAGAGAAAAGGCGACTCCTTCTTATCTTCTGTTCCTCCTCTGTCTCCTGCTGATGATGCAGGCACCTGCCTACTGCCCTTGGCCCTGTCTGACCACAGGATGTGCCAGGGCTGATGCCCCGATGGCTCTAGAGAAGGAAAGCCAGCAAGAACTGGACGTGCCTGTGAAGGTGCAGCCCACCTTAGTTTCTGGACACCTTGCAGAGCTTGCCCCTGAGGGAACTGGGGAAGCAGCGAGATTGCTCTGGCAGATGCCTGCTTCTCTGGCACCAATATCAAAGGGAGCAGACTGCTGTTACTAAGTGTCTTTGCAGGGCTTCAAGCCAAGGTTGAGACTAAATCAAGCAAGAGGCAACATCAAAAACAAGAGCCCTGAAAAAATGGTACTTACTTTGCAAAAATAATGTATTCTGTATGAGGTGTCCTGAGGAGGATTGCCAGTTACCGGCCCCTTCTTGGCATCCTATGGATCTTTGCATTGAATGTCCATATCTTAATGTCTAGGCCAGTCTCCTCAGCTCTGATATCGCTGCTTACCAGCCCCAAATGCTGCAGATGGCTTTACAGATCAATAGCCATGTGGGTCTTGGCATGAGATATGAATGGTAACTGTGGTCCTCATGTTTGAGGGATGTGAGCTTCTACCTGAAAGCTTACATTTCTGAAGAACATATGTGCTGTGTGGAGATGTGTACAGTTTGCATTTCCACTTGAAAGCAACAGTTCTTACATCTCTCCTGAAAAAAAAGAAAAAAAAAGTAAAAAATTCTGATATTTAATTTAGGTGGGCTGAAGCACTTGGAAAGCACCAGGCGTCGCTTGTGGAGGAAGGTGTCTGCATCCATCCCCAGCCACACTCGGCATCATCAGTTGAGTTGGTTTCTTTGGTGGAGGTACCATATGAAATCCATTGGCTTCTCCTTGAGTCCCTTCTACAGTGAGAGCTCTTTCACTGTCGGCAGCTGGAGCTTGCAAGGACGAGGTTTGGCTCTTCCAGCCAACGCCATAACCTCCCCTCTTGCCAGCTGCTTTCCAGTTCTCTGTACAGTCACTTTTGGGGAGATCATGTTTGTTAAGATATGCCTTTCAGATCTCAGAAATGTGTCAAGAACTCAGCAAAAAGGCTTTTTCTCTGCATAGCCTTGTGTTTAAAGAAGACAGTTGGCATCTAACTTAGGCCTGCGCCAGCCCCTGGAATTGTTAAACCCTAGGGTCTGTGAGCAAAATGCCATTCTCCCCTCTAAAGATTCTGCGTTAGAAGCCACCATGTGTGTCAGCATCGGAGCGACCTTCAAAATGCAAAGGCGTAGGGGGAATTTTCTTCCAGCTTAAGTTGAAGAAGTGGGAGGCAGGATGGTCACACACCAAGAGGTCTGGGAGCTTTCTGGTGTACATTTGCCCTCGGGCTCTGTCTGCTCCCAGGAGGTTCAGCCAGGGGCACGGCCAAGGCATGCTGAGGTCCTGCCCCTCAGGCCTGATGTGCAGTCATTTCTTCAGTCTGGTCTTATTTCTCATGAGAGCGCTTGGGTTCACCTCTAGGCTTCCTGCATCTCCAAGGATGGAAGCCAGCTGGGCAATGTCTGTTGCTTGATGCTGCTCTAACAAGGTATGAAATGTTGTCTTCACCCACAGGAGAGGTTCTGGGGGGTATGCTGGCTGCCAAGTGGAGTAGAATTGCTGCCCTGATGTAGCAGTGTCTCTTTCAGTGTCAAACCCTTCCCTTTCATCCTAGGGCTCCCCTCCCTGATCAAGACTCCCTCCCCAGGTTTCTTGGAGCCCTTTCAGGGACTGGAAGGGGCTCCAAGGTCTTCCCGGAGCCTTCTCTTCTCCAGGCTGAACCCCCCAAACTCTCTCAGCCCCCCCTCCCAGCAGAGGGGCTCCAGCCCTCGCAGCATCTCCGTGGCCTCCTCTGGCCCAGCTCCAACAGGTCCGTGTCCTTCTGCTGTTGGTGGCCCCAGAGCTGGAGGCAGCACTAGGGGGGTGTCTCCCCAGAGCGGAGCAGAGGGGCAGAGTCCCCCCCCGGCCCTGCTGGCCACGCTGCTGGGGATGCACGCAGGGTGTGGGGGCCTTTTGTTCCCATTCATCCTGCCCAGCAAAGTAACTCTTTTTGACATTCAACATTTCTGGGAGATTTAAAGATACTTCTTCACTTGGGTCAGGAAAAACTGCCAGCGTTGGTTCTAGGGATGTGGAGAGAGATCTTGTATTGCTGTCTTGACAGAGCAGGACAAACTGGAAACCAGTCTTCCAGTCTGTTTTTCTCCCTTGATGTATTCCGAGGTCGATGGGTCACCACTTAAGATTTCTGAGTCTGTTGCAATATGTCACCTGGTTTCTAGTTCGTTGGAAATCCAGGGCAGGAGCGCTGTGCAGGGGGGACATGGTGCTGAGCTCTGCCCATAGCGAGGAAGCAGAAATGAAGTTTCACAAGCACAGGCTGAATTTCCTGTGCATTGGCAAAAGAAGTCTGTGCTGGTTTCCATGGCCACGCCGTTGCATGGTTCTCATTATAGCAGAGAAGCCAAATCTATCTGTTTGTATTTTGATTTCTTCCATACGTGCATTCCCTGTGGGTCTTTTCTGTAGACTGAGATTCCTGGGTGAATTTTACAGCTTGTGCTTTTTGAGATGATGGTGTTACAGAGCCTCAGAAAAGCATTATACTTTGTAAGAAGTGAATGTAATGAGCGATTTAAAATACCTCAGGGCCCTAACCAGCAGACTCAAAAGGGTCGTAGCAAGATTATCTGTTCTCTTTCAAAGAGTTTGTGTTTGCGAAGTATTTCTGAGATTTCTTGTAATTAATAGCTGGGTATCCACTCTCAATGGCAGACTTAGACAGTACCATACCTGAGGCTCAGATCTTCAAACGTTTAATCATGGCCATAACTTCCCGTGTCTGAGCAGGAGGCAGATACTTGGAAGCAACTGATGCTCCTGTTTGAGGAGCAGGCTCTTTGGAAAATCTGGCCCTGGCTCTTTCCAGGCTACTCAGCCCCTGGTACGTCTGGGTGGAGAAACTCAAGGACCACGCTTTCATCCATCATACCATGCATGGCCATGGCCACTTTTGGGCAGAGCCATGTGCCACGTGCCACCATTGTGATGGGACAGCGTGTCCGATGTGTGTCCGTTGTGATGGGACAGCGTGTCCGATGTGTGTCTGTTCTTGCTGTGCAGGGACAACTATCTGTGTAGAAGCATTCAGCAGATGGGAGACTGATGGGCTGGTGCCTGGTCCTGCTGGTCACCACCGAAACAGGAATTACTGTTTCTGTAGGTCTCTTGACTGAGGGAACTGGGGAGAAACCTGGGATCAGGAAGTGGAAGGTGAACAGTGAATCCCAAGTTGAAGCTCTGGACAAAGATGAAGACAAGACGGGAGGTGCTGGTGCCAAGGACCTGAAGGAACACCAGGAAAAAGCTTCTTCCAAGAAGAGTTTTGTCTGCAAGGCCTGCGATAAGACCTTTCACTTCTACTGCCGCCTGAAGGTGCACATGAAACGCTGTCGGGTGGCCAGAGGGAAGCAAATCCAGTGCAAGGAGTGCAGTGAGGTCAAATCCACAAAGAAGGAGCTGGAGAAGCATCAGCTGGAGGTCCACGGGATGCTGGGGGCAGCCAAAAAGAAGAAGAAGCGGCTCCCCGTGGCATGCGACATCTGTGGCCGAGAGTTTGCTCATGCCTCAGGTAGGGTTGGTGGGACCGAAATCTGGACAATATAATAAAGTGATAGTCTGAAATCTCCTCCTCCCCCCTGCAGCTCTGTGAACGCTGTGTGTGAGAAATGCAGCTCAGCTCATTTCTCCTGCCCCACTGAGCACAACCGCTTTCTGATTAGTTCTTCCCTAATTGCTTTTCCACATGGCTCATCAAGGAGAAGTGGGGCTACTGGCAAACTTAAAAGCCTCCAAAAATAATCAAGCTGTTCCAGTTCTGTGGCTGGTTTAGCAGGATGAGTAAGAGGAGTTGAGTCTCTTTGCCTTCCCTGTGGCAGCTTGTGATGTCCTGGTGGACCTCCAGACTGGAGGACACAGGGTGACCCCCGATGTGGAGCTCTGGACTGGGCAGAGTGGTGCCTCTGCAGCAGGGTTGGGTAGGGCAGGCGTGGGGTCCCACCAGTGCCACCCCCCTGTTCTGCCTCCCCAGGGATGCAGTACCACAAACTGACGGAGCACTTTGACGAGAAGCCCTTCTCCTGCCAGGAGTGCGGGGCCAAGTTTGCGGCCAACTCCACACTGAAGAACCACCTGCGGCTGCACACGGGGGACCGGCCCTTCATGTGCAAGCATTGCCTGATGACCTTCATGCAGGCCTCGGCCCTCGCCTACCACACCAAGAAGAAGCATGCTGAGGGTGAGCCTGCCTTGCGGAAGCCCAGCCATGGGCTTGGCTTGCTCCATCCACTCCTTCCTGCCCTACTCCTCCATCTGCCTCCTGGTTGCTTCCCCGCCCTCCCCATCCTTTGGGAGGCTGCTCCCAGGTCATCTTTACCCACATGCTTTTGGCTGCTGTTCCCAGCTCTGCTTCTCCCCCATCCCCTTCTCCACCTCCTCCCTGTACCCACCCAGTTAGCAGCTTGCTCTCTGTTTTGGGGTTCTCTCTCTTTCTCTGCCTTGTTTTGCTCCTGAGCTCCTCTCTGTCCCCTCATATCTAAATTCTTGTGATGTGTCCCCCTCCCTCTGGTTAACCTGCTTTCTTCTGTCCCTCCCTCTGACTTGATTTCATTCAGGTTTTTATGTTGGTGTTTCTCCTGCCCCTGCACCCAGCCCCTTCCACTGCTGGGGCATGAGCGTGTTGCAGCTGGGCAGTTAATTTTGAACATGAGACATGCCAGCGTGTAGTACCTCCAGAAGCACATAGTACCTCCAGATACTTGAAATTCATAGTGATTTAATACTCCCTGTGCAGGTGTGGTTTTCTCCAGCACCTCTAGGACCTTTTTGACCCTGCGCTGAGATGCTCTGGCTACCCCAGGGAAGCCTGTCTGGTTTATGATCTCTCCCTCTGGAATTAGTCGTAGTCTGGGCAGATCTCCTGTCGGGCTGGGTGCGGGCTCTCAGGCGGGGTGTCCCTGCAGGGAAGATGTACGCCTGCCAGTACTGCCATGCGGTGTTCGCCCAGTCCATTGAGCTGTCGCGCCACGTCCGGACCCACACGGGGGACAAGCCCTACGTCTGCCGGGAGTGCGGGAAAGGCTTTCGCCAGGCCAACGGGCTCTCCATCCACCTCCGTACCCTCCACAGTGAGTGTGACCACCCGCCTCCCTGTCTCGGGCAGCCCAGCCTGCAAGACACGGCTTCTGCGGGGTCATGGCAGACCCGTCTGTACCAGCAGGGGCTCGTGCCGTGTTACTGGTGCCTGCAGGCTGGCTGGGTGTCTCATGGTGGGGTTGTTCCCTCCCAAGAAAAGCAAGAACTCTTTAGAGATTTGATGCTGTGGGTAGGATTATCCCAAAGAAAATGGCAGAGCTGGCTTCCAGCAAAGTGCAAGCTGCTGGGAACCCACCGCGGGAAGCTGTAGATGAGCAGGAGCAGCAACCCCTGTATGCAAGGCCAAAACTCTGCGCTAGTTTTCATCTGGGGTGTAACAAGCTCTTATTTCCCTTTTCCTTTCTCTCTCTGTGAATTTTCCTCTTAATTCTTTTTTTTTCTCCTTGATTTCTTTGTCTCCTGTTTGTTACGTTCCTGGGCGGCAGACATCGAAGATCCCTACGACTGCAAGAAGTGCCGGATGAGCTTTGCCACCCTGCAGGAGCACCGCAGGCACGTCCACGAAGCCCACTCCCGGGAGTACCACCCCTGCCCTACCTGCCCCAAGGTCTTCAGCGCCCCGTCGCTCCTGGAGCGCCATGTGGTGACCCACATTGGAGGAAAGCCCTTCAGCTGTGAGATCTGTGGCAAAGCCTACCAGGTGAGCTGGCACAGCAAGGGCTTGGTCTCATGTGCTGGAGGTTGCTGTTGCCTGCTCCCGCACCAGGATGTCTCTTCTGGCCGTGAGCACCAAGTGCAGCAATTTGTGGTCAACAGAAGGAAACATTGCATAGAGAAGGCAGAATCCATAGGGAAAAGGCAGGCACGAATACAGGCTGGGCAGAGAATGGATTGAGAGCAGCCCTGAGGAGAAGGACTTTGGGGTGTTGGTGGACGTGAGTGCTGTGAGGACAGGCTGAGAGAGTTGGGGTTGTTCAGCCTGGAGAAGAGAAGGCTCCAGGGAGACCTTATAGCAGCCTTCCAATACTTAAAGAGGGGCTACAAGAGAGATGGGGAGGGACTCTATGAGGGAGTGGAGACATAGGATGAGGAGGAGGGGTTTGACACTGAAAGAGGGGAGACTGAGCTGAGATCTGGGGAAGAACTTGTTTGGTGTGAGGGTGGTGAGAGCCTGGCCCAGGTTGCCCAGAGAAGCTGTGGCTGCCCCATCCCTGGAGGGGTTCAAGGCCAGGTTGGAGGGGGCTTTGAGCACCCTGGTCTGGTGGGAGTTAGAACTCAATGATCCCTTCCAACTCTAGCCATTCTATGATTCTATGAAAAGGCAGGTCCATGGAGAGAGACAGGCCATGGCTGCAAAGGGCTACATACCTGCCCATCTGCACCCTCCAGAATCTCTTCCACTTCAAGTTTCCGTCTGCTGGGAAGTGTAGGAATAAAACTACTCGTGTTGCAAATGGCACACCTCAGTGGGAGTGGGTGTGGGAGAACATTCCTACAAGGGAACAAAAATTCACATGGAAAGGAGACCTGTGGCAAGTGAGATGGGGATGAGGGATTCAGCGGGGTTCAGCTCTTTGGGGGCAACGGAGAACCAGGAGTGAGGTGTTGGCTGTTGTCCTGTGGGAGGGTGAGCAGGTCTCATACCTGCTGAGCACAGCCTCACTGTTCTTGTTGCTTTCCACAGTTTCTTGGTGTCACGATGTCCCTGGAGCAGTTTTGTATTTAACTGTGATTTGATCCTTATCATTGCAGCAGTTGTCAGGGTTATGGTATCACAACCGGACCCACCACCCTGATGTCTTTGCAGCTCAGAATCACCGCTCCTCCAAGTTCTCCTCCCTGCAGTGCAGCTCCTGTGACAAAACCTTCTCCAGCACTGCTGCTCACCGAAAGCATGTCAAGGCAGAGCACACAGGTAACAGCCCATTTGTTAGTGAAGAAAAATGCATGGCAGCTGCTGGGAGAGGTGTCTCAATAACCCCCATAGGACAAGGTTGCGCATCCCGTTTGCCTGCAGATCACAGCAGATTCTTTGTTCCTGCAACAGTCTTTTCTGACAAGTCTCATCTCACCCTCTTGCAGCTCACTTGCTCTTGTTCTCTCCTTTTCCTGGAGGAGAGATGTTCCTCACGTCTATAAGCATGTGTGGTGTTGCTGAAACATTAACAGAGCTCTGGTCCAGAAGGTGTCTTGTAGAAGACCTTGGGTGCACACTTTTCTGTTCTTGGCCTTGTTTGCAGATGTGAAGTTCCACAAGTGTGAGATGTGCAAGGAGCTCTTCCCCACGCTGGCTCTCCTGCAGGTCCACGTGAAGTGCAGGCACTCAGGTCAGTTCTGTTTGCTGCTGTTTGTTCATGTTTACCTTGTGAGCAATGACTTCTCCTCTCAGGGAGCGATGTCTGAGCTGTAAGTGGGAGAGAAGGTGGACATGGTGAGGAAGCAGAGTGTGAGGAAACAGAAAATGAATGGATGAACTGGTGGAAGAGCACTGGTTTTGGTGAGGCTGGTACATGTTTGTTAAGCTTCTGGAGCCACTGTTGTCAAGGAGGAATCTGGATTTGCTTGTTACAGCAGAAAAGAGAGCTCAGTGAAGGTGAGGAGGCATCAGCAGAGAGAAATGAGGAACTGAACCCTGAGCATGGGAGTCTGTGGAGGAGAGAGCTAGTGGGAGACTGGAGAAAAAGTGAGTTTAGCACCAGAAGGATCGGAGAGGGACCTAGGCTTGGGGAGGCCACCTCAAGGGCCCTTTGGCAAGCTGAAGCATGGCTGTGAGGCAGGGTGAACTGGGAGACCAGACTGCTACGAAAGGTGGGTCCCCAGGGCTGTGCATGGGATGGCAGGGGAGGAGATGGAGCAGGAGACATTGCAAGCCACGCCAACAAGGAGCAGTGCTGAGTGATGCAAAGGAACAGGGAGAAGAGGTGTTTGTGAGGTGGGGCAGCCGCAGCTACAATCATACACCAGCCTGGTTTCTGATTGCCAGTGCTGCAGGGAGCCAGAGCTAGAACTGAGCGGGCAGTGGTGTGCCAGGAGATGGGACACTGGCACGTGCCATGTCCCGAGTCCCTGCTGGGTTTCTGCCCTGCGTGTCCTGGCAGTTTGCAGCTCCCTGTGCCCGGGGTTGGCCCTGGCCATCGCAGCCCAGGCTCAGGACAGTGCTGACAGCCCTGCAGGCTCCCAGCCATTTTGCTGCTTGTACTGCTCAGCTTCCTTCTGTTTCCCAGGGGCCCTGCAGAGCCACGTTGCCACCGAGCACTTCAAGCAGACAGAGAGCACCTTCCCCTGTGAGCTCTGTGGGGAGCTCTTCCCCTCCCAGGGTGAGCTGGAGGGTCACTGCAGCGCTGAGCATCCCAAGATGGTCTTCTCCCAAGCCACCACAACCCAGATTGTGCAGGTAAAGACTGCTATATGCCATGGCTCCCAAGGTTGTTCGTCCATCCTCCCCCTCCATCCCGCTTATTCTTCCCAAACCCGCCCCATGGCTCTGGTCACCCCTTCTGCTCCCTGATTCCCCTATTTTAGAAGGGTCCAGCCTCCCAGCCCACAGGGCTCTGGGCTTTCTGTGCTGGTGTGAGGTGGGCTCACTGGAGGGGAAGCAGCTTAGTCCTGGTTTTCAGGAGCTGAGCAGGAGGGACCAATAGTGTGTGCAGAGGTGCCTGGTTCCTCAGGGGCTATTGAAACCCAGATGACATACCCCATGAGATTATAGTTGTTTTGTTGGACGCCAAATGCTGGGCTTGAACCCAGACTCCTTCTCTTCAGTATCTCAGCCATCAGTGGAGAAGAGCTCCTTGGATGAGGGAGCCAAGTGTGCAAGATTCCCTGGGCTGGCGTTCCTCCAGTGGATAATCACAGAGCATTTATTGTCTACAACTGCTTGTGGAGCTAAATTATAGCAATTTTGTGGAGAGAAATATTTAAATTACTCTGCTGTCTTCTCTTTTGCATCATCAGTGTATGTGGTTTGGTGTTTCCCATTAGTCTCACACCTATTGTAATTGCAGACCTCTGGCGTGAAGCTAAATGTTATTACCAGAGCTGGGGCTGCGAAAGATGTGGGCAGCAAAGAGTCGTGGAGAAAGCGGTGCTGTAGGTGTCTGACTCAGGTCATCTTCCACACAGGTAATTCAGACATTGGAGCAAGGAGACGCAGAGCACATCATCTCTTTTGATGAGGCCCAACTCGCTGGCTCCCAAGTCTTTGTGACGTTGCCGGAATCCCAGATGAGCCAAGCTGGCTCCGAGCTGGTGGCAGTGACCATGGAGGACTTGTTTGATGACAAAGTCACTCTGATTTGTGAAGAAACCAAGTGAGAGTGAGCAGCGGGTGCCCACGCAGTGCTCCCGGTATCTACTAGACTCGTTCAGGAGCTGTACGTGCTGCTCCAGAGGGACACTCAGGGTTTCTTTGGGAAAACAGCCCTGGCTACGTGACACTGCAAATGAAATGGCCTCCAGTAAGCACAGCATGGCCAAGGACAGGAGCCAAGGACAGGAGAGGTCTGTAGACATTAACAGGGAACTGGGAACTCTCCCTGCAGTCAGCAGCTCAGGTGAGCTGGACCACCCAACCTTCCTGGCTCAAGAGAAATAAAGCAGCAAAGGAAAAGATGGGTGTGTTTATGTGTGTCCCTTCACTGCTGTGAGCAGAGTGGAGAGGAGGAGACCAGTGCAGGACAAAGCTGGGCTGGGTGGGTTATGTGAAACCAAAGAAAAAGTTGTTTGGAGAATATGGGGTGGAGATTTCTATGGCTGAATCAGAGATGTGTTTGCAGGTGTCTGCTGCTCTGCAGGGTAAGGGCTGCTTTGTTACAGAATCACAGAATGGTTTGGGTTGGAAGGGACCTGAAAGAGCATCCAGTTCCACCCCAGAACCCCTCCAGGGATGTTTTTCAGTGCTTTCCCTGGTCTCGTTGTGCTGCCCGTTGTGCCAGCTAGAAAAGTCCTCCAGCGCAGAGCTGGCACTTGGGCCTTGAGCAGAGACTCCCTGGGAGTTGTGTTAAATGGCTTCGGAGTGTTTAGGTGGTACCCTGTGTAGCACAGGTCTGGTTCTGTCCACATCTCTGCTGGGACTGTGCCTCACGAGGAACGGTCACAGGCAGGTCTGGGCATCCACATCCCCTTTGTGAGGGAGCAGCTCTGCCATCTCCTGCCTCCCTGGGGTGCGCTGGGGACACGCTGAAGCACTGCAGCTGAGGAAGAGCAGTACCTGTGTGGTGGGGCCCCCCGTGCCTGGTATCGGTGGGTTGGCACTAATGAAGGTGTTTCTGTCTGGTTGTGCTGCTGTCACCGCACACAGGCATCCCCCGGGGCACACAGGGCATTGCTTTGTAGAAGGCTTTCAGATACCCACCGTGAAGTTTGCTCCTCTGGTGCCAGCGCGGTGCGACGGCTTCATTGCAGTGCACCGGCCCCTTTAAGGCTAAAATTTCATAAAGCTTTTTTATCTGCGCTTTCCTAAAATATAATCTGATAATTAATGGTTTGCTGAATCCATTATGAAGTGCAATTAGATAGATGCAGGGTTCCTGTGGCTCTAGGGGGACTGGTAGCATTTATCTTCCTTTCCCTCGTGCCAAAAGGTTGAACTCTGCCGCTGCGGTATTTCTGTGCCGACGGTGATTCCCACCGCAGCTCGCGGCCCGAGACCCCGCGGCGAGCGCTGCTCCTCCACGGAGCGCAGGGCAGGAACAGATTGGAGGTTTCCAGCAGCATCTTGTGCCGGCTGCTCACGGCCACCAGGCAGGGACGGTCACACGGAGAGTGCCACGGCGGCGGTGCCAGTGAGATCGTTTGTTGTTCCTCTTGGAGCTTGGAGAAAAGAAGTGAACAGCAAGGAGGGACGCCAGGAGAAGGGTTTGGTGGAGCTCATGTTCTCTGTGGCACTTTGTGTGTGGCATCACGCACATGACCCTGCTGAAGGGTTGCACGTGTCGTGCGGTGCTGCCACCTTTCTCTTCCTCAGTTTCATGCGCAGCTTGTCCTCCAGGCTTCGCGCTGAGGAAGAAATGTGGGAAGCGTGAGGTTAAGTTGCCACTGAATCTGGGAATGACCAGGAGATGGTGCTCAAGGTCTTGAGGATTAGTGCTAATGGCCAGGTGCCTCTGCCTTCCCAGGCCTTACCCAGCTCCTGGGCTGGCAGGCGTGGAGATACCTTGAGCCACTGCCAGGCTGAAGGACAACTCCAAGCCCTGGACAGGGCACCTCCAAGCCCTGGATATCACTGCTTAAAGAAGAGCCTAAAATTGGGCTGTGGCCACATGTGGAGAGCAGAGGGGGAACTGCTGGAGACCATCTGATGCCTGCCTGGAGACAGAAGAGCTATGTGTGGTGCTTAGGATGAGCACAGGGATGGTGACAGAACAAGAGAGTACGTCTTGATGGTCTCCGAGCAGATGTGTCAGGAGGTAAGTGGTGGATTTTGAACCACAGGCTGGTGGAGATGGAAGCTGTTCCCTCTTTTCTGGCTCCGTGGGGGCTGGGAGCTGTGGAAATCCTGACAGCCTTGGTAAAGCTGATCTCCCTTTGTTCCTGAAAAACTCTGGAGGAAGACTAAAGGTTTAGGAGGGTTTGGGGAGAAGTTGCCTTATTTATAGTCCTCTCATAAGGCTTAGCTCGGGAAAAGCATGCCAGTGGTGCATTATGACTTTGATCCCTTTGGTCCCTGTTGAGTGAGTGTTGTCACAGTGGAAGGAGGATGGTGTAAATCACACATCAGGTGTAGTTCAGGCTCATGTCTCCTGTTCAGGGTCATCTCTCCTGCCTTTGTATCCTGCAAGAGCCTGCATAGGCATATCATCAGCAGATGCCCTGCCAGCAGTGTACACCCAGTGAGAGCTCTGCGGCTGTGCGGGGACTGTCGAGCATCTCCCGTATCATTAGGAGGAGATAATAACTCAGATCCCCCTGTTCCAGTTCTTTCTTGATGGATGAAATAAGCAGTTGGAGCAAATTGCAGTGTGAGCAACACCTATGTCCTACCCAGAGGGAAGATGCGTTTCCCAGGGCACATCCCGGTCTGGCGTGTCCAATGCTGAAGATGCTGATCACTAGCAATTTCTTGTTCTGCTGCATATTATTTTTTTTCTCTGTAAAAATAAAACATGGAGAATGAAAGATGTGGCTGCATGGTCTCATGTGAAGTGATTCACTGGAAGGAAAAATCCTTATTTCTGAAGAAGTGATTTTTGCAGGTCGTTTTCCAGGTGCTGGGTGACCCACTGGGTTACATGGGGTCCCGTGGCCCTCTTGACCTTGGAAGAGAAGAAGCTATTGTCAGGTCAGGCTGGGGCAGGGGACTGTCCTGTGCTTCATTTGTCCTCCTTTGCTGGTGCATGAGGCTTTTGGGAAAAGTAACATCCCATGGAGGAGTAACATCCCATGGAGGAGGTTAGATCAGTTAGTGATTTATATATCTCCGTGCACTAATTGGTGTAATTTAGGGTGCAGGATTAAGCTTGTGACTGTTTGGAACTGCCTGTGTTCTGCACAACTTCCATTCTGAGCCGGTGTCTGTCCTGTTCACTTTGGGAAAGGCAGGGTATGGCAACGGCTGTGAGCAGCCCCCTCTTGGCATTTCCCAATCCAAAGTGTGACTTTGCAGCCCCAAAGTGGTATTTTAACATGGTATGTGTAAATTCTGTGCTCTGGGCTTTGGTTTTGGGTTTGGTTGTTGTTTTTTTTTTTAAATCCAGCCCACCTGTGATTAGGTGCAGAGATGCTGCTGCCTTAGTATTTTAACATGGTATGTGTAAATCCTGTGCTGTGGGCTTTGGTTTTGGGTTTGGTTGGGGTTTTTTTTTAAATGCAGCCCATCTGTGATTAGGTGCAGAGATGCTGCTGCCTTGCCCAGGAGCGAGGGGTGGAGGTGGCAGGAGCACAGAGAGAGGTGGGACATCATTGCTTGCAGCCTCTCCTGGGGAAGAGGAGGAGGACAGCGGGTACCAGGGGTCTGCAGACCCTCAGTGAGCACTGGGCAGGCCCTAGCAGCCCCTGTGCCCTGGCTGATGGTGGTGTCTTGGTGGGGTTTGTTACCAGTCCAGCTCGTCCCCAGCGAGTTCCAGCACTGGGGAAGGGAAGCGGCCTCCAGCTCAGCAGAAGCCAAGCGGCGTTTCGCAGGGCAGAGATGAGATGCTGCAGCAGCCAGAGGGAATTCCCTCTCCCGAATATCCTTGGTTTGCTGCAGACAGAGAGAGCCAAGGTGTGGAGATGGGCTCAGGAACCTTTTGTCACGGAGAGGCTGGTTAATGGAGGGGGCTCGGCTGCCTCTCGGGCAGCCATTAATGCATCTGATCCCCCCGCGCAGTCGGCTGTACGGTGCCTCGCTGGAGTAGATCACCACAATTCCTGATTTCCTGCCTTAAAACAATAATTCCTTTTATCAGATCTCCAGCCAGCCCTTCGCACCTGGCGAGAGCGCAAGCAGTTGTTCTCACTTTGCCTTCCCTGCACCATTTACGGTCACTTAAAGTGGGAAATCTGCCCAGGTTTCTAATCACATTTAAGCAAACTTGATAAAGTGAGCTGGCTCTTCATCCACTTAATACGAGGCACATATGAGGTGCCCATGACATAGAGCTCTCCCCTACAACCAGGAGCAGGGCCAGGAAGCACCCACGAGTCGGGTCACGGCCCCTGTTTTCTGTGACCTGCAAGGAAACAGCCAGCCCTTGCCAGTGGGGGCAGGACAACCCCATGGATGCTCCAGGCTGGGGGCAGAGTGGTTGGAGCTGCCGGGCAGAAAAGGACCTGGGGGTGTTGGTCGACTGTCGGCTGAACAGGAGCCAGCAGTGTGCCCAGGTGGCCAAGAAAGCCACCAGCATCCTGGCCTGTGTCAGGAACAGCGTGGTGAGTAGGACCTGAGAGGTGACCATCCCCCTGTACTGGGCACTGGTGTGTCCAGTTTTGGGCCCCTCACCACAAAAAAGACATTGAGGGGCTGGAGCTGGTCTGGAGAAGGGCAACGGAGCTGGTGAGGGGTCTGGAGCACAAGTCTTGTGAGGAGAGGCTGAGGGAGCTGGGGGTGTTCAGCCTGGAGAAAGGGAGGCTGAGGGGAGACCTTCTCGCTCTCTCCAACTCCCTGAAAGGAGGGTGTAGCCAGGGGGGGTCGGTCTCTTCTCCCAAGGAACAGGCGATGAAACAGGAGGAAATGGCCTCAAGTTGTGCCAGGGGAGGTTCAGATTGGAGATTAAGAAACATTTTTACACGGAAAGGGTTATGAAGCCTTGGAATGGGCTGTCTGGGGAAGTGGTTGAGGCACCATCCGTGGAGGTGTTCAAAAGACGGGTTGACATGGTGCTGGGGGACATGGTTTAGTGATGATTTTTTTTGTCAGAGTTAGGTTGATGTTTGGACTGGATGATCTTGAAGGTCCCTTCCAACCTAGATGATTCTATGATTGTATGACAGGGGCTGGAGGAGCAACGAGGAGCAGTGGGGATCTGACTGCCTGGCACACAGGGGCTGTAGGGCTCCCCACGTCTCAGCATCATTAAATGCCAGCTGCGTGTGGGGAGAAGGTGGTGCCAGCCGTGCGGAGAGCGCTGCGGTCGGGATGTCTGAAACCATCCTGGGGTCTGCTGGTTGCAACCGGAGGTGTGCGGATCCGCGAGTGGCGTTTGGAGGCTTTAGGAGCTGCTTTTGGCAGAAGTGGGGAGGTGTTTGCTGCTGCCCCTGCTCTGAGCATCACTGCGGCCCCGTGGATGTCTCTCCCATCCGGCTGCTCACCCACAGCAGTGGGTAACAGGTAGATGACAAAGGGGAGGCTGTGCAGGTGACAACTGCCAGCACAAGTCAAGGGGTGGAAAATCAGCCTTATTGCAGGAGAGGGCAGAGCTCTAATTGCTGGGGGGGGTGGAGGAAGGTCCTTGTGGCAGCACTCGGCCCCCTGTGCCAGGGGACTGCGCTCCGTCCTTTCTCTCTGCTCCAGCAAAGGCAAAGTGCTGAGGGGCATCAGCGCTGGGAAGAGTCCATCTGTACAGAGCACAAATGCTTGGATTTGCCTTATTTTCCTTCCCCTCCAGGCACCCTTGAGATGCCCAGCATTGAGGGCCGTCCAGACAGCGACCTTTTCACTTCTAAGGGGAGCAGCCGGTGCCGTTCCCAGAGAGCTCAGGGTCAAGTTTGCTGACTGATATTTCCTTCATCCCTTGGATCAGGGATGCTTAGAGCTCCGCAGCATATGGGAAGCCTGGGCCGGGCAGGCGGGCTGCTTGCATTCTCTGTGCTTCCCAGACCTTTCCCCACTGCCCCAGAGCCTCCTGCAGATGGGGAGGGCTGGCCAGGATGGGTCTGTTGTGCACATCCTCGCTTGGAGCACGAAGTCGCTGCCAACAAATGGCTCTGTCCAGATAAATTAGATCTAGCTTCGTGCTGTGCAAAATGATCTCAGCCCACAGGTCTTCCAGCCTTTGGAGGCTTCATGATGGAGACAGAGTTTGCTCTCCTCCTCTTGGCTGCAATAAGGTGAGCAGAGCCCTGCCTCAGGTTTCAAACTGCCTGTGGAGATAATCCGTGCCCCTCCAGCTGTGCTGAACCTGCTAACGGGCATGATGATGGCTTTCCCTGACATGCGAATCTGGTGCTCTCTGCCCAAGGAGGCTAAGGCCATATGCCACCTACTCCATGGCCTTGGCTTTCTTGGCCAGCACTCGGATAGGGAAGGGTTGAGCTCCAGTCCTTGCCATCCACCTTCATCCCTCTGCTCTGCCTCGTCACCTGGACAAGGCTCCCCTGCAGGTTCGCCCCACACCTTCACCTGTGCTTTGTCATCCCCCAGAGCATCTTCCCCAAAGCTCATTCCACGAAGATGGTGCACCTTGAGGTACTTGCCGTGAGCTGAGCCCCATGCAGGGCTTTGCTGTCTGTAGAGACTACACTTGGATGCCCATCTGGAAAGTCTCCAGTTGCTGGTAAATAGCTCCTGTTCTGGCCTTTGGCAGGAGTCGCAGGGAGGGCCCTGCTTGGTGGGAGGTAGGTGGGATGGCTGGAAGGACCCCCTGGCAGTTACAAAGGCGGGTGGTTCCCTTTATCCACCTTGTGTTGCTTTCACTTTTTCCAGCCCAGAGGCTGCAGCTGAGACAGTGTTTAGGGCAGGGCTGTCCTGTCAGTTGGTGCTTAATGCCATAATAATATTTAATTTGTTTAGCCCGTTGCACTTCAAACCTTAAGTTGTTTCTTTTGTCTCCGAGTTTAATAACCATTGTTATTGAGCTTCCTGTGACACAGAGGGCTGTTTCCAGCGTGGTTATAGATGACAGTGAGTTTGGCGATACGCAGGAGTAGGTCAGATGATCCCTGTGGTGTGCATGAACTTCCATTTATCAACACTACGTTTCCCTTGCAGCGAAGCTGGTCTCTGTTAGCAGTGAATTCCCTCTGCAGCTCCCCACAGCCTCTCTCATCGACTAACCCAGATAATCCTCTGCTATCTGCCACATCTCAGTAGATCTATTAAACACACAAAAGTTCTGATGTCCTTGTGCGTAACCAGGGTAGGCTGCTAGATTTTAAATCCCTCAGTGCAGGATACTGTCAAAGTTTTATTGAAAGTCTAAATAAATAAACCACTTTTACTCATCTGTTTCTCAGTGGTTCGAGAAGGCTTTTCTTTTTTAGAGGTGAGGCATTGCTGTTCACTCAATGGGCTCGTTCAGATTATCAGTGGTACAGCTGACCAGGGGCTGATGGGACCCTGGGGTAGGTGATAGGGCTGACCAGGAGTTGGTGGGACCCTTTGGTAGGTGACAGAGCTGACTGGGAGTTGGTGGGACCCTGTGGTAGGTGACTGGGCTGACCAGGAGTTGGGGGGACTGGGGTAGGTGATAGAGCTGACCAGGAGGTGGTGGGACCCTGGGGTAGGGGATAGGGCTGACCAGGAGTCGGTGGGACCCTTTGGTAGGAGACAGAGCTGACCAGGAGTGGGTGGGATCCTGGGGTAGGTGACAGCGATGACCAGGAGTTGGTGGGATCCTGGGGTAGGTGACAGAGCTGACCAGGAGTTGGTGGGATCCTGGGGTAGGTGACAGAGCTGACCAGGAGTTGGTGGGACCCTGGGGTAGGTGACTGGGCTGACCAGGAGTTGGTGGGACCCTGGGGTAGGTGATAGAGCTGACCAGGAGTTGGTGGGACCCTGGGGTAGGTGATAGAGCTGACCAGGAGTTGGTGGGACCCTGGGGTAGGTGATAGAGCTGACCAGGAGTTGGTGGGACCCTTTGATAGGTGATAGAGCTGACCAGGAGTTGGTGGGACCCTGTGGTAGGTGATTGGAAGTGGGATCCTTGGAGCTTTGCACGGCTGGGGCTGCTCTGGTGGAGGATGGGAATGGGTAGCACTTGCATCAGGGCTTCACAGTGACTTAATTTCACACTGAAGAAACCAAACCCTGCTGTGTGTCCAGACTCTCTGTGCAGGCTTTGGCAGCCTCCGTCCCCTCCTCCCTTTAGTCCTGGGAGCACCAGTGGCAGAGAGAGCCCGTTACTGCTGGTCCTTCTTCTCACTGCTGGTGTGCGGGTGCCTGTCCCCTCCTTCCCCCCTCCCGCTGCAAAAGGCTCCACCGCTCCCGCATTCCTGATGCAAACGCTGCAGGAGGATGATTCAGCACTTGGCGAAGAATTGCCAACGCCTGAGAGGTTATTTCCAGCGTCTTGGAGCGGCTCCGGGAAGCCACGGGGCGATGGGGGTCCCTTCACTCCTCTGTGTGTCATCCCTGTCCCCGTGTGCAGGTGGGACATGGCCCTGGGACGGCCTGGGACGCTGTGTCCCACCTCTGCAGCCCCCCCAGCCCCGTGGGGGACCCCAAGCTCCGGTTCCCCTCCCGGCAGCGGGCACCTCTCCTTGCCAAAGCCACCAAATGCCAACTCCTTGTTCCGTGCCAGGAGCCGGTGCCCGGGGCTGCGCTCCTGCCGGGTGCCCACAGGAGAGCTCTGTGGGAACAGTCGCTTCCCCTGGGCTGGAGGGACATGCCTCAGACCTGTAATTTGAGGGGGGGGCGCTAATTGGTGTTGGTTTAAATGTGAAAGCAGCTGGGCTGTCTCCTGCAATGGTGTAGAGGTGTAGAGCCACCCGGGAGGGATGGCTGCAGGTCAGGGGGCTGAATGCAGCCCCTGGCTGGTGATGGGCTTCAACAGGGGCTGCAGGACCTGCCTGACCCTTGGGGACACTGGCTGGGCCCTTAAAATTTGGACATTGGCATCTCCAGTGCTCCCGATCTCCCAGAGCACCTCTTGGTGCTTGGCCCTTCGCCCTCCCGGAGCTGACCACGCCGTGCTGTGGGGCTGAGGGGTACCCCAAACTGCTGGTGCTCTGGAGACCCCAAACAAGCCTTTGAGGGCTGGAACCTGGCCGTGTAACTTGTTTGCTTGGGCTGCCTGTGATAAGGGCTGGGGGGGTCTCCCTCCCTGCATGGCGGGGAGGCACCCCCATCCTCTACTCTTTATTTGGGGCAGGTCTCTGTTCATCACTGGGTTGCTCCATTATTTGCTGGCCCTGCGGGTGAGCTGTGTCCCTCCCTGCCTTCAGGCTGCTCTTTTGGTGAGTCTTCTTCATGCTGCAAGGGCTGGGCACACAGGGACCCGGTTTCCCCTCCCAGCCCTGTGCGAGCCCGGCCAGAAGAACTGTCCACTGAGACTGGTGCCTCCTGCCTTCTCCTGGCATGGCCAGCCCCTTGGTGCTGGGCGTTGGGGACCAGCCAGAAACTCTCCCCTGGAGGAAACAGGGGGCAGGATGGGGAGAGTGGGGCCAGAGTCTTCCAGCTGCCCAAGGGATGGTCTAGATGGGCATCTCACAGGCTTGCCTACGTGCCCTGGTCCACCCACCCCCGCTCTGCTCTGGAAGGCTCTGGTGGGGAAGGGGGTGCTCACAGGAGGCTGCATCAGCTCCCGGTCTCGTAGGAGGAGCAGTGGCAGAGCAGAGCTGCTGTTGCTGGGCAGGATGATGGAAGGAGAGGATTATGACAAACGGTATTACCAGGGAGCGCTTTCCTCACGGCTTTTTTTTTGCTTTTTTTTTTTTTTTTTTTCCCAAGCTCAGATAATGCAGAACACATCCATGGAGATTTTGTCTCAGTTTTCCCCAAAAAAAACCTTTCGTCTGTGATGAAGCCTGAGACATCACCAGCACAAAGAATTCTTTTTTTTTTTTTTTTATTTAAAGTTGTTAACGCCTGAAAAGAGGGGTTTAGCAGAGAACGACCTTCGGTGTCGGTTATAATCTCACTGCACGAGTCTCTAATATCCCTTGCTCACATGAACACGTACACCCAGCTTCCCCCAGAGCATCCTTCAAGAAAATCGATGAGTAAACGGGATTTGTCACACTGGCCCAGCTCGCTCAGGGTCCTCTCTTCAGAAACGACCGGTCTCGTGCTCCAAAGGTGAAAGTCCTCTGCCACCCACACAAGCGCTTCTGCAGCAGCCGGATGGGGAGAGAAACCCCTTCTCGGATTTGAAGGAAATGTTCTGGCCGTCCCTGTTGGAGTGCCAAACCCTGTCACACCACTGCAAAGACTATGGGTGATGTCTGGGTTGAAATAAATTTAGAGGTGGGTTGGCAGGATTTGCTCCAGGACCCTCATGTCCAGGGAAACAGCTCTGGACACGTGTTCTCCAGTGACCACCTGTGAGGTCACGGCTTCAAACACGGTGAAGCAGAAGTCCTATCTGCCGGGCACTGTTGATGGTCACTCACAGGAGGATGCTGCTGCGTGTCCTGCTGAGCCTCTGTGCTGCTAAACCCCGCAGTGTGAACCGTCTACACCCGTGTGGCATCTCCCAGTGGTTTGCGATGTCAGGAGGAAAAAGGCACAGCAAGGATTTGGCACGGGGGGGTGGATTGAGCTAGGTGATCTCCAGAGGTCCTGTCCAACCTCAACTGTACTGTGAGTCTCTTATTGTAATTTTTTTGAAGATCTCTCCAATTTTTCCCCCAAGGCTTTGGCTGGGCTTCCCTGCTGCACGCAGAGCAGTATCAAGCAAACCCTAAACTTGGGAGCGCTTCACCCCTTTTCCTGCTTGAGAAAAAATGGACCAAACCTGAGACCTTTGGTGTGGGCTTCAGTGTAGTGTCAAGACGGGATGGAGCAGGAAAACTCAGGATGGAAAGTTCATCTCACCTGGTTCCTGGGAGAAGAGTATCTGACTCCCAGTTACACCATGTATCCAGAAAGACTGGTGCACGGTACCTGCTCTTTCCAGAGCCAGAGAGGTCTCCTGTGGCTCAGGAGGCCACTTGGCAGCTCTTGTACCACTGCTATAGCCCTGTGGCAGCACTGTTACACCTGCTCCTACCTTTGTAGGGGCAATTTTTGACGTCTTCTGCTTCCCACACAGCTGTGTCTTACTGTGAATGTGATTTTCACCCAGCTCTGGAGGTACCAAAATGTTGGGTCCTTCCCTTCTGGACCACACTGCTCTCCTGTCCCTGTGATGCTAATCTGACCTTGCAGTTTCCACAAGTACTCAGGCATCTGGCTGGATGGCAGCCCCATCCTGCCAGTGCTGCAGTGTTGGAGCCCCAGGCTTGTCACAGCACAAGACACCACAGGGCAGGTCCTACCATCAGCAGGACCACACACCTGAGCATCACAGCGAACGCCGTAGCTGGGGGCAGGCAGAGCTATCAGCAGCTTGCTCTCTTGTCCAGCCTCTGTGCTGGCTGTTTGCCAGCCCGATGCTGTCCTTCCTGGAGTTTCCTTCCTTCGAGGAGGCTGGTCCTACTCGGTAATGCTTGTCCCCTGTCCCCTTTCCCCTGGCAGGGCCAAGTGTCCCTCCCCTGCCCTGCGCTGCTGCTGCGGCTCCACACACTCCATCTGTGCTGGGGACACGGTGGCTCCTGCTGCCTGCAGGCACCTCCCAGCACTTGTGGAGTCGGTTTAACTTTACCCTTTAGCCTTCTGTTCACCATCTTCCAGAGCTGCCCTTCCCAATTTTCTCCACCCTGCTGTCTCCAGGGTCTCTCCAGCTCCAGGATGGTGTCTGGCCATTCCCGCTCTGGACTAGCGCCAGTCTGTCCTCAGTGAGGCTGGAGAAACCTCTTGTGGTACCAAGACAAGGAGCCTGGTAATGTCCACTTTGAAAACCCCTCACTCATCCAAACTGTAATGTGTCCGGGTCACCATCATCCTACCCAGGAACCATGCAGTGGCTTAGCTTGACTTTATTTCTTTCAGCAACCACACTGCTTAAAGAGCAGGTGCTGCAGGGGATGCCGGCTCGCTGTCCCCCCCATGTCCCACCGTGGTGCTCCTGGCTGCACCTCTGTGGGCAAGTCCAGTCCCCTTGTGAGATTTCCCCTCCTGCTGGGTGCAGAGAGGCACACAGATATTTAATGACAGCTGAGATTTGTGAGTATTGACTTCATTATTCAGTGATTAAAATATTCCAGCTTCATTGCGACACAGGGGTGCATTAATGATTTATAGTATTGCATTTTGATTCGACACCTTAGCAAACTTTAAAAGCTTGTGCCATGGATTCTGCTGAAATCTGGAAATTAAATCTGAAAATTTAGTTGTTCATTGGCTTGAAAGACAGGAAAATGGGCTAGATGCACCATGAGAAAAAGAATCTTAAAGAGTCTTTGAAAAGTGACCGTAACCCAGACCGTGGGGTGGCTGCACCCCTGCCCGAGGAGGTGGCGCTGGCCCGGGGGGGGACCCCATCCATCTCCAGACATGACAGGAGGCTGGCGTGTGGCCTGGCTGCTCTGACCCTCTGTCATTCCTCTCCAGGCAGCTTTTGCAGAGTTTTAAGTCTCTTCTAATGTGATGGGTCCTGGGAGCCAGGGTCTTCCAGGAGCGTTTCTGGGCCACAGAGGCCCCTATCACCTCTCCCCACGCCGCCGTCCCCCCTCCCCACGGGACACTGCCCTGTGACCATCCATCCCAGCAGAGCACCCTGACCCTTTCTCTTGCTCCTCTGGTGTAGGAGGCTGGGAGTGAGGCACAGTCAGGTCTCTGCTGTTCCTGCAGGGAGTCCAGCATCACCCAACGTCCGTCTCCATCCTCTGCCTCACCCAGCAAATGCTCTGAGACCCGTGTGACTGAGTCTCTGGTGCACGGTGGTGTTCCCCATCAACAGCTTTATTTCTTACCTCTGCATTCAGGAGAACCCTGGGGCTGTGTCTTCTTCTTGCCTGTGTCCCGGGAGGAGCAGGAGGGACCGTGTGGTGGGGTCTGTGACGTGCTCAGGGCACAGGGGTTCAGAGGCACGGAGGGGAGGATGGTGTTTTCACTCCAGACGTTCCCATTGCAGGGTCTGCCCCTTGAACAGAGGGTGTTGTGGCACCCCCAACCCCCGGGGACACCCAGGTCCCCTTTGGGTGTGTCATCCCCATCCCCTTTTATCCCTACTCCCTTCACAGCCCAATTAGCTGTTTGCTTAGGGTACTGCAAACCTCACTTGATAAGTTTACCTAATTGCTTCACTTAAGTTAATTACTTCTTGGCTGAACAAGAAAGAAACATAATTGATGTCAAGGCATATTTGTCACTCCGATTAATGTCCTGGGAGTGGGGAACTTGGCGCTCCCCCCTCGCACCCTTCCTCCCTGGCGGGGGCTGGCAGCGCTCTGCTCCCATGGCCCCCGGGACAGCAGGATTTTGGAGGTGGGGGCTGCACTGGGGGGAGCCAGGCTGTCCGTCGTTCCCTCCTGGGGCAACCCTGCCGTCCATTCTTCCCTCCTGGGGCAGCCTCCCCACCCATTGTCCCCTCCTGGCGGGGGGTGCTGCAGAACCTTGCGATGTCATCTCTTGCCCCCACCTCTTGCTCTCCGCCCCTTGGACCCCGGGAGCAGCAGTTTCCAGGCTCTAGCAATAAATCCCATTTTACAGCAGTGCCTGCCTGATGGAGGGGCAGGGGAAGCGAGGGCAGGGAGGCTGCCCAGTGCATCAGTGATGAGGGCGATCACCCGAGGTGTGGGCTGTGAGCACCTTCTGCATTAACCTATCGATGGGGTGAGATGACCCCCACCAGCTCCAGCCTGCCCTGCACGGGGAGCCACAGCCCGGGGCCAGATGCAGACCATGCTCTGCACAAGGCTGAATTCAGGCCGTGCTCTGGCTGCGTCAGAGGGGTCGGGGTCAGGACACAGCCCTGGGTGACCTCTTTGGGTCCTGTTTGCTGGGAGTTAGGACAGCAGGTGGGATGCTGGGCTGAGGTCCCTCCTGCCAAATGAAGCTGGCAGCAATTGTCAGGGAGTTTGCACCCGCTTCTTTCTTTCAGGGGTGGTTTTTTTTTCCCTTCCCTTTCCATCTGAAAGGATTTGAGGCAGTAGGTTAGCTCATAAAAAGCTTTCCCTGGGAGTGGCAGTGCTGGACTTGGGGTGAATGCCCCGGAGAAAACGCCTCCCACTCTGGTGAAATCTTCCTCCTGTGACCTGCACCGGGAGGTGAACTTTTGTGCAAGAGAAAGATAATCCCCTTTGCTCACCGGGACTGAAAGCTCTGTGATAAAAGCTTTATTCAAGATCAAAGACATATGCTGCGCTTTTTTAATTTTTTTTTTTTAAACTACTGCCTTAAACAAAAAGTTTGGTTGATGCCGGGCTGCGGCCCCGAGTGGTGACGGCTCCAGAGCTCATCTTCCCGGTCGGTGCCGGTGGGGAGCGGGACAGCGTGGGGATGTCACTGTGACCATTATCCCGGCACAAAGAAGGTTTGGGGGCTCAGCTCCATTTCCTGTTGCCCGAAACCACTCAGGGTTCAGGTTCCCTTTCAGTCTGGAGGATTATCTGGACAGCTGGAGGAGGCGGGGGGGGAGCCTGGGGAAGGGTTCGTGTTTGATCTTGCTCAGCAGTTTCATCTGCGCAAGTCTCTGGCAGGGGCTTTGCTCCGGGAAACCTCCTGCGATGGAGGTGACACAAAGAGCCATGGGCTTTTCTCGGCAGTGAGCTGGTTGATGGGGGGGTGTTGTGCCTGTTTGCACTTCAAAAGCCGTAAGAAGGGCTCCCAAAACTGTGAGCTCAGCTACAAATTGTAGGGTTGTTTCTTCATTATCGGAGCCCCAGTGCTGGGACCCCTTTTGTTGCCTTCTTCCCAGCTGCAGACTTTCCCCAGCAGCCACCCAGGCTGGTACCCACCAAAATCAAGCCAAAGGGCCTCTTTTCTGGATGCTGGGCATCCTGCATCAACACCCACATCCTCAGGACATCCCACGCCATGGGGTACCCTGTGGCTGAGGAGCCCTTGTGTTGCTGAGTGTATCACAGGGCACCCAACTGCAGGACTGCCCACACCGTGGGACACCCCCAACACATGTACCCCGGGTCCCTGGGCACCCTTTAGTGTAAGACACCACATACCCCTGCAGTACAGAAGGGCAGCTATAGCGTGAGAGGCTTGATTGCCAGGACCACACATTTCAGTGAAAAAAGTCCCATGTAACCTGGCTTTCACCCCCAGGACTGCTTTTTCACATAACATCCAAGTCCTCCTGCGTGTAAAATGGCAGAGGATCTCTCACTTCCACTACTACACCCTCTCCTCGTTTAGCCCTTTGTAAAATGAGGGATCACAGGTCGAACTGTGTGCTCAGGATAACTCCTCTGAAGCTAATGGACTTATTATGGTCCCTCATCTCAGAGCTAAGCTCAGCAAACCTGCTCTCAGTGGAAAAGGAAAAAAATATCTCTCCAGGAATGAAATCCACTCTGTTGAGTGCCACATGTTTTGCGCAGAGATAAACCTCAGTCCTCCTTGTGGCTTCTGCATGTCCCTCTGCTGTCTTCCTCAGCTCTCCAGGCAGCCCATGAGTCCCGTCCCAGCTCTGGAGCAAAGTTGTGGGGCCCACCTCTGTTGAGCAAGGGACATCAGATGATGTTTACCAGCTTGTTCTGGTGAAAACAGGTTGGTCTACAGGCTACGGCATTGTGAAAATCCAACTTGCCTCACACTGTTAGAGAAATAAAAACATTTAGATAATCAGGGTTGACCCTGATGTACCTGCTCTTCAGCAACCCTCCAGCTGGCTTGGGCACAACTGTCTCACCAGATCAGCCTTAGACTGGGAGAAGGAGGACTAAGTAGCCAGGAAGGGTGGTCAAGGAGCTCTGTGGCTGATCAGATGTCACCACCTGCAATCTGAAGCCTCCTTTACCTTCTGCTCCTGCTGCACAACCTTCCCCTGCACCCACAAGCAGATACCAGCTTGGATATGTCACTGAGAAGATGGCTACTGAACATTAAATGAGGGAAGGAGGAAGCCAGGGGACTGGCTGAGTCTGGGATCTCGTGGTCCAAGCAGAGAGAGGAGTTTAGCCCACACAGGTTTAGGAAAGGGGGACAACTTTACCTGTGCAGCCCATGAAGACTATGGCCATATTGTAAGCTGCTACCAACAAATGGGTTTGGAGTGGCTGAGACAGGGCTTGCTCCTGGTCCCTGCTGGGCACAGGTCAGCAAACTCCTCACGGATGGAAAATCAGCACAACATCCTTATACATTTCTCCATAGCCAGGGGTGAGACAGAAACTTTGTCCCATGGAAGTTTCACTGAATTTCACTGAATTTTCAGAGTTGGAAGGGACCATAGAGATCATCTAGTCCAACTCCCCTGCTGAAGCAGGATTGCCTAGAGCTTGTCAGAGCATGTTACTCAGGACTGCATCCAGGCGGGTCTTGAGGATCTCCAGAGAAGGGGACTCCACACCCTCCCTGGGCAGCCTCTGCCAGGGCTCTGCCACCCTCACCCCAAACAAGTTCTTCCTCAGATTTCAGTGGAACTTCCCATGGTCCAGCTTGTGCCCATTGACCCTCGTCCTGTCACTGGGAACCACTGGAAAGAGTCTGGCTCCCTCCTCCTTCAACCCACCCTTTAGACACTGACTCACCACAGATGGAAAATCAGCACAACATCCTTATACATTTCTCCATAGCCAGGGGTGAGACAGAAACTTTGTCCCATGGAAGTTTCACTGAATTTCACTGAATTTTCAGAACACTTTGTCCCATAGAAGTTTCACTGAATTTCACTGAATTTTTAGAGTTGGAAGGGACCATAGAGATCATCTAGTCTAACTCCCCTGCTGAAGCAGGATTACCTAGAGCATGTTAGAGCATGTTACTCAGGACTGCATCCAGGCGGGGCTTGAAGATC